>NC_066350.1:6122465-6478896 GCF_024516045.1 Bombus affinis | reverse complement strand
GAGCAAAGTAATCGAAATCGAAGGGAATTACATCGGGCAACTGGACTAATCTGATTTAAAGCCACTTACCGAAAGCTCGGATGCACGTTGATCTTACGCGAAACGAAAATCATGGAAATCGAATGAGAATATTTTCCCGTTCCCTGCCTGCCCTCCTCGTTCCCGAGTTCGATAGCTTTGGCTTCGCCAAACCGACGATATTATTTGTCGTAATTCCTTCGCGTTTCTACGTACGATCCGGACTCGGCTCGAAAAAATCGTCTCCTCTATTGCGAGTTTATTTTTATTTTAACCCGAGACACCGTTCTTCGAGAGAGCGCGTTTCAAAGTCAACAAAGTCTCCGGTTATACGGTAGATGCGCGCTATATTATATTTACGAGCCAATTCGCTAAAATGGCACGCCGAGTTCCTTCTTCCCACGTATTTTTCTTAACTCTCGGAACCTATTACGACGGGAACTTTACTTCGTGCGAACTTCGTTTTAATATTATCGTGCCGTAGCAAATACCATTGCGATATCTCTGTCTCATAAAATAATGACCGAGTAGAATTTCGAATCGCGCGAAAGAAAACAAGAATGGCGGAAAGAAAACGATAAAATTTCAGTTCTCTCGGATGTTTCGAGATGGCAGATAGAACACTGTAACTATGGGCGGCAGTAAAATCGGCGAATACGAAAGACAGAGCGCGGCCGAGTAATAAACTTGCCGAGGAAGTCTCGTTATTTCGCGTAAAACTCGCAGAGTACAGCCCGGAAGCGAGGAACTGTGTCGCGTCACGCGAGTCTCTGCTCTTCCAGTCAGGATGTGCAACTCTTACCGAAAAGCTGGCGATTCCACGACGCTTTTAACGCAGGAAATTTGTCGCGGCGCCGAGATAAACGGATTCGTGATTCAACCGACGGGAACATCGTCACTCGGACGAGATAACGGGCCTCTGCCTCTGTGCCATTAATTAATGCACCGACCCCAAACGATTCACGTACGTGTTCTCGGACGCGATCTAAACTCAGTTGTGTACCGGACACGCGCATCACGCAACCGCTTCGCTAATACGTTACTCCACATACTTCGGAAAACTTGGAAAAGTCCGGTACTACGTTGGCTCGATAGAATTTTGAATAACGTTGTGGACTTTCGTTCGATTCGAGTGAATATCGATCTTTCCAATAATTCGATATATCGGAATCGCGAAGTGACCCGGTGAAATTATGGAATACGCGACAAAAATGATTTACACCGTGGCTCGTAAGTATTCGGACATCTGGCGCGATTCGATGAAAATATTGGTATTTTATATAAAGTCACGGTGGAAATAAAGAAATATTTGCACATTTGGCTAAATTTAGACCAAAGCGAAGAATATATCTGCGTTCCTCGAGTTCCATATTTATCTTTAACAAACCGCTGACATTTCATAAAATCTATATATAGGCTTTTAGAACGTGGCTAGAGAAGCATATTTCAATTGCCGTGACATCATATAAGAAATATACGCTTTAACGAGCACCGTATTTCGTTCGCTTCGTACGATCAAAACTACGCTTCCTCGGAATACTTCGAGACCCTCGGTCAATTTCTGGCCACAATACGATACGTACGATACGATCCCTTGGCCGTTAGAAAAAGAACGGCGCTGCCATGAAAATGCAATGACCTCGTTGCCCTTTGTCTGTTATTATACGATATAACGTACTTTAGCGTAGCTTACTCTTTGCAGATGCGTTGCAGAAGGTATAAACAGGAAACTATTTTATCCTCGCGCATTTTACTTAACTCTGAAGAAACACAAACGCGCGAGCTCTTCTGAAACGAATACAAGCGCGAACGAAGGTCGTTTTTGTTATGAATCTTCTCTAATTTACCAAGCTCCAATCGACGGGAGAGAATCGAACTATTTTCGAACCGATTCGACACCTGGGTACGGAGGTACGGAAAACGCGAGAGAGTTCCGTCGTCCTTGATACGTTTCGAGTGTAAGTGCAAGCGCTTGTAAGACGAATCTTACGTAGTTCGTATTGTTGCGAAGCTACGCCTGAGAACTCTCCAAGGGGGACTTCACCCGCGGAAAGTGGCGAGGAGAACGCGAGACGTTGTCGTTCTTTCGCGCGGAGAAGAAAAACAAGCTATGCACCGAATAAAATTTACCGAGTCCACCATCTTTTCTCACTTCCTTCTCTATTTCTTTTTTCCTTCTATTTATTTACCTGGACCGGGCAATTAGTGACCGCTATGTTTAAACGATTAGATCGAACTAACCCCTTTAATAACTTTATGCTTACGACCTTGCAACTTTACACTCGTGCAAACAGCTTCAATTTGTGTGAAATGAATCCTAAATGATTCGCTGTAACGTTTCGCTCCGGCACGATGAAACTCTGCCCTCCTTAGTTAAAGCGTCCCATCTAACATTTTCTCGTTCTTCAAGATATTCATAATGTGCGTGTATCTCGTAAGCGTAATGTAGTCGATGCCATTTCGAAAGTGTTTCTCAGGAAAAGGAAAACTGTTTAGAAACTTCTGATTTTAAAAAATAGCGTAAAAGAAATGAGTTTTTACAAGCGCAGTTTCATCGCAAACTAACCGAAATACGAACAACTTGAAACTGTTTGTCTTACGATTAGTGCACGATCAAATATCGACGTTACTTTTCTACTAAACGAACGAAGGAAGACAAAACTGGCGGAAGAAAATAACGAAACTTCAATTTTCTCTAGTTATGCAATGGTAGATAATTCGACCTATCATTATTGACTTTTAACTAAAAAAAAGAGGATAGTATTATGGAGGGTAAATTTTGGCTCAAAAGGAATTAATATACGATAACGCGTTAATCATAAACCATTCTCGCTAATCGACGTGAAACAAAAGCAATGTTCAACGAGTACTCGTGCTTTATCGCATGGTAAAAATCAGAACACGAAGATAAGATAAAAATTGGAAACGATCGAGTTCGTAACCTGTAACGTTCAACCGGTTCGCTCGATATTGTACAACTGTCATAGTTCAACTAGTACTATTCAACGTGAAAAGAGAACGAGGCTAATTACGAATTCACCTGTAGCTATTTGCCGGTAACTATGTACGCGTTTATGTTGCCGACCGATATCTAGTTCGAATTCCGACGAAATTTCAACGATCAAACGATATACACTCGTTGAAAGAAAAGTAAATTATGTGCTTTCGTTATAGGAACTGTAAACTACGTCCAGAGTGTAATGGACCAGCGAAACGAGAAATGAAAATAAATATCGGTACAAGTGAATCGATGTTGCTGTAAAACAATGAACAGCAGGCCGATAAATAAAAAGCAAATAAATTACAGCGAGCACGAGCTGTTACTTCCAACTGCTAGAAATCCAGCAATAGACCTCTTCAAAACGTTAATCCACTTTTTTTTTTTTTTATAAGCAGTTTACTCAATCAAACTGAAAAAACCTGATTCTCGAAAAAGCAAACTCTTCGAAAGAGAAAACATTCTTTGCAAAAGATAAAATCTTCTGTAATACGAAAAAATTCTTCGCGAGTGACAGAATCTTCTAAAGCAGGGGAAATTCGTCGTAAAATACTGAAGTTTCCCAAACAGAAGAGATGTTTCGCGAAAAATCAAATCCACTAAAACGCTTTTCTCAAGCTAGAAGAAACTTTTTACTTGTCAGTTACATTTATTCATTTATGCAAACTACAAGTTACAAGTTAGTAGTCTGAGCTTAAGTGCCTTAATAATCCTGTCTGTCGTACGCCGGTACGAGCATGTACTTCAAAAACGATCATCTATTTTCCTGCTACCTGACTGACTCGAATACTCAGACTTTTAGTCGAGAGCAATTTTTAAGCGTGAGACCACGAACCACACTATACTAATGATACTGAATGTGACAAAAACTTGCAATCGCGAATAGGAAACTGCGAAACGATATACATATATTCGTACGTGTTTTCAAAAAAGAAGAAAAGAAAAAAAAAAAAGATACTGGCAAAAATCTCGCACGGTATCATCGTAACGACACATTGCTACGAAATACCAAGTACACTCGACCGCCTTTGAAACCGGTATAAAAAAGGCCGAGCGACAGGCCACTGGAACACGCTATTAAATAGGCCGAGCTGCTACGAGGGGAATGATTAATCACCACGAAACTGTCTTTTTAGCTTAAAAATTACTTACATGACAAACGTGATCAATTGATTCTCCTATGCTATTATTTCTCTTTCGACCTAGCTCGCATTTGTCACAACGAGGAAGCGAGAGTAATTCGCCATTTTATCTTTTTATCTTTTTTTGAAAATATTGTTTTAAACTTATTTTCATGTTTGTTATATACATACTTTTGTACATTCGTTTCTATGTTTTTGTATTTACCATTTCATTCTAGTAATATTTAATAAAATGTACAGAACTATTTGTATTTGTATATAAACATACATTCTAGAAAAACTAAAGTTAACAATAACAGGTATTGATAACTTCATGGATGATAATTAACATTAATAACATTAATGATAATTAAAATTAAATTAAATGTTTGTAACATTATCACATTCGCTTAAGTCAGACACCTTGTTTTCCTGTCACTTCAAGATGAGGTTATGTTGTCTGTTGCTTCCTCCCATTGTTTTATCATCTTGAATAACAACACTTGTTTAACATATTACCAAGCAAAACAACAGATAAAGTAGTTTATTATGTACCATTGTAAAGATAATAAAGTAGTTAAGACGTTACACTGTCTTTGAAGCAAAACAATATCTTTGATTATTATGACAGGACTTAATTTCTCAGACGACTTGTCTATAATTTTGAAAGAGAATCTAAACGTTGCTTTAATTTACTTAATCCAATAAATCATTCTTTATAACATAGCACATGTAACATAAATCTGTATCCGACAGAACAATAACATATATAAACTAGCAAAACAGCATTCAAAAAGTAGTTAAGATCAAAATACTTTATTCAAGATTCACATTGGTTTAAGGAAAAACTTATCGTCTGATCATCGTTAAATGCATGTATTACTAACAGGTATCTTCTATGCGTAAACTTTGAAACAGGTTGTTTTATAAAATACTGGCTTGAAATACATATAATGATCCTTCATACGTTAACCACAATGAGTGCTATGAGTCAAAATGATTACCGCTATCTTTTTCTGACTTGTATAATCTTGGCTTATACAAGGTATACCCTTCCTCTCTCCCATTGTATGTTATTCAAGGTAAATAAAGAAATAAAAACATAAAGATACATAGGAAAATGTATTTGATTTACTTACTCTGCGGATAGTAGAGAATTTAGGAAGGGTGGTACTGCTGGTAAACTGGATAGACACAGTGGTGGAGAACCGTTGAGTTGTTTCGGAACGATACATGAACATCGGGTGGCATAGAACTCACGTAGTGGCGGTCATTTATATTCCTTGTACGCACTAGTACCACCGTCCATGCACTAGGTGCACGCACCGTCATCCGGCGAAAATCTGAACATTATCTCACGCGTATATCCAAGTAGTCGAGGAATCACGACACGATACGTACGGTACGGTACGGTGCTAGAAGGCAAGGCACGACACGATACGATACGATACAACACGACACGACACGACACTACACGGAACAGCACAGCACGGTACGACACGACACGACACGGTTAAGAGAAGATTGGTCGCAACATAGGATACGCACCAAAAATGTAGCGAATATCGTAAAACTAGAGGGACCACCTCAAGGAGTTAAGATTGTTGGAATATGTGTGTGACGGCGGGGGCTACGGATTAATATGGCCGTCCCTCGTTGACACAATGTTTCGAGTCACACGTAAAAGGCAGCCCAAAGGAAATGCGAAAAACAGGTTGACCGGGATATCGTTGGCAAGAGAGAGGCTTGTTCGCGTACGACGCGCACGCATTTGTTTCACTCGCGACACCATAAACCACCCGCGATTCTCTAGCTATCACTAACTTCCGTGTATCACCCTGTTGTATTCTCCACGCGCTTTCCTATTTTTCTTCTTTCCTTTCTTCTTACCTCCGCTCTTCGACAGGCTATTCGTCCACTCCTCTCTCTGTCACATAAGATTCCTTTCAACCCCTTACAGGGCACGTTCCTCGCTCGTCCTCCCTCTCTTCTTTCTCCTCTCTTCTGTTCGTCGTTTTCGTCGAACACTGCGAGAGGGATCCTACGAACACCGCACTCGCGTTTCGAATTATCAACTACTTTCTCGCTATACCGCGTTCTCGTTAGAGAGCACCATGAGAGTCGTGGAAGCATTCGAATAATCACCTTCTTTTCACGCTTTTCGAGGACGTGACGCGGCCTTGCTGTGAACGACGTCAACATCACAACCGTACGCTTTCATGGCGGCCATCTTTTCGGGATACGCGAATCGCGGAACGGGAAACGCACACGCGTGTATACCTCCAACACATGCATACACGTGCCACCGTTCACCTATGTACACGCAATACTCTACTACGTATAACCCAACAACGAGAATCAAGAGCGAGGGAGACACCTGCGCGCACATACACATATACAACTTGACCGTACTAGCCTGGATATTTGGATAGCGAACGGCAATCCAGACACCGAACCGAAGAACAGGGAATGGTTGACGTTTCTTGTTTAACAGGGAATTGTGGCGCTGCTGTCTCTTCTCGTTTGTTATCTTTCTCTTTATTCGTCTCTCACCATAACCTTTATACAATTTCTCGACCAATCACAATCCCATTCTTACTGAACTGATTTCATCATCTAGGGATTTTCCTACCTCCGAATCTTTTCTCTTCCAATTTCTTGGAGCTGAAACTTCCTTCTATCGTAATTTGCGCGCAATTTTTTAAACTGTCTTCTTTATTCATGTAATGACGTGTCTATTCTTTGTTAGTCGTCTATACATATAGGTATATATTACTGTATTCAATAACAGAAATAAGATATTTACGTCCTCATAAAACTTTTATTTGTATTTAATATAACATTTAACATCAAAAAATTGTGCGTCTGAGGTAGTAGGTATCGATAAAGTTAATAAAAAATTCTTGTTGCAGATATACCTATTTACTTATGTGTAGAATGGTAATTCCAAAATAGTATTAATCTATAAACAGTATACGTATCAAACTTTCATATAAAATTATATTTCTTCAGTATCAAAATTTGATACAATTTTCAAGTCTAATATCTTTCTTTTGAAACGTATATATATATACAAAGAAGAACAATCTTTTTCTACCATCTTCTCTAATATAATAACAAAAACAAAATTTTCGACGTTTTAAACGTACGGTAAATGCTTACAAACGGAATGCACTGTTTTTCTCATATACGTATTTTTCAAAATATTATGTAGCTTTGCGTACATTTCGATATGGCAGTTGATTTTGTGTAATTTTTTTAACATCAAAACGATACCAGTACCTTTATATAATCACTGCGATTACAATTTCAATATTTCTTGAACCGCAACAACAATTTTGCTTGCATTAATTCCATATTTATCCAACAACACATTTGGAGGTCCAGAACGTGGTACTTCAGTAACAGCTAGCTTTTTAACTACAACATTTTTTTCCAGAGCAACCGCCGAAAGAACTGCTTCCCCTAGGCCACCTTCCGCATAATGATCTTCAACAGTAACGATTCTACCTCCAACTTCTTTGGCGTTCTTTACAATCAATTGACCATCAAGTGGTTTAATTGTAAATGGATCGATCACTCGAACATTTACTCCTACTTTAGATAATTCATCAGCAGCTTTAAGTGCTTCGTACAAAGTTACACCAGCTCCAACCACGAGAACTTGATCTTTTGGAGAAGATTTAACCACTTTGCCCTTGCCAATAGTAAAAGGTTCTTCGTTTTCATATATAACTGCCGTGGCAGGACGAGATGTGCGTACGAAACAAATACCCTTTGTATTAGCTGCTAATTCAATGGCACGCTCCGTAGAAACAGCATCGGCTGGGTAAAAGACGGTAGAACCAGGAATTGTACGGAACATAGCTATATCTTCCAGACCCATTTGCGAAGGGCCATCCTCTCCGATCGAAACACCGCAATGAGAACCAACAAAATTGACATTCGTTTGTGAAATAGCACCCATTCGAATCTGCAAAATCAAAAGTATATCAAAAGTATATTCGTTTTTTCTATTCACATTTTCATACTTTACCTGATCAAAGGCACGAGTGAAGAAAGTAGCAAACGCAGATACAAATGCGACTGTTCTGTCTCTGCATGCTGCACCAATTGCTACTCCTACAATATTCTGCTCAGCAATAAACCCTTCGATAAATCTAGTTGGGTCAACTGTCTTGATTTTCTCTGCGTACGTAGAGTTCTTTGTATCTCCATCCAGAGCAACGACGCGAGGATTGTTCTTTGCCAGCTAAATCAAAAAATATAACAATAACACACAAACAAAACAACAAAATGCATTATACTCGCCTAACTGAAGGAAAAGGATACAAACCTTAGCTAAAGCAGTACCATAAGCCAATCTGGTAGCAACTTGTTCTCCTAACTTGTAATTCGGAGGCGATGCTAATTTAATATTACTAAGATCTACGGCTGGAACATCGTTGACTAATGGTTTTTGAGGATGCAATCCTAAAGGACCAGGATTTTTCAACATTCCAGTCAAATGCTGCAATTGAACATTTTATTAATCTCTAAATGTAAAAAATGTAAAATTATTTTTATTATACAGGAAATGCAATCCTTACTTGAATGACTTCATTTGCTTTGTTGCCAAGTGGCTTTCCGTGCCAATTTTCTTGATCTTCAATATTAGGGAAATATTTGCCCTTAAACGTCTTTGCTAGAATGGCAGTAGGTCGCCCTTTTGTATTTTGTGCTTCATGGAAGGCCTGATAAATAAAATATTATTTTAAATTTCTTGTATTCATAAATAATATTTATTTATACGTGAGCATGTATTTTTCCTAACAAACCTTGGCCAACTCTTCTACGTCATGACCATCAACTACCAATGCATTGAAACCAAAAGCTTCAAGTCTTTTGCGATAGACTTCCATATTATGTTGAAGAGATGTTGGTTCACTTTGACCCAGACGGTTAATATCAAAAATAGCACAAAGATTGTCCAACTTATAGTAAGAAGCAAAGTGAAGTGCTTCCCATATTGATCCTTCAGCTGCTTCTCCATCACCAATCAAACAGTATACACTACATAAACATTAATAAATAATTCATATAATTATTATCATACATTATTGAAAACATAAGTACAACATTGCTTTATGTAAAACAATTTAAAACAAACAATAAAGGGTAATTATTTCAATATCAACATACCGATAATTTGCTTTGTCAAAATTTTTTCCTACGTAGGCCATTCCAGCAGAAACTGAAAGGCCCTGTCCCAAAGAACCAGTTCCCACATCAACAAAGTTTAGTCTTGGAGTAGGATGTCCTTCCAAGTCACTATCAATTTTTCTTAAATTTAATAATTCATTTGCTGGGAAAAGTCCTGCTTCGGCCCATGCTGTAACCATATAAATATTATTAGTTACCTCGGAATTTGACGCAACTTCATAAGGATATATTAATGCGCATAAATTTCAGATATTTACCTGCATAAAGGATAGGTGCTGCATGACCTTTGCTCAGTATAAACCTGTCACTGTTTGGATCACGCGGTGCCGATACTTTGTAACGCATCGTGTGAAAGAATAAAACGGACATAATCTCTGCCATAGAAGAACATGATGTTGGATGTCTATGTAAAGTAAAAAAATATACAAAATTAGAAAATTTTCATAATGGTATTAATAAAGAATAATTTGAATACATCGAGTTTCCAAAGATTATCAGAACGTGTAATTGCAAGTTTCGTAATCATAAACTGTTATCTTCAAAGGTCATACAGGATATCAATCTTGATCATACGATCATTGAATATCGGAATGATCATTAAAAACCGTAGTTATGTAATACGATTTATATGCAAAAAAGGCATTAATCATTAACTGCATTGCAAAGAATAAATTTCTCTTTCTTTTATTATACTTTTTTATACTAAAATTAATTTATCAGCAAAATTTACTTCTTTAAATTACTTTGATTAAATAACGTAAACTACATAGTAGGAAAAATATAAAAATCTTAAATAAATTATGAATCAAATGTATTGTTTTCTATACATTATGTGTTCTTGTGTTCTTCATATTTTAATTTTATCTGCAATTATATTATAAATGTTAAAGCATTATCAATCGCTGACTTCGTGTTGATAGCGAACATATTTAAATGCAATAAAACATTAAGAAATACCTACAAGGATGCTTTAATTTATAATTATTTAATTTTAACGTAATAAGTTACTAATTATTGCAAAGTTCTGATTTCCTGAAAAATTTCAAGGAAAATTTTTGAACATGCCAAGAAGAAAGATCAGCGTGTTGATAATACAATCTATCGACGACAGAGAGGTTTTAAAATAAATATGATACGAGAAAGATATGGTATGTATTTCGACTTCGCCAAAGCGATAGTAAAAACTTTGGATTAACATTTCACTCGTATCATACCCGCTTTTTGATGCCTCAGTTGCTTGAATACATTGAATACGAAGCCTGGTTGCAAGGTCTTGGAGTTTTTCCATGTTCGTATCACGCACCATTTTAAATTATAGAGAATTTCGGAAGTCGTTTCCCACCGAACGTTCGATAGCAACTGAGGGACTGACTAAGGGACATGGAACACAATAATTCGCAACTCGCGAGTAACTGCACGCTCCCTACTTTCTTCCAGACCGGCTATCGTAGATTTCAAAATCGGCACGTTCACGTTTCATGGTTACGAACTCTTTTGGAACTCGTACTATCGCTAGAACTACCATACCGATAGCAAGAATATCTGGTTTATAATAACCATGTTTTATCAGCATCTTTTCCTTAGAAAATTTCAAAAATACTAATTAATAACTTTTTTCTGGACACCAATGGAGAAAAATTTAATCGCGATTAATTGATAATTGTTAATTAAAATAATAATATAGTGTAGGAAATTTTTGATAATTCCATGAACTTTATTATAAAAGTTACAGGTATCGTGAAAAGATGAATAATAGACTAATAATCAAATTCTTAAACTATGTAGCAATCGTTTTTATCATATTTGAGGGTACACAATTTTATATGGTATGTCCAGCTCTTTCAATATTCTATATGCTCTTGATTCTTCAACACTATCGTATGTTTATTACGTAACTACTTCATAGCGTGCATTTTGGTATTGTGCACGTGTTGACTATGCGACTGCTCTGCATAAGTCATAAGAAAACATGGTATGATTTCCTGTCTATTTTTATAACTGTCCTTCTAAAAAGTTTGAACATTTTTTTACAAGATACAAAGTGCAATGATGCGACAATTCCCGATCATTCTTCAAAGTATTGTTATTGTTAATTATATAAAGGTATAATTTATGATTAATACGAAACTTGGATAATTCTAATACGATAGGTTTTAGGTATCTATAGATTCCTTTTTTTTTTTTTTTCAAGAAAAAATATACTGAAAAATTTATTTATCCAAAATTAGATTTTTCTGGAAAAATTTTCCAATATTTTATCCCACTTTGATCAATAATCATTAAAAGTGAAAGTTCATAAAAATTTTAAAATGTAGTCTTTTATTATCGTATAGATATAAACTCTATGCATAAACATGAAGAGCAATAATAAAACTACCTTGATCCATGAAACATAATGTAAGAAGATGTAAAAAAGTGATATAACATTAAATATGATAACTTGGAAGAATGGGACATGTAACAAAACAATTAAGATCATACCACGTAAAAATAATAGAAAATATCGAATATTAATTAAGTATCAAATATCAAATAGAAAAAAACTGCATGTATTGTATAACATAATTGATTCTAAAGCAAACATTCTCCTTTCATGTCGTTTTCATCGAGATAATCTTCGCGCGTGATTTTACAAGTGTTCAAACTTTATTAGAATTTAAATATAAAGATGATCGAAAATTAGTAAGGGTGCATCGATCTACGTTGATTTACAAGAAATTTATACAATGAACAGTTAATTAATGATACTGCTATTATAACATAGGATATCACACATACCCGGATTTACTGGCTTGTGTGGCATTGATCGAATGAATTCTCAACTTTGTCGCAATATCTTTCAATTCTAGAATGGTTTTCGATTCTGGTTTGTGATAGTTTGCCATTTTCTTCGTGTACGATGTAACGGCTTTTTAAAACTGTAATAATCTTTTAAGAAAACTTCGGATAAATGCTGACCACGAAACGTGTTTCCGAGCAACAAGTAGAATTCGCGCAAGCACGATCTAGCTTGAATATAGAGAAGAATTCAAACCCTGGATTCGAGCGCGATTTATTCCAAGCATATTCTCGTATTGTTCCTAGATGGCACTGTATCGATTTTGATAGTACGTATAACAGTCATCATTTTTTTTTTTTTTTTATTATAAAAAAAGATTAGAATGCGTGTATTGTTAATAATTTTTTGTGCTACTTATAAATTTTAAAGAGCATTTTGACATAATTATTTTGAGGTCTTGTTTTCTCAAATAATTTAACGTATACGCGGTAAATTGCGTAACTTATATATAATACAAATATGGAAGAGGTATCTTGACAAACTTTCACATACAATATTAATGTAATAACAAATTTATTCGACGTTTAGGAACAGGATCTGTAGTATTATATTTAATCATATTTAATACTACCAATATCGAAGTATTCATTTATAATCTTATACGTAACTGAGAATAAATTATCTAATTAAAATTAGGGGAATATATAGAAATTTTATCGTTATATTATAAAAAAATCGTCGTCCATAAAAGTTTATGTTGTACGTAGAACCAAATTACAGATTATAATATAATATATAAGTCTACAATGTCTACATATAATTTAATCCTTAATGTAACATTACTTTCAACACATTGTTTCTTTTTTCACATCGTAATGAAAATTACTAAGTCGTTATAAAAATTTCAATATTAATTAATGCTTAATATTTATAGCGAATATGTTATTTAAGAATTTAACTTATTTTTACAACATTTCGAAAACATATGCAATTAAGGAGTGAATTAACTATTTTTAGTGATTGTATTGGTACAAATATGTATAATACCTTCGTTATCTGTAAGAATAAATTGCTATAATGAACAATTAAACCTTACATTGTGATGAATTTTAGATTTATATCTATATATAAATATCTAAATAATATCATTAAATTATATGTATATACATCTTAATGATACATATATCATCCTTTTAACGAAATTCGCACTTTAATACTCGGAACGATCGTTATTGACCGTATTTAAGATCGTATTTAATTATTAGCGTACTTTGTTTTTCAGTAATATTTTATCCGGTCAGTTCTGTTCTAGTTCTATCATCAAGCTTTTTAATATAATAGTTCTTCAACAGATATTTTTAATTACATCTAAATGTGCAAAATATGCGGTTCCATTGATGCATTACGACTATAGGGGAGGGAGGTAATCTGATACCGTCTGATAGTATAACAATTAACGTGAATGTTACATTCGAATGTCTTTTTTTTTTAGTAACCGCCAAAACTGCAGAAACTTTAAAACCATCAAAATTAAGTATTTCAATTTGCAATACACTTATGTAAACTTAAAAGTAATTGTATAAGTTTTATATGCGCATATATATACATATATATAAATACACTTTTACATAGTTATATATCATGTGTGTGTGTGTGTGTCATGCTTATATATTTATATATACTTATACATATGCATAACATGCAGTTGGTTCCCATATTCCTTTGAACTTCATACATATGCATGTTTACATGTTAATTTAATTACCAATTAATAATTTTATCACACATGTCAAATTTGTTCTATTTACAATAACTTTTCACCTATATCTGGAATGTTAAGCAATTTATATGCGTTTATTCATGGTGATGTAAAAACGGTTGTCTTCCACATTTTGGTTTTGACCTGAGAATCTCAAATTTGATTAGGATCAAGTTCATGCAATTTTAATTTCTTTTGTTCTTAATGCACAAACGTTAATCAACCTTGTTTACCTGTATAATCATCATCGAATTTCCTCAAATTTGATACATGACACTCGAAAAATTTATACGGACGATAGTTTGAAAATTATTTACAATGTCACTTATTATTTATAAAACTATTATGCACCAATTTAGTGGAACTATGTATTCCTGAAATTATAATTTCTCCTTATATAAGTTTGTTCATTTTTATGTCAGTAAAAAAGGATGAAATTGCGCAATTTTATTCTATTATTTTGCACCTGTTTATCGTATACCAACTACTTTCGTGTTCCCGTATATATTGCTGATACATATACTCTAATAGTTTTTCTTCATAAAATTAAAGTAGATGGAATAATGTTATCAATCTTTGTAATGCTCACCAGAAGAAATAATTCAATGCACTGTGTATTAGCGTAAGTTAGATTTCCTGTAATAAAGTAATAACAATTTTTTCTGAATATCTTTGAGCACATCTTAATAATCATAAATTCTCAGCAGTATATTTGCAAACTTATAACTAACTTTTGATTTTATATGAGTTCTTGTATGGTCTCAAACAGTAGTTTCTTAATGAAAGTTATGAAAAATAATGAAAAGTTAAATACAAAGTATCAAGTATAGATAATAATTATAATGTATGTCTTAATTAAAAAGAAAGTAAATTTATTAAAATAAACTTATTTTTTAACTATAATTATGGACAAAGATGAGGTTATAATAAATATGCGACCACGCAAAATTTCTAAATGAAAATAAATAATGACTGATGCAGCTTAGTACACATTACTACATAGTAAAAAATTACGTATAGAGGATTTCTTCAGGTATGTACCATCAATTTTTACTTATAATGCCATGCTGTATATCAACAGATCATTATTGATCTGTTGACGAAAACTACTTTTTTTTTTATAGAATGTAATGTTATTTCTATAAAGAATTAAATTGGTAAGCATCAAAATTAAAGAAATTGCTTTTTTTTTTTTTAAATTGGCTCAGTAAGAAGTGACTAAAAGAACATGATAACAGTGTGCAATAGGTGTCAGGTACATTTTGGAATTGATGTTATACTCAGTGCTAAAGCTTTAAAGTCAGCATAAGTATACTGAATGATTGTTTATTGTTTCCATGTGTAATGTTAATATCACATACAAGTACACTTTAAAGCTTCTAAAGAGAGGTCCTATAACTGAGCGTTTGATTGCTGTGCTTTATCAACACATTCCAAACATATCCTAACATCCATATTGCTAATATTTATCTGTGGTAACGTAAAAAATGCTATATGTACATAACGGGCAATCCTCAGTGCAAAGACTGAATTACAATCAAAAGACTACTTGATACATTTAAAATATTTTACACTGCTTTTTCCAGCTTTCCTCATGCCATAGAAATTGTAACATTAATTCCTAGATTTCCATTATCGGCAAATAATTGCGCGATGGAGGTGTCAAATACAAGGCAGTCTGAATTTAAAATTGCAGATGAAACACCTTCGTGAATAGAACGCGGCATAGCTTCCCATGTTAGGCGCCTTTTATGCCCATTCAATTCTAGTCTGTCGAACATAAGCATTTACATGTTATCATTACATGTTCCAATTGGCATTCGTTATTTTAACTGCCGTCTACACTATAATATATATATACCTGTAAGCAAAGTTTTCTGCTTGTTTTCTTGAACCAATCAATTGAACAATTGCAAAAAATTGTTGATGTCCATCATACTTTTCTTGTTTTTCAAGCACTAGCATAAAATGATGACCAAAGCAAGACTGCATCATTACCCAATCCACTGCACCAGGAAGATTAATATCTGTTGCTAAGAAAACAATGTCTTCCCCTGTAACGAAAGTGATTTAGACATTTGTGTAATAAACGGAAACACAAATGCATGTCTTATTTGATAAAATTACCTTGAAGAGTTGTAATGCTTTTGTGACTCATAACAAGATGTGGCATTACTTGTTCGAGAGATCCTTGCCATTTACAAGAAGCTCCTGGACAAGGACAACTGTATGGACGGAATTCACATGCATCTTCATGATCTGCCTTTTCAGTATGCACTAGTGACACTGTGCATCCACTTGTTGAATATTTGCAAGGAAACATCACGTTACCTGCCACTTTTTCCATTGCCAGATTGCGGATATTACCTGCATTACAGATTCATAAAGAATTTCTCTTCACAAAACAATATTAAAAACTACTTTTATTTATATAAGTTCCAATTTATTGCTATCTACATACCTAATGGACCTCTACAGGTAGGACAGCAGTTAAGTTTTGGTCTGCAATTACTACAAACAAGATGTCCACTCTGGCATTGTAAGATTGGTGGAAGAACATAATCAAAGCAAACTGGACATTCAAATAGGCTTGCTAGGTCAGTTGAGCTGCTTAGAGATGATACAGTAGATGCGGAGGAGCTTGCAACACTCCTCCCTCTCTTCCCAGTACTAATACTTAATTGGGACATCTTTTTCTTTTATTCTATGTATCAAATAAGAACACTTTGCCTTTTAGTTGGCAAAAAAATCCATTTATTTTAAAGATGTCTAATAAATGCGATGCATTTTGGAATGAGCCATCCACCTCATATCTGCAAATTATTAGAATTTCAGAGATATTACAGAGTGTTATATTTATAAATACAAAAATTTTATGATTTTATTAATTACGAATATTCATTAAATTCTAAACTAATACCTTCGTATAAAGTGAAAATTATTTTAATATATTGAAATATATATTTAACACATTTATATAATTATCTTGCAATGTGTATAATCTGGCTATCGTCAGTGTTATTATACTTTATCTCTATAAAAAATAATGAACTTTTTGTTATATATATCATTCTACATAGTGGGATATTCATGATAATTTTAATTATTAAACTTTATAATTAATTCAGTTAATACATTATTTACAGTTATGTAAGGATAAAATGAACTTTATGGAGTATATCTGGCTTCTATATTTTTATCACTTATACAATGTACTATATTCTACCTTTCAACTAAAAAAAAAAAAAAAAGAAAGAAAATAATGTGTTATAAGGCATTACGTATATTGATGTTTATTCGACATTGAAATGATGCAATAAAAATTTTGGTCAGTGCAATCCTTTTATTACTTTTACTCAATAAATTTTTACTTAAGTAATGTTATAAAATTTATTATCAAAAAATACTAGAATCATATATGCACAATTCATAATATTGTCGTGTTATATGAATATACATTTAATCGAAGCATTTACAATTTATTTTAAAACATTTTCATTTACCTACTTAATTTTATGCAAAAACAAGATAATTCAATATACGTTTTATATACGTACAGTTTGCATTTTTTGCATCAATTAATTCAAAGAAAAAAAACTAAACTTCTTATCGACATTTTTATAAAAGAAACGCTGTTTATAATTATGAATCAATAAAGCAGAATAAATAACGAGGATTATGTTGCATCGATCGCAAGACCATTTATCGCGTTTGCGTCAATTATCGTTGTCTTTTCGGTATACCGTCACAGGAAAAAGCTTGACAAATTTTTCTCGAGCAACTTAAGAAATTTTCAAACGGTATCTTGTTCGTGGATTGTTTAATCCGAAAATCAGGGGAAAATTTTGCGGAATAGTATTGTGAAGAGAGTCACAAATCACGAGTCACGACGAATCAGCGATCAACAAATAAACAATGCGCAAGAAATAAGAAAGCGGATGATTCTCTCGCGGAAAATTCTACGTAAGAAATACGATAAAGCATGTGAATTTGTAATTTTATGGAAAATATATGTTTAAACTTACCGAAATAACAAATATATTAGTACGTCACTCGATGCATACACTGACTTTTCGCGTGGTTGAAATCAGAAAATAGTGAGTTAAAAGTGTGAAAGAGGGAAAGAGAAGGCACTTGAGAATGATGACAACGGAGATATGAACGTAGATGAAAAGGTCGAGAATAACGACAGAGGGTGACACGACAATAGACAAATGTTTTTACGAGAACAACAACAGGAGATTTCATGCGACTTGGCTTTGAAAATGTTGCACGAAATGCTCCCGATACTTCTCGGTACATCGGATGAAGAATAAATACGAATGCAATGAGATCGACTGTATAAGAGGCTACATCGCGAATTCTCTTGGCCAAACAGGCAACATTAATAGTAACGTGACTTTGGTTAGTTTTCGCTGAGGCATAGTAGCAACTTGCTCCTTTTCGAACTTCCGACACTTCAAGCTCGTTCCGTACAATAAGACGCACAGAGCAAGATGATGACACTGCAGCTGTCTGTCCGACTGTACGTCCGTCCGTTTACACCCATGCAACGCATGCAACTGCCATTAACGAGTGTTAAGCCGCGTTTTTAATGTACACTTTCGTTCATGCTGTAACATTCATTTTCAAAAATAATAAATAGCAATATTTTGTTTTTCTTTTTTATAGAAATATTTTATATTAAATACTACATATGTGACAAAGTATTTCTAACATTTGTATTACGTTACATTATATTTTCATATTTTCCCTTTATTAATTTTTTTTGCAAATAAAGCACTATAGGATTAAATGATCGGAAAAGTTGTTCAAATTAATCGATGATTCATATCTTAAGTATCACTATTAATTTTATTTGCTTCAGATATATATTTATTTATATTTATTATGATTATGCAATCTTCCTATATATATATTATATAGGAATATATAGGGGTATATATATATAGAAAATAATGTTGATGATACTAATTATAGTAATATAAAGCTATAATAATAACCTACAAAACTGAAATTCATATTTTTATTAAAATTAATTCGAAGTCAGGATGAGAAAGGATTTGTATCAAATTACCATTTTCAAGATGATTGTATAAATTTTCTTAGAAGAGTACTTTTCTATTTATTTATAAGCTTTCATTGAAAGAAGAATATCACAAAATACTTTTCAAGTAATGAATATTTTATTTTTTGTTATAATTAAAATATACACTGTGTCATGGGTGAAACAGGCGAATAGTAATCAATAGTAACAAAATATTTGTGTTATTTGCTTTAATTTCACAATCTGATCTCTTTTTTATATATATATATATTTTTTCCACACGCAGCAAATATGGTATACATAGTATACAGATTCACTTTCCAAAAGCACAATTAGCTTGGCTTAAAATATTTTCTTTTCTTTTTTTTTTTTTTTTTTAGAAAACGGTTTATTTCCCGTGTATATGTGTATTATGAAATTTATTTAAGCCAAACTGTCGTTACTTTTGTAACATCTGAGAAAAACTTGAATGTTTAAAGCCTTATCAGCCTTGTGTGTAATATAATTTCGATGTACCTAAATGTAATCCTCACAATGCCATATTTACATTTGCTATATGTATTTATTTTGTCATCTTTAAACATTTTTTTTAGTCCAGAAAATCACAAGATGTATTGGCTGTCAAATTCTCTAGTATTTGTATCATTTCAAATGATACTTTACACATTAACAGTCTTCTTGCGATATGAAGAGCAGTCTTTGTACACCAGACAGGAACAACTGTTTGATGCAAATGCAAAAAATGTCATAGTAGCCTAAATTATACAAAAGTTATATTTCTGCTAGTTTCAATGCCTTAAACATTCTGTTGATTCAGGGTCTTCAAAACATTTTTCATATAACAAGCCATGATCAGTTTTGTTATATTTATACTTGAGTTTTATGAGACATAGGAGTACACGAGTGTAGCAACATTCAGAAATCATTAATTGTATTAAAGGTACTTCTGGAACTGTAGTTCTCATGACAATTAAAATATCATTAAAATATCAACAAAAACAAAAAGAAAACAGGGAAAAAAAGAAAGAAAGATACCAAATAACTCATTATAAAATTCTGTGTACAGTACGGTATATTTATTGCTCTTCTGATGTGATTTCAAATATTGTTTTAGAATATTTTGTAACCATCTTCTACCACTCGCGCACTCTTCGCGTATCTACCCAGGACGTTCATATTTTAATTATATTCATTTTGAAATATTTTTATCTTTTTCTTAATTCCTACTGCATTATATGCTAATTCGCACACGTGTACAACGTATGTATGTGTACACGTATATACATATTAACATACGAGGATACGTATGTTTCTTACAATACCTTATGATTCGTATAAGTTACAGAACTTACTTTAGTGTACAAACAATTATGGATGATACTAGATAATACGTATAGGTTATAAATTTATGAGGAAGAAGTACATTTAATTAGGAGTACGAACCATTGGTCCATGAATGGTATTTTGTTTTACTTCTATCAATTACCTCTAACTGACACATGCTTTCTGAACTGAAACTGTTTATCAACATAAAGTCCTATCGTGAACAACACAGCATTGTGTTCTCTAATAATAAGATTAACACCAAGCATATAATAAACAATACTTTAGTAATGCAACTTAAGATGCTAAAGAATAATTAGAGTATTAAATTATAAGATATACATGTTAGTATTATGAATCATGAATAACAAGAAAATAGGAGTAAATCAATCGTTTCAATTTTTAGCTTATGTATGGTTCCTATGTAAGAGAAACAGCTTCATATATAAAGTATTCGGTTTTAATAAAAATATTTGGACATCTATTTTAATAGTTTCATGAATAGCTTGTTTATATAATAGGTGATAAAATGTGCATAGATAGAAAAAGACATGATTCTTTTGACTCGTTAAATTATACCAATCGTAAATCAATTGAAAATTCATTTCCTCTCTTTTAGTAAATGTACATAGAGCTATCTAGTATTTTACAGACCCAATGTACAAAGATCAGGGAATTTGGTGCTTCTATAAGAGTTTCCCAATGACTCTACTTACAAGCTCTTTTATCCCAAATTTCCCTATCTCAGTCTTAGCCTGCATTCAGACAAAGTTGGTCTACTCCTTACTATATTCTTGCTTTATCACCAAATTTTGAGTATGTAGGATTTATGAATCCATTTTTAGTACGGCTGATGTCTCTGAAATTGACGTGGTCCCTGACCATTTCCTCTTGGCTTACCTTGAACCCCATATCCCATGTTGTCATACCCATCATAACCAGCGTAATCATAGTTTGCATACATATCGTCATATCCTCCTTGATAGCCATTGCAGTATTCAGGAATGTAACCATAGCCTCCGCCATATCCATAACCATAGCCTGGGCCCCAAAATCCTTGATTCCTTGGGTCTGGATTAACTTTCACTTTCTTGACATCCACTTCTTTACCATTTATCGTTTGTTTAGGTGTTTTAAGTAATTTGTACACTACTTCTTTCGAGTCAAATGTTATGAAACAAAATCCTTTTCTCTGATTTTTTACCTTATCAAATGGTGCTTGTAATTCGACAATTGTACCATATTGTCCAAAATATGTTTTGATATCTTCATCGGTAATTTCAGGAGTAAGGCCACCCACAAAAATTTTACCATGTTGGGGCTTTTTACTCACCCGTTTGGGATCCACCTACACCAAAACAAAGGAAATCTCATTGAAGAAACAAGATACAGAAATAATTAGAAAGTAGTTCTTAAGCTTGGGCAATAGATTTTAATTTCGGCAGTATAACCAACCTTTCTCTTATTGATGTAATGCTCGCCAGAAGCCAGAAGTTTGTCGATCGTCTTGGGATTGGCGAATACCATAAACGCAAAACCTCGTGAAACACCGGTGTAGGGGTCGATTTTAACGGAGATGCTTTCTATCTCTCCGAATTTACTAAAATGATCCCGTAATTCTTTGTCGGTGGTATTACGCGATAGGCCACCGACGAAAAGTTTGCGTTCGTCATCTTTCCCTGGAATTCCGGCAGTGGCTTGTTGTTGCTGGGGTTGTTGTTGCTGTGACTGTGATTGTTGTTGCTGTTGCTGTTGAGACTGCTGTTGTGTCTGTTGGCCGGTACCCTCGGTCTGGGCTTGATTCTGGTAACAGTCAACCGCCGCCATCGCGTACTGTTTAGAGCTTACCGCGTTAAAAGCACGTCAGAAGATACAAGGTAGGCTGGTCGAACCGATGAGATCAGTAAATGCAACGGTGTACTGCGCACCAGAATAATTTCGGAACAGTTGGCACGCGTCACAGTCGGTTCTTATGGTGAACCGGTGCCGGCTTACGACCGAAAGAAAGAGAGTCAGCAACAGTTTCCGATTCCCTCTAAGCCTCTATTAACACGACGCTATTCGTTCTTTCTACTCAGACGCAATTCATCTCTCCAATCACAACGACAGATCCAACAGACAACGCCGGAAATTCCAGTGTATTTCCGGTGGTCGTTTCATTACTAACTTTAATTAATTTTCCAACAAGCTGGAAAATTGACAGGCTAGTATACTTATTTGTTGCTTAAATTTTCGATTTATTTTTTAATCGATTTCATATTCACGTAGTGGACGATTACCGAAAGTCCTTGAACATTGCTGAACCTGAACAATACATGAACACCTTTGTTCCTAACCGTGAGATCAGGGTCTTTATTCGCTGAAAACTGAAAATTGCATATTTCCAGTTGACATTACGAAAATTCTATCGTAACTTTGTTCGTGCTTTAATAACCTTTCTCTGCATTTTTCGCATAAAGATCGATTCAGGTTAGGTTAACATTTATATAGGTTGTCAAATTGATTTTTGTCAATGATATCAAATTTACATGATACTATTTATTCTATTACTGCAAATTGCTGCAAATTATCGTAACATGCATAATCGATGCACACAGGAAAAATTGCTTAACATATCCATGAAGCTGTAAAACTCAAATCACTATAACGATAGCGCACACATTTTAATTAAATTCGATGTGTAATTCATTTAATCTTTACGTTTATATGGTACATGTAACAACAATGTGTATAAGATTTGTGTAATCTTTTTAATTTTATCAGCATACAAACGTATGTAACGAATAAGAAATGAAAATGAAAATAGTAACGCATTAAATGTTCATATATAACGCATTAACTCGAATTGTTTTCGATTTCGATTACCTAATCGAAATTTTTTTATTGCAAATGTTAAAAGACATAGCGTTTATGTATTTCGAATTTTTATTTAAAAATTTAGGAACACGTGGTGTTCTTACTTGTTTGTGCACCGTTTAAAGTCGTTGCTTTCTCAATATACGTATATAAATATAGTCAGACAGAGAAGGTTGTATAAATAAAACACAGACCCTCGGCAACCCCGGCTTATCTTTTCTCTTCAGTCGGAACAGTTTAAGAATAGAATAAGGTTCTACGGGTAGACTGACTCGTTGTTAATTATAGAACACACTTATTTGTACGTACATAAAAAAGGTACAAATATTGTCATATAAAAACTTGACTACGGAACGGTGGGCATGTAGCTTCAAATTATTAGAAAATAAAAGTGTTTACTAATATTTCCATACGTACATATATCGAAAAAACGTTCCTCCTCTTGCACTGTTTTATCGCAGATCCAGTAACAAAAATAAGTGCCGATGAACTCACTCGATGGCGCCACTTGATTTAGCAATTCGGGAAGACTTTATGAAATATCAAATTTCTTCCAATTTTCCCTTTCCAATTCGATTCGCATTGTAAGTTTCAATAAAATCGATATTAATACTAAAGATTACCAAGATAAAAGGTAGAGGGATAGTTTGGCAATGAAATATTAACGACAGATAAAATTCTACGTTTCTTCGTTAAGTATGCTTTATACTAGACTATCTCGAAAAGGACTTATTCCAAATCTAGTTGTTAATTACAGGTTAATATCATTCATATTATGTTACGCTTACCTTACGCGTGTTGCGGCATTATATTTATTACGACAGTTGTACCATACTTCTTGCGTTCATCACCTTTTCTAGGATGCGTTAACGCTTTGTCGTATGTTGTTGAAATAGCAACAATCTTGTCCGTAATCGATCGTATAAATAGACACCCGAATCGCGCAATAGAAAACATATGATTTATTCGATGCGTATACCCATATACAAAGACAAATTGCTAATGTTTCTGCGATTAAAACGAAATTTTTACCCTCTCGATGACCACATCTACACTTACATTTAAAAGTGAATACTTATACGTGTTATTGCCTAAACGTTATAACCTTAATATCAAAGAGATAAATTCATTTGCTCACGAATCGTCGTAGTCTTCCGATATCTGTTACGACCGATTAAAACATAATAATTATATTATCGTAGCTGATTCTGATCGAAATGCATCCAGTGGCTAGATGGATCCTCTTTCACCATTCGTAACGCGTTTATTTCTCGTCGGTGGTTTTGTCAAGTACGTTCCCTTGTGATTCTCGGCTTTCTCTGTTCGTCCTTCGATGGATCTCGCTCGATCCTGGTGGCCGAAGAGCGGCGACGAAGGGACGCAGCGCGGAGCTGTTCGACGCCGTGCTCGTAGCCGTTCTGACGGAAGGGTGGAGGGGACGCATAGGTAGAGAGGAAGGGTAGCGGGGCGTCGCGACGCCAGGCGTCGCTGGTGTCGAACCGGCAGCATATCGTTGAGTCGAACGTGTCGTGTGCCGTCGCTATCGCCACCGTGGTCGTTGTCGTCATCGTCGCTGTTTTTCATCGAGCGGATTTTCGAAAACCCTAGAGAAAGCCGAAGCTCGGTGGTTTCCCGTCGCCGGTCGGGGGGTGAATATTTTTGGTAAAATTGTTTTTAACGTTTGCGTGCAGTTTCCCCCCGATCGAATCAACGCCCGAGCAACTCCCGGTCGTAGAACGGTCACGGAACGATCTAGTCGAGAAGCAAGTGCGCGAGTACAAGGGGCCACGGCTACGCGTTACGGCGAACTGGAACGAGTGGGGTTTGACGAGAGTTTGTGTACGGCCATGCTTGCAACGGAAAAGCCAATGTTTCGCGAGTGCGAGCAGGAGGAAAGCTGAAGAAGGGAAGGCAAGTTAGGCAGAGAACGCGAGCAGACCGAGGGAGGGCGAGCGAGAGAGAGAGAGAGAGAGAGAGAGAGAGAGAGAGAGAGAGCGAGAGAGAGAAAGAGAGAGAAACCCGGAAGAGAAGAGCGTCTGGATCCTGGAGTATCGTTTACGATACGACACCGAGCCATCAGAATTGCGTTGATCCATTTGCACGAAAGATCGCCGAGAAGATTGGCCAGGGTGCGAGCTGGACGATAACCGTAGTATGAGAGAAGAGCGGCACGCAGCGAGAAGGTAAGGTACTCGATTGATTTGTCGTCGACGTAGACGACGCCTTTTTTCCACCTAGTTCTCCGATCCATTGTCGGATATATTCGTGACGATCAAAGGAGACGAGAGTCGAGTCGAAGAATCGGTTCGACCGATCTCGTTTCTTGCGTCTGTTCCTCGAGCTGTTCGCTCGGTTATAGTTGGCGAGTTTCTTTCGAGAAGACCGGACGATCCATCCGATCGGTGTGCGCCGTGAACGCGATCGACGAGGGTTAGGGAAAGCTTTCTTAGAACGGTAGAGAGGGCAGGGGTTGGAAGAGGCGGTGGAGGCGGAGGAAAAGAAGGTGGTGGAGGTGGTGGTGGTGGTGGTTTGCAGACGAGGCGAAGGAGGAGCGAGAGAAAGAGAGACGAACGAGCGAACGCGTAACTAGGTGCATCATGAATAATACGCGCAGCTCGCGAACAGGTACACGCTGGTACGATTCTGCGTTCGTGGAAGCGTGAGGGTGTAGAGAAACGTATACACCGATGTATCGCGTATATACGCGTATATTCGCGTACATATAAATATAATCGAACGCACCCAGATATCTATTTATAAGTTTAAACACAGGGCGAGAAGAAGGAGTGGTGGAAATCCGTAGCGGTGGTAGCGATGCTCGTTCGCTGGTAGATACGTGTGCGTGTCAAACGGCTGCTGGTAGTGGTGTTCTCCGCTAGTGATGCCACGGTGATGCTGCTACTCGTGTGCTGATGATCCTAGCGATCCTAGTGGTAGCGACAGTGTACCAGGCAACGTAATACGGAAGAGGTGGAAACTGATTTAAAAGCCCGCTTTTCGTTTTCCCGCTTCGGTGCAAACAACTATTACGACCGACTGTACCGACCAGGAGACCAAAACGGCGGCTGGCTTCCGATTGGATGGAAGGTTAGCGCGCGTATTAAGCGGCATTTTCGTCGTGGTCGGTCCTTTGTCGCGTAGCGCGAACAGAAGCGAATAAAGCTTCCGAAGCAGAAGACGAGGAAGAAGAAGAAGTCGTCGAGGAAGGAGGACAAGAGTGCAGAGTATAGGAAGCGAAGAGAGTGGAAGAATTCGAGTGGAAGAAGTCGACTGGCGTTGAGGGATCGTGGTCGCCGCGAGTGCGTCAACGCGGATATGACGAGCGGATACGCCCGGCTCACGTGATACGCGACACAATCGCTTCACCGATATTTCCTCTATTTCAAAAAATGTGGTAAGTCGTCGAATTTCTAACGATCGACCGCGAGATTCTCCCTCTCGAACCAGCAACATCTCAGTCTCTGCCCGACTACGTTTCCATTCTTCATCCCCGTTACCGTGCATCACTCTCTTCTTTCCAATAAAATAGAAGCCCGTACGTGGCTCGAATCTTCTTTAAAGTTAACCAGGTAACTAGAGAACGAATCGGTTCAGATTCTGTAAACACGTGCTCTTGCAAGAGTCGTGTCGTTTCGATATCGTCGTTGTGTTTTCTTCGTGTCGACGAAGCAGCTTATTCTTTATCGCGATAGACTATATAGCAGGGTTTATATACGGATCCGATCGAAGTTTCTCGGTTTGGACGGTGAACGTGGACGATGCGTTTGATTCGTAAACAAACAAGAAACACGCGGTTCTAGCGGATAGTCGGTGTGCGAAAGCCTAACCTTTAACAGAACCCACGAGCTTCGGATACCATTCTCTTAATCTCTTCGTTACACGATTCCTTTCCTCGCGTTTTTACACGTTTGATCGCTCCAATTTTCGAGAACGATGTTAACGAGTTGTTAGCGCGGATAGTCTGGCTAATGGAAAATCGATAAAAAAATTTGTGAACGCTTCGTGGAATGTCTGTTATTAATTAGAAAAGCCTTCGTGTTGCAACTGTCGTAAAAGCTCGATCGTTAATTCCAGTTAAAAAGGATAATACCTAAATGCCACTAAAAGGCCAATGTGTTTTTTCTTTAGTACCGGCACCCCGAGTATCACCGGTCAGCCATCTCTTCCGTACGACCTTTCTGCGAAGTTGTTTTCATAGAAAATACCAAAACGAGCTTCCGTATCGATGCATCGTTCGTTTCATCGACCATCTTCCACGGACGAGTAAGAATAAATCTTTCTTCCTAAGTATCGAGCCACGGAAATCGTCCAAATTCTTTGGCTATGAGTTTCCTCGATCTATTAACGCAAGGGTTAAAATCGTGCAAGTCCTTGCACGATGGAAAAATAAGCCTGCTAACAGGCTGAAGAAATCTCTACCGATGCGAAATGTTCGTAAAACGTAGAAAGACAGTTGCGCGTAGCTTCTTCTTCGTAATCCACCATGAACTTTTGTAGCCTCGTTTCGTTCGAACAGCCTGCAAACACGTGTCGTAAAAATGCCAGCTATCTTCTTTATTACTCGACCCACGGCACACCCTCTTCCACACTGACATTTACAATAATCGATTCTCAAGCGTGTAACTTCGACCAATGTCGTTAATCCGTTCGAAGTTCAACAGAAATTAAACGTTTCCATTTCGATGAAATTTCGTCTCCGAACGATGAAAATCCAGCTGGCGCGCGTCGCTCCTCATCGATTTTCCTTCTTCTCGGATTCCCGTGACTTTGCGTTTGGAAGAAAAGTTGCTGGTCACATACGTATTTCGAGGTTGGACTGAAACGATCGGGTCGTTGGGCCGCGAGTCCGTCGGAGAAGACGACGCCAAGTTTCTCGGGCAAGTTGTTGTTAAGGTCGGTCCGATTTGCCGCGGTTCATACTCGCGGACTAATCTCAAGGAAATTCGGGTCGATGCATAATGAGGTTCCACCTTGGATTCCCGGTCGGCATTCCAAGGCATTCCGCCAGGAACGTTGCCTTCCTTACTGAAGCGTAGATTACTCAGACGGACGTCATTGCGTTAAGAAATGAATTCCTCCTCCTCTCTCTCTCTCTATCTATTTGTTCGTCATTCGCGATCGTTTCGAAGCAACGTGGACCAACGATTCTTCCTTTTTCCGACGTTCAAATCCAGCGAAATCGATGTATCGAATTGTCCGCTACGTGGATATTTACGAGTTTTTACAGAGGAAATTTAATCCTCGCGAGATTAACGACACGATAAGTTTCGATATAACTTTTAGAAAAATCACTGGGTCGTTGCAATTGGATCACGGACGTTTATTCGTATTTTTATGATTTTATGACTTTCAACGCACGTTTCAGAGATAATACGCAATAATCAGGACGATCGTATTCGAAAGAGCCGAGGTTCGTCGACTTTCACCAACGATATCTTTTGTGAACTCGCTCGCTAACAATCAGCCGTGTCTTCACCGTTCATCCATCGGAACTTATTGTCGTAATAGCTTCGATAAAATAGTCGTTTCGAGCTGCTCTTACCAAACGATATTATCGCGGATGTCGTGACGCATGGTAACGAGTCGGCCAACTTGCGTGACAATATTATCCTGTGGGAAACGTTAGCGCATGTTTATCTTTCCCTGGGGTTGATAGTTCGGAATATTAGAGGCTACTGAATGACGTAAGTACTTACATCATCAGGGACGCAAAGTCACGTACTAGGAAGAAGGTTCCCTTCGCGGACAACAAACTGATTATCCTGAAAATGTCGTTCGAACGAAACGAATCGTAGACGAAAGGAGCGTGCACGTACCAGCAGAATGATCGTAATTTATCTTATGAGTCGCGTGAAACCTAAGGTTTTGGTCATAAAGCGAACGCAGTGAGAGTAAATTACAACGATGCTAAAATGCCAAACCACCTACCGATGTACCGCTGGGGTTGCGTTCTGTTCTCAATCACGCGACTGTCTCTATCTTAAGCGATAATCGTTGTTGCGATCCGACGCAACATTAAAATAATAGCGAGCGTGTTAAAGCGTAGATCCACTTTGCTTTCCTCGATGCAAACTTCCGTACTCTTAGAAGGAACGGCTGACAAGCTGAAATCGAGGAAGGTTCAGCACGGATGGGATCAAATGGGATGCGAAGATGCAGTTTTACGTATTTACGCGCATTATAGCTGGCGTATCTCTCCATCGATGAATTTCTAATTGAGCCACTTTCAATTCTGACGCGAACGGTTCGATCGATCGGCCAGACGTCAGAGATATTCGTCTTGCTGATAAGACCGCGGTTCAGATTTCGAAAATGTTCGCTGTAAATACGAGGTGTCCTCGTTTCCTCGCAAAAATTCTTCCTCTCTTCTCTAACAGTAACGTCTCTTATCGTCAACCTTCGACGAAAATAAAATTTGCTCGTTCGAACGATTCGACGTGGGTTCGGATCACAGCAGCGAAGTCAGCTTCTTTCCTGTGCCCGGAACTTGATGCGTTTGCCTTGGTACCGGCTCTTGGTTCGAGGCGAACGAAGCCGATTCGAGTGGACCGTTTGCCATTTCGTCGAGAAACTCCGCGCTTTGATGTTGCTGCTGCCAGGATCCTCGCACGAATCCGATCCTTTTATCACCAAAGACAGCGTACGTCGAACAAACTGGAAAATTCTTCAACGGCGCTTTCCTATCTCGCGCGAGACACGAGGAACATCTAGTAATTGCACACGACACCGAGAAACAAGCGCTTTCGTACGAGATAGAGCGTGGCGCGTGTGCCTCGAAGTAGCGCCATTAGAACATAATTCACAGAGACGCGGCAGCTCGTCGGCTGGCTATTGTACATCGCTGAAACGTCAATCGTGTCAACTTTGACACACGGAGAATCGCGCTATGACGCTCGTAGTATTCGTTGCTTTTCTGTTTGCGTTAGTAGGTTAGATACGAACCGGTGACAAGTTGTTCCACAGCGAAGGTTTTCCACGGCCGGCGAAGCTTAACGCACCATAAATAAATCTGGATCTTGTTTTGCGAGGCGAACAGGAATAGCGAACGGAATAGAGATAAATAATGCTGGTTGAACGTACACACACGGCACAAGAAATAGAAGATGGTCGTGTGGATGGGGAAAGCGGAGGAAAACGAGAAACCTTGAAAAGATACTCCGATCCATTATTAGGAGAGTGGCGCCAGCGAACAGGAGGGAAGAACGTCGTCCTACGGTTTTACGAGGACGGTGCAGTTCGGCGAAGGAGCGTCTGATCCCGGCGACGAAAAACAAAAGCTCGGTTCGGGCGTGTTCGCTCGATATTCAGGCTAATGATATTCGGTATCGTCGGAACTAGAGTCACGCAAGCTAAACAGGCCGAGGTATAGAGAGACCGACTTTGATTTTCTTCGAAACGCCACCAGTCACTGTCGCCGCCACCCTTACTTTGTCATTTCCCTAATGAAAGTTGCGCCACGCCGTTAAGAAACTTTATTAACGCGCCGCAGATACCGGAACGCGTCTTCGTTTCCATTTCATCCGCAGCTTACTACCGCGTCTCTTTCTTTCGACATTCTCTGTCACTTTCAATCAACCATATTCTTTTTTCATATTTATTCAAGCGATATTCCTTTCGACAATGGTTACCTATCTTTCAGCGTCGTCAAGTTTACGATAACGCGGAAGCATCAGGACAAAAGTAGCACGATTTTTACTATACAGCGACGCGTCTAGATTAATCGTCGTTTGTTGCACTTTGGAGTCGTATATCGTTGGTCTAATACATTTGTATACGTAACACCGTCGTATAAATTAATCAAAGTCGCGTTATATCGCTGCAAGGCGGAAGATTTTCCTTCGCATGTACGTCGTATGTATATGCAAAGTTGCAGGCAATCGTCAAGTTTCTTTACATAAAAGAGACGGGGAATAAATTCGATCCCGAGATTCGTAAAACTTTGATGCACGGTAAAAACGAAATAAACAAGAGGGAGGCGAACGTAGAAGAACGAACGTAGTAGAATTTGGTCGGATCGCATTATGCAAGAGTAACAGCAATGAGAAATAAGATAAAAAATTGTCCATCTTTTGTGATTTTCTTTTGCAAACGTAAATCCGTTGATACAGTCTGCTAAGCGGCGATAAGAAGATTCGGGGTAATGCCGTGGCATACAACGATACGACGTTCTTTGCCGGTACAGGATTAGCGCGATGACGTTCGAATTGCAATTGCATCGGGTTTCCGTTTCGCTACGCTTCCGCCGACGGATTGCCTCAGCAGCAAGGAAATATCGTTTCCTTTTCTGTCTGGATAGTTTGTTACCGTTGAAACGTTCCAAGTTTCGCTTTAACGATATCGATCTCTTCTAATCCAATCCCGATCCATAGACGACAACGATTCTCACCTTCCCGTAATTTTTTATTCAATTCGATGATCAGTAATTATCAGATTGCGGATTTTTGTCCGTTTATGGACAATTTTAACCCTTTGTACCCCTATGTCGAGTGTGAATCGACATCAGTTTTTATCTCAGGAGCTCCTTTGTCGAGACTCACCTATTTTTGTAAAACGTGCGAAAGAAAAGCAGCATTGCAACCTGGAAATTGTTTCAACGTACATCATACACTTAAAAGTTACAAAATACACCAATAGTGTGAATAAAACTGGTTGTTGAGAATCGTGAATCTTAATCGCCGAAATAAAAGTAAAGGAACATTAAGGTTACGCTTGGAGTCCCACCTTTTGTGTGAAACGTGCGAAAGAAAAGCAGCATTGCATCCTGGAAATTGTTTCAAGGTACATCATACACTTAAAAGTTACAAAATACACCAATAGTGTGAATAAAACTGATTGTTGAGAATCGTGGATCTTAATCGTCGAAATAAAAGTAAAGGAACACCAAGGTTACACTTAGAATTAATATTACAATAGTTTTAGATTTATTTAATAAACGATTTCCAGGATCTTCGTCGATTTACATTTGCACGTGTCTCAGCACTCTCTTCGTCTCACCATCTTCCATATCACGCTGTCAATGAAACAGTCACATTCGTCTGTTTTTCGAGACGCCGCGCACGCACATACTTGCACACACTCATATTCACATACGCGCGTCACTACTACGTGGCCAATCTAGTTTAGCACACAAAATTATACACATCTCAATACTGGTATTTAAGTGAATTCGTTTCTTCCTTTATTTATCTAAATTGTCTTATTTTTTAGTCAAAGTAAATTTCGAATAAAACGCTTAAAAGCCGCTGGGAACGAAATTGAAATAAAATTCGCAGTGCAAAGGGTTAAGACGCGAGTAACGCGTAAAAATACGTCGAGCGTTGGAAGCGACGGTACTTGTTGTAACAGCGGTATATGAGACAATTTTTCCACTTGCGTCTATAAAGATACGAATTTTGAAAAATATACACGCCCTGGTAATTTGAACAAACCGGCAAATATCAGTTCAGAGTCTATCAAAATCGAAGCAGTTTCTGAAGTGCGCTGTAAATTCATGGTCAACTAATATTCGAACGAACAGTAAACGAACATTTGCGTCTTTCAATATGAAATCTACATTGTTCCTTCTCTTCTGATAAACGCGATTTCATCCTTTGGACCTACTTCGAAACTCTTCGACCGGTAATATTTGACAGCTTCGACGTACGATTCGCTTTTGATGGTCGAAGAAAACACGACCATCTATCTCCGCGAGAATAAACGGCAGAGCGAATAAAAGAAGAGAACGAGACAGCGATCGTATATCGAGTTCCGGCATGAAAGGGCCGAGAAAGGAATAGATTATAGTTGGAATAATACGAATAATACGTACTTCTTAAACTCGGCCGATTAGAAATTCCAAGCGTCCTTCAAGTTGCATCGCTTGAAATTCTTTCCTCTCGGCTTTTACATTTTAATACGTTCGACGCGAGCCGAGTCAACACGGTACGCTTTCGTATCTTCGATACCCATCGGCTTATTTTCATCAATTTTGGAACGTACGAGCCAAGTACGAGCGGAGCAATTTGCTAGTTTCGAAACTAGTAGACGAAATTTCTCTCCCGATGAGATTTAATATTCAAATATCGTTCGTCTTAATAGCTGTATCTTCGACGTTCGTGAAATCTCGCCGGTTTTCCTGTTATTTCGAAATGATCTTCATCTTCGAATCTAACAGGTTGTTCTCGTTTTCAATTACGTCGTATTGAAATTCTCCTAGCCGATCACGGTCCGGCGTTAAAATCAGAAAATTAAAAGAAATATCCTTGAATACAAATATCGTGTTTGCCTTCTGTGATTTATGATTTTAACTACGAACTTGGGCGCACGAATATCGAGCGTTTCGCCTGAGCCGCAAGGGCATCATCCACTTGATGCGGAGGAACGGAAGATAGATGGCGAGTCATCGATGTATTACAAGTGTCTCTTGCAGGGTAGAAACGTCAATTCTGCAGATTCGCTGTTTGGATATCATCCGGAATGTTCTCGGCTGTTCGTCATCCAAAGTGTCAACTATTTTTAAAGCCCTGTTTCTTTTTTCCTTTTCATCGCGGCAGCGAGACCTCGCGAAAGGACAAAAGTTCGAGCATGGATCGAGGGAACGTAAAATTCGAGTTAACGCTATTTCCAACGAAAGACAAGAAAAGTTCGACGATCTCGATGGCTGCCCGGACATGTGTCTAGGAGTAAAAATATCTCGAGTACGATTTTCAGAAGAAGCTCGGATCGCAGGATGAGCGGGATACGCTAGCCAAATGCTCGATCTTGAGCACTTCCGACGTTATTCTCATTTCACTCGCGTAAGGTGCGATCTATCAGAGTCGTGCGATTTTTAGTTTTGTGGCAGTTAGGTTGTTTACGGCCGTCAGACGAAACGCGCGTCGATAACGTTAGAGATATGGAGAAAAATTTGCATGGAAATGGCAATAGTATTTTGATGACGTTATTACTCGCCGAGCGAATAAATTTCCATCCAGTTTGTTTCAGAGTCGCGTCCGTCGTATCTCATTAGCAAATTGGTCGATTTAATAGAAATCAAACGAACCGTGTTCGTGTATACCTTACGATTGATATTCCGCCAATTAAAGAGCTTCTCGGAAAACGTGTCCATAAGACAAAATTGCGACGAACCTTTTAATTTTAGTTGTCTAACATTGCGTATTCCGATCGATGATTACGATAGCGAAATAAACGACAATTTCGTAATATGTAATTTAGCTATTTGATCAAACGAATACACGTGGCATCTATACATCGTGCACGTAAATTTGGGCAGTTCATTTGTGTCACAAATTTAGGTCCACGCTGTTTACTTGCCATTGACCATAGGTCCTTTTTCAAGTAGATCCTCAATTAGCGTATTTCTCTCTCTCTCTCTCTCTATTCGGAGTACTTGGCGTCCTAACCGAGTTCATTGATGACGACATGAAATGTGATTCGATCGTTCTCCTTTCTAGATTGGTTGCACTGGTATATCGTGTATTATATCTCGAATAGTTCGCAGAAGACGAGGACGTAGAAACAAAAGGGACGAGTGACACAGAATGGGAGTTACATATTTCACGAACAATCGGCCTTCTTTCACGAAAGTCGAGGGACGACTTTGTGATGCTGAAATATTGATATCAGGCCGGAAAACTCAGCTCCAGTTAACGGACAATAGAATCACGTAGGACGCATTGCACCGGAATCGATGCTCCTCCGTGTTTTTCCTTTTTCATCCGTGTCTCCTTTCTGTTCCTCCTCCATAAATACCCTTTCCAACTTTTTCCTCGTTTTTCCCTCGCGCGTCATTCCTCCCATCTTCCTTTCAAAGAAGGCCAATTTTTCCAGCGGCACATTTTCAACGATGCACGATGTTCTTATTTTTTTTTCCCCTCTAGCCCTTGCTGCCAAAATCCGTTTCCACGAGTTACGTAAACATTCTGTCCAAAACTGCGATCGTCCGTAGCACGAAACACGTCGATGAAATGGCACACGTGGCACTTTGGAAAACATAAAGCGACCGTATCGGCCCGTTCTTTTTCAAAATCGCTCTTTCGTTCAAGGAAAATCGACATCTATCGAGCCAAAAATATATTCCTCAAGAGACTGTAATTAGTTGAATCCATCGACAAACGTTTTTCGTTCAGAATTCTTGTATCGCTGCAACAACGTATACGTGCGTATTCCCATTCTGTAAAGATTTTAAGAAGCCTTGTGCATTAAACGCTCTGCACGATTCTCTCGTACCATCGTGTCCTTTAGAATACGAAGACCACAGGGTAGAAATACGACAAGCGCAGTTTTCTTGATTCTCTGATTTTCTAGTTATTTAGTAATTAGTTCGCCCCTTGATATAACGCGGTTAGAAACAGCGATTAAAATTTCGTGAGAAAATGAATCGCATTCCTAGTGTCTAGTATCGGCGAGCATAAATAACGCAGATATTTAAGTATTTCCATTTAAATGACGCATTCTGTATAAGTATGTGATAACATATAGAACTGTTGCAGTTAAACAGCAGCTGTTTTTCCACTTTCTAGGAACTAGAATAGAATCAGCCAGTTCTTAGAATCGACATTCATCAACATTAACTTGTGCAAATTACATTCGTAGAATTCTCGATCCGGTCTATGTACAATAATACCAACCCGGAACCTGTTAACACATTGTTGAGCGGCAATTTTACTGGGAATTTATCTCATATCACCGGCTATTATTTCGTAATTGCACGTGGAAGTAAAACGATATAAATAAATTTTAATAAATTGTATTTCCTATTTAAACTTTTATTATTTCTCTTTTCGCACGATAAACAGCGTAACAATCACCTACGTGTAATGGTACACAATAGCTTTCGTAAATATATCTAGTTTCGCTGCGTTTTCCTTTTGAAGAGCATATTCTACACGCTCTAGTCAGATTCGTTCCTCTGCCAGTGACTATTTTTTCTAACACGTGGCCTCTTAGTCGTCCGAGAAGTCTGAACGGCGCATCGTTATAAGGAGCTGTTTCAGAAATTCGAGAAGTGTCAGGTGCAATGCTGCATTTTTTGGAATCTACGGTTATCCATTCATTCCCTAGCTACTTCCGGTAGAAATTTGTTGTATCTCGTTTTATTTTCTGGCAGATAGATACGGTACATTTTATACGCATCGAACAAGGTGCAGTTTATCAGAAGAAATGCTAATCTTTTGAACCACTTTAAAGTTAAACGACGCTGCTGCGAAAGGAAAGCGCATCACGAATTTTCTCGTGGCCGGTCGGCAACGTTTTTCCATGAAGACACGAGTTAACTCGTAACCGGTGAACAATGTGTCAATACCAATGAATAAGCAAATAAACAAGTAGAACATTAGCGACAAAAGCTTGGCAGCGTGTCTTTTCTTAAGAGCGATGCTTTCTACCTTCTTTCGTGATTATCGATTTCTATATCGTTAACCCATAAAATTGTAATTAATGGAAGCCAAATGAGCTCGGCCGCGCGAATCCTTGTTAGTACCAGTTGGCAATTAGTTTCTCCATTAATGTAAACATCAATCAAGCTAGGTGCTTAACCGATACGATCGATTCTCCATTACTAGATTATTGGCACCGGTCTTGATCGTAAAGTATCACCTCGGACGAGGCTGATTAAATATCCAAGTACCTCGACGTCGCACCTACTTTTACGCTTATTTCCATTAAGTAGCCCATATAGCAAGGTTCGCGCGAAAAAGAAAAGGTCGATAACGCCTATTATTACGGTGATATCGATTTCTTCCCTGTTTATCGCGCGTAGGTTGACTCTATGGCGTCACGTTAGGGTGTCGCGATGTTTTTAACGAATAATTTATAATTATAAATACATATAATTCACGGAGCGAGGCGACGAAACTCTGGCAAGCTTTTTCTTTCGTTAATTTGGAAAATAACTATCGCTTAATAAATTGCATCGTTAGACGGTCCCATGTCCCAGCGTCGACGCTTCGACGGCAGTAGATTTCGGTGTAAATCAACATTTCGTACAAAATTACGACGCGCCTTTTCAGAAAATTCTACCGAATCCATTATCGGACTATCTCGATTCGTTTTGCATTCGTTTGTTTCCCGTGATCATCGTGCCATACAGTCGCAGCAATCGCGATTATAATCTACGTTTAGCGAGCATTCGCTTTCACTCGTTCGGATCGTTGCGCTCGCAAATCGACGCGCTTCCGGGTGTATCTGTAAATCGTTTCGCTTTGATACAACACCGTCAAATGCATCGATCATCTGTCTCGCGTGTAAGTGCCGATTAAATTAAAAAAAAAAAAAAAAAAAAAAAAAAAGAAACCTATGTTACATAAACGGCTGTCTACAGGTAGCAGATCGAAATCACGTTTACGCGACAGCGACCGTCAAAGCGTTATATAGGATATCTTTTAATCAAGGGAGAGCAGCGTAACTCACGACGCTGCCTTTTATACCTACAATATATTTCTGATTGTATCTGTGACAAAACGATCCGGCCGTATCGAGTCGAAGCAAGGAAGTAAGGGCGCCATTTGAGAGGGACATTCACCGAGAGAAAAGGGCTGGAATCTGTCGAACGAAAAGGGATTGCTAGGAGGCCGGAGCGAAGCTCATGCCAGGAGGTAAACGGGTAAGCGGCCCAGCTTGCCCGATGCTTCCGTGGCAGCAAAGTGGTGAACTAAATTTAACTCGTTAGCACCAGTCGGCCACTATCTTACGAACGAGCGTGTCTTTATATCCGTTCGACACGAGGAAACTTTGTTAGCGCCGACCGATATTCGATCGAAAGGCTTCAAAGAAGAGCAAAGACATAAGTTTCTTCCGTTGCTGTATTTTGGGATGCATCCCACCGAACTTATCTTTTCGTTGCGAAACGTTTAACGCCGAGCAAACGATCGACGGGAATTTTAGACTTTAACGTTCCACGTTGAACATCAGACGATGTTTTCGCGGTTTCGATCGGTGTTTTTAATAGCGCGTTGCACTTTGTACCGACACGACGTTTCGTGGATACCACGGTGAGATTCACAATTGCCAATGCATCGTTAAAAGTAGGATCGAAAGCCGAAAACGTGTCATTGGAAAGCGCGAAGAAACGAAGGTCTGGCTGGAAAGAACGAACGTTCACGAAACGTAGTTACAAAGTGCAACGCGTTATTAGAAACTCGATGGAAAGCCGGGAAACCATAGACATATGTGATAAATTAATAGAAACGTTCGTTTCGTCAGGCGCTCCGAACCACCGATCACTCGCCTCTTTAATTTCTCGACAATTACCGCCTCTGAATAGATGCTAATATCTTTTCTCGCAAACTCGTTATCCGATAAATTTCATTAAGCTGTTCCTTCCTAACGAACGAACAATTCGTTGACATCAACTTTTTCGATGGTCGAACGAGTTATACTCGCTGCTTTCATTAATTATCCGATAACCTACATACAGCGCGAAACTCGATCGTACGAATATTCGATATACGTGCATCGTGCTCCTGTTCGATCGCGGAACCTGCATAATGGAATACGCGAATGGAAAACCGAAAATTGCGCGTTGTAGTTACAGAGGAACTGTCGAGTCATCCCGATGAAAGGAGGAAAATTCGATTTCCGGAAGAAACGTTCTTCCACTCGCGTCCTCTCGTAATTAGTTTCGCGATCTCGCGTTTTCCAAACGAAGATTTATTTTAACGCGAATCGCCGCTATAGAGTCGTACATTCTAATTTTCTAGCTTACAACTTTCTAAAAATCTTACGTCGCGTAGAACGGTCGAACGATCGGCAATTGGTAAAATTTATTTCCAGAGTTTCGTCTTTCTCGACAGCGGACTTGTCTTCGTTACGAGAGACAGCTTATTAGTAATCGGTAACTCGCGACCCGTAAGCTACGATAATATTAAAATCTATTATTGTTAAATAAAATATTAATATCGAATAATATTAAAATTGTTGAAAATTATTCAAAATTAGCGTAACGTTTCGACGCGACCGATCGATAACGAGACTCGAAATTTACGATCGATTAAACGCACGTAAGGCATACGCTGCACATGGTCGTGGCGGCACTACGAACGGCTATAAACGTACGTACGTAGCGTTAGTTTAAAGGGAGCAGTGGATCAGTCGGGGCAAACGATTTCAGACAAGTTCACGCGACGAGATTGAAACAAGCACGCGCACGAGAAACTCGCTCGTAGCTACAGCTTTCTAGTATTTAGGCTCACTAAATATAGCGCGCGCGAGTCCATTATAAATCCCAGACTCCCGGACTTGCCGAAACTCAACAGTTTCTCGTCCCATGGCTTTTATCGCCGAACCGTTCCATTTTTTATCCGATCGTTGCCATCGGAAACACGAATTTGCTCGGTGTCCCTATCCGATCCCATCTGCGTAGACCGTTTCGAGAGAAGATCCGTCAAGTCGACGAAATCGAGTACCGTCGACCGATAAACTTACTCGAACGCGAATTAGGAAACTTTTCATTTTCATACTTTTCGTTTTCTCGCATTACCGACGTCGTCGTCGTACATTTTGCAGAGACGAGAAAGGTATTTATGTAACGCAATAGGAATAGGCGTCTTAAATGCATAGTCGATGCGTCAGACCAAAGACGATCTCGCTAGATTAATTGACAGCGAATACTTGACTCTTCGAACGTTATTTGCGATGTACGCGAGTACACGCTCGTGTTAAATATCTCGTAACTCGCGTGTCCATTTTCGAAACTTTATCAACGTAATTACGACGATCGCTTGCAAATGTTCTGTACAATGCGCACGATATATCGTATCGTTCGAGGCTCGTGCAGTGAATTTCGAAATATTTTTCCAGCTTATCGTTCGAATATTTTCTGCTTGCAATCCGTCCTGCAATTAATTATGTCGCTCGATCGAGAGCTCATTTTCGAGCGGCGAGAAATCTCTTCTCTATTGTTACGATTTAATCCATTTTAGCGGAGCTGTTTTCCAGAGAATCGCCCGTGTAACGTGGAAATGCTAACGCAAAACGGCAATTCTCGTTCCACCGGAGAAGAAAGACCGATGTCAGGCTTGAACCCGTACACAAAGAAGAGAACAACGAATGGCTTTTACGCTCGATCCCTTTTCCGTCAACCCATAACTCGTTGGCGAGAGCCTGGCAACGTCAAATCGCCCCATCCACAGCCTCGAACGTTAACGAGGCGCGAGACAAGCAGCGAAACACTTCGTCTTACGCTCGTAAATATTTATCGCGTCCGCTGCGAACTCTCGAGGAACAATCTATACAGCTATCGCCACTTTTTCCCATTTTCGCGAATATCTCGATCAATCCCATGCCAGACGGACCATACCTACGAGACGATCATCGATGTGATCATCGCGTATAGCGTTCGCTGCTTTTGAATGCGAACGTCGTGCAGATTTGCCAATAGTCCTGTTCGAGAAACGAAATGGAAAGGTGTTTCTCGAGGAATAACGCGATGGTAGTAGCAGCGAAGCTACGCGCTTTTCACCAAACGCGAAAAATGATAAAGCTACGCAACATGTGCAGTCTGTTGCAGGGCGTGGATTTTGCAACTCTATATATCTAGTCGTTGTACGTATCGACGACAAGGTGTTTCTTGACGCTATTAAAATCCTTTTACCGCCAGCAGGTCGATATATCGACTCTGGGTGTGTGCGCGAAGACTGCCACCGGTCGATCCATCGATCTCGTTGGTCTACGTGCAGAGTTTAGAGATTTTGGAGCCAGCTGTAACAGTGTTGATTAAACCTAATCGAAAGCTATACCAGCTGCGTTAATCGCGCTGCTGAGAATTTAATCAGGACGCGGATGTGTCGTAGCAAATAAATCACGCGACACGCGTGCACTCGATATACTCGCGTCTTTCGAAACGATCGGTCTGCGCGCCTCGAAACTGCTACGCGGTTCCGAAGGTTCTACTCGTCAGGATCAGTCGCAACAAGTCGGATATTCGATGCGACGTGAAACAAAGTTGGAGTAAAACGATTGGATATGCACGTGCATATATATAATGCACACGTATAGTGAAAAGCGGCGATACGAGAGAAGAAAGGACACTAACGGTTTACGTTTAACGTTTAGGTCACGGAGGGAGGTTCGAAAGAGCTCAGTGCCGTAGCATGCCGGCGAGCTGCAGCGGGTGGTGGGGCGTCTCTGAGAGAGCGCGTCGATCGGCGTCGTCAGGCGTCTACTTGGGCGTCTGCGTGGTCAGGCAGGGGCCGGAGAAGCGTGCATACGCGAGTATAACAGGAAGAGGAGGCGGAGGAGGAGGAGGAGGAGGAGGAGGCGGAAGAGGCGGCGGAAGAGGAGGCGGAGGAAGCAAGAGGAAGCGAAGGAGAAGGATCAGAAGAAGAAGAAGAAGAGAAAGCACGGCGGTGATCGAGGCGAGGAGGAGGGACCGATGAGCGCGGGGGGGGATGGGGGCTCGGGGTTGGGCCCCCCTGAGCTGCCGGGGGCCCAGCCGACTGCCGCGACCCCCCCCATCCTCGGGCAGCACCGGAACTCCCAAACTGCCCAGGACGGACAGCCAGCTACCGCGCAGTCTCAAACGGGCCAGACACACGGGACCAGCACCGGTGCCGCCAAATCTGCCACCAAAAGGCCGGCTCGAAGGGGTGGCAAAGCGGTACCCGACAGACCACTCAGGGCTCTCTTTTGTTTACCCCTGAAAAATCCCGTGCGCAAAATGTGCATCGACGTTATCGAATGGAAGTATCCTTTTTACAGAACTTTTACTTTTTTCCTATCGTTACAGGAACACGACCTGGCTTCATCCTGGCTACGTTCTTCCCGTTATTTTTGGCTCAGTCAGGTTTTTCCGATATTAGGATGTATCTCGGTCTCGGGAAAAATACGAGAGAGATCTCGTCGATGCGTACGGTTTCTCGTTTCGATTCCGCGTTAAGAATCTTGTCGCGCGAGCGTGGAAATCTTCGGCCGGTCTCTAACGTCTTTCAGATACGCTCCTGACCGTGTTTTACGACAACGTTACGTCCGAACTTGTCTTTTATATCCTTGCGCATTTTCTATTTGTATGTATTTCTCGCTTTTCATTTGTTTTTTTTTTTATTTCTTCTCTTTCCGTCCGAATAAATAAACGATAAATTAGTAAAAACGCGAGGGAGAAATTGGAGCATAAAAATCGATTTACGAAACGAACTGTTTAATCAAAATTGTATCTGTTAAATGTCTTCGCAACGAAAATGAAGTAACAGCGGTAATTTTATATAGGTTTCCCTCGCATATAGATCGGCCTTGATATACGCGTTGTCAAGGTTAACGTTCGGAGCAATTCCTTCGGCGAGTTCCGAGAATTTAGTTTTCCAGATACTCGCAAAAGTATCTCACCGCTTGTCAGAGCGACGCGACAGTTGGTCGCAGCACGCACCGCTGTAACTGCACACAGCCTTATCTTTCAAAGTTTCGTCTCTGCTTATTCGTTTCCACTCGTTTTCCTCTCGTAACGTCTAACCTGTCGCGGCAAACGTACCGTGTTTGTTCGAGAGCGAAATAGGCCAATGGAGGCGGGTGGAAACGTATGCCGGGGAACTTGCCGGGGAACGTCAACCCTTGTTGACAAACCCATTCTAGAGTATATTGTTCAGAGCCTACCTACCCCCGCTTTTCCATTGTTACGTAAAACGTATACATACGCCGTGTTGTCTGTACGCTCGATACAACGTGCAGTGAAAAGAAGTTTGCCTCTATCAATTCAGGGCAATGTTCGTTTCCTCGCTCTCGTCGATGCGACTGATTAGACGAAGGAAACGAACGAAAGAAAGTTTTACGCGAGAAACGCTACGATATCCCTCGTAACGATAGTATAACCGTGGGAACGCGGCGAGAAATTTTACAGCTTTTCGTACTTCGTTTCCGGTTAGAAGCCATCAAAATGTCGGAGAAAAAAGAAATATCGACGCTGCAGCTACCCGGCGAAGACCGGGAAATAGTAAAACGAGAGTTGCGGCATAACGAGCCAGCATGGCGAACCATCGACCGCGTTACCCACATTATTTTCATTTTCCTTAGCCGGATCTCTCGACGCAACTTTTCAGACCTTTCGAGTGGCTTATTCTCATGACGATTTTCGCGAATTGCATCGCCCTGGCAGTCTACACACCGTACCCATTTGGCGATTCTAATTTGACCAACCAGTATTTGGTAAGTACCTACTTTTGTTCTTAACGCTTTTTACTCTGCTTCGAGAATCCTTTTCCCGACCCCTCCCCTTAATACGATCAGCACACTCGCAAGGCATCGCACGGCTATTTTTGTGCTTCTTTGGTAGAAATTTTACGCCACGTGCTAAGCGCTTTGACGATCCAGAAGTCGAACACCTCGGATAAACAACTCGCAGGACCTCTTCCCTGTCTCTTATTCTCGTACATTTTACGGAGAACGAATTGATCGATGCCAGAACCCCGGATCGAAGTTCAACAGAAATATCGTTCGAACGACGAATTCCGACCAAGGAATTTCGATTAAGCTAATAATAGAGAAGATAATAGGAATAACAAGCTCCGTTCGTCGAACCACGCGATCCGGCTGGGTTATCGATAAATAAACGCTACGTCCAAGAGATAGGGTTGATGGCATGGAACTTATTCGAGGTGAAACTTCGATAATTGCTCAATCTTGCTAACATCGGCACCCATCGTTCCTCGCTATTATTGGAAAATATGATTCATATATAGGCCAGTGTATACGGGTCGAACGGAAAGACGACGGTTTTGTGAGTCACTCGTAGGCCGAGCCGATAAATTTCGCTGTTTAACGAATCGCCGACTTGAATTTTAGAATTTTTGAATTTTAGAATCGCGAATAGTTTCGTGCTTATTAGCAGGGCTCTGTTTTTTTTTAAATGGAACGTTGTGCGCGCTATTTAAGACGAGCGCGATAAAGGAAGACGAGAAAAAGAAAATAAGGAGCGGTCACGGTAAATATTTGCCGATGAAAGAAAAGCGATCGAAGATAGTTGGAAAGAGCTACGTACGAGGGTCGAGGTGAATTCGAGCTTCCATAGAATCGAAACTAGCGAACCCGTGTTCCGGAAAATGGATAAAAGGTTTTCCTAGATAATACGCTAAGACCTAACCTTCGAGACGAAGTATAAAACCTTCTATCAAAGGTTGGCCTTTTTCCACGGGTTTACCGCTGCCGGTAGGGTAAACGCTTGTGCGCCGCGTCAGACCGGAAACTTTGGCAAAAAGCATTTGGCTACGTAAAGAGCGTACATTGACGCGCGAGTTCCGTTTCAAGGCTGCATTCGGAGCACAAAAATAAGAAAAAACTGCTCGCGATTCGATCGATTTCTCTACGTTGAACAAATTTATACGCTCTTACGAGTTTAATTCCTCGTTCTTTATAGCGTTTTCAATTACAAATTTTCCTTTGCTTTCGTCGCAACGAAATACCGTTAAACGTAACGAGTTTTAGCCAACGAGGAACTTTACGAATATTTTGCCTCGGAATCTTAAACATTCTTCGATAGAAAAATGTACGAATTACGAAATACGCTCCCAAGAAACGACGGAAGATACATCATCGTCGAAAGAATACGGTAAAATCGTTTTCTTCCAAAGCATCGCGACGTTATTCATCGAGTGTGTCGATATTTAAATTCTAGCAATTTCAATTTCGATAGAGATCGAGTAATCGGAGTTCGAAGAACGGCGTTTCGATGCACGGAACATGATAATCGCGTGCCGTAAATTTTCTTTTCGATCTGACCTTTGCCGGGGTTCATGGCGAACGTGGAACGCGACGCTCGTCGTCGTAGCTCGTCACCGACGATTTTCCTTCCTGTTGGAACGTTTACGTCACGGAATCCTCTCCGTGCCGATGTGTGCCAAGAAGAGCGTAGCGCAAGTTGGTGTAGACAGTTTCGATCGACAATGTACACGCGGTATAAGCGTTTACATTTTAGTTACATTCTGGCAAACGTCGAACAAACTTGATCGGTTATCGATCGACGTGTCGAAACGATCAAAGGTTTTCCACTCTTTGCTAAATGAATTTTCAGTGTCACGCGTGATTTCTTGTCGCGAGAACCTGTTAGTCAAAATAGCGACGAGTTTACAGATTAAAGCGGCTAGCTGGTCTGAACGAGTTTTCGAAAGTTGAGGAATTGCTTCCAACATTGCACCTTGCCTATACCTCCTATTAATCGAATGCAAAAGTATTGGCGGTTTTAGATAACAGCGATAGACTGTGTTCTCTAGCGACGGTAAAACCAGCCAGAAACCTTCGATTCTCGTACGTAGGCAAAATGAGTCAACGAGACGTACGTACTGTCTAAAGTAACTCGTCATCTATTTCGATTTCATCGAAAAACGTCTTAAAGGAATCGCGTTGCTTTTCGAGAGAACCTCGATGTCTCGGAAAATTCGTTGGATAGCGCGTACTTCTCATCGACTCATCCTGTGTGTTGCTATTAAACGCGACAAGAAGCAACGTATGGCGCGTTTCACTTTTGAACGCGTGAACTTTACCTTCGAAAGGACGAGCGCTGCCTTTGCGATTTGTTCTCGATCGACGCGCCTGCGATTTCGCTCGAGGAAGCTTGGACGCTCCGTCGACGACTCATGTCGCACTTTCTTTCGCTGTGTTTCAGGAAAAAATAGAGTATATATTTCTTGTGATTTTTACGCTCGAGTGCGTCATGAAGATCATCGCTTACGGCTTCGTGGCTCATCCCGGCGCTTATCTTCGAAACGGCTGGAACATATTAGACTTCTCGATAGTAGTGATAGGGTGAGTACAATTGCGTTTCATTTTGCGCACACAGTGATATACGGTCGTAAAAACCTACCGATCGTTACCGCTGTTTCCAGTTATTAATTTGTCACCGTACATACTCGTCGATGAAATACTGGAACCACCGATAGTTAACACGAGGCTATTTCTATCAAAACCAGCGAAAATGACTGGTCTTTAAAAACTACGTAATAATAGAATATTTTTATATTTATTGATTTATTACTTTTTTACACAGGCAATTCCATGTTATGCAGTGCATTTTTCGTATTATTTTTGGCTAAACGAGAATTGATACATTTATAAAGTTGTAGAACCAGTCATTTTGACTGCTGTGGTATTTCTAGCGTTAGCATCTAGCGATCGATCTGCAATTTTCCTGATAACTGATATCATCATATCGAATGATGCGCGGTAAAAATTTCACAAACAAATGGCAAGTTGTAGAAAACGAGGAAACTGGTTAATTGGGGCCCGATAAACAGATTGCAGGACCCTTTTACACTCTGACAAGTACCAGTCATTTTCACTGGTATTGATACAAGTAGACTTGATACAAAATTATTTTCAGTTTGAATACATAAGAAATAAAATAAAATTCATTATATTATTCTTTTAGTTAGTTACGAAAGTCGTTACATCATCAAAAATAATATAACACGAAGTAGGAATTTTAAAATAAAATTGTGAAACCAGTCGATTTGACTGGTAGTCTAGTGTTAAGCGTACGGTAGTGTACATTTCCATTTTAATTATCATCTTTCACCGCGTAACAAACATTCGCGTCCGCACCTGTAACGCGTTAAATACGAAACACGCGGTTCGTCTGTCGCGCGACTTTCCCATCCCATCCCATCGATCTATCGAAAATCGCGCGCTGTCGACGACGATCTCCTTCGCGAGAAAAACAGATTTTCGCAGAGTCGATTGCTATCTTGCGCGAGTTTATCGGTCCGGAGGGAGAACACGCGCAGCTCGTAAATCGACGATTATGGGAATCGCCAGAGCCAATAACGGAAATTTTACTGCGCGCAGATTTCCCGATCAACCTGCCAATCCCATGGCTGCACTTTCATCGCGCTGTTCCGTCCTGTTCTATTTCTCGAGAATGTCCTAGCCCTGCATCCTCCGTCGTCGCACAAAAGCGTGTCGCGAGTTCGCGTCGTCTCTTGGGCACGATGACATTGAATCGGCACGCGACTTCCTTTGTTCTCTGTCGCGCATTCCACTTTGATTCAATAAGTTCTGCTTACTTGGCGAAACGAGAGAGATTCCTCCTCTGCTTCACCGAGTCAGCTCCGCTTTGCGAATTAAGATAGTTTTAATTTCGACCGGAGTCTTCGTCTCTACCAAGCATCGTCTATCGTCGACCAACCGTTCGCGAAATCTTGCAGCGACGAGCGCCCACGATGGAATAATCGAGGAGGAAACGAGACGAGATTCAAAGCAGAGAGATGGAAGTTTCCCGTTGAGGGAATTCGGCGAAACGTACGGAATACTCGTCCAGAGACGGTGAATATTTCGTTTGGGTAAAAATAGACGATTTAAAACTATGGCCATCTAAATAATTCTCTCGCTTTCGACGATAGACGATAGAAAGATGCGCTTCGTGCTCGCCCGATTTCGTGGCCGTAAACCGACGTTGGTAGGTTTCTTCACAACAGAATGTGCACAGACGTCACGGTCGATTCCATTTTTCTTTCTGTCACGCAGTTTCGTGTTGCGAATACGAGAAAATAATTTCGTCTGAAATTTCATTTGAAATTACTCGGTGGCCCGTTTCTATCTCTGACGGAGCACGTTTCGATATGTAGCAACGTATTGCAAGACGAGATGATTTTTAATGTTCTTTAACATCGTCTCCTTGCAGAATGGTGAGCACGGTATTGTCGATACTTATGAAAGAAGGCTTCGATGTGAAAGCGTTGAGGGCTTTTCGGGTGCTACGACCTCTCAGGCTGGTTTCCGGTGTACCAAGTAAGATTTTCATGTCAAACAAACGTCTTTACTCCGATTATTTCTCGATACCAGTTGATCGAGCCCGGCGAAAGAAACGGGACGTGACGAATGTCTCTGTCGATCTGTGCAGGTCTGCAAGTAGTCCTAAACTCTATTTTGAGAGCGATGATACCCCTTCTCCATATCGCTCTGCTGGTTCTATTCGTCATCATTATTTACGCTATCATCGGCCTCGAGCTGTTCTCCGGCAAAATGCACAAAACCTGCAGGCACAATGTCACCGGTGAGTATCGTTCGCTTACGATACGTTTGGGACACAGACGTAACGCGAAGGTGGGTATTCGTTGCATCGGTAACAGCGTACGCGATGTACCGCAGCAAAATCTACGAATGGATACGAGACTCGGTGACTTTCTTCGATCTCGTTCGAGAAAATCTTTCCGAAAGGATGGAAATTACGTGAAAAATAAAACGATCCACCGATAGAATTAGACCGGCAGGAATTTCTCGAAAGACGAAACTTCGCGAAATATCACAAATACGCGACAGATTGGCATCGACGGCCACGCAACGGCGTGTTATTTCCTCGAGATTCGACGGGAGAATGTTTCTCGAGGAGACCGAAATTACGTGGAAGGCAAAGGACGATGATCCGTGGACAGGGACTCGGACCGGACAGAATTTCTCTAAACGTGAAATATCGCGGTGAAGTTGGCAAAGTTGGTGCGGGAGTTCCCGTCCTAACCCCGAAACACAGTTTGCACCGGCGCTATTTTAGATATGATTCAGCCGCGGCGCAACTAACGTCTAATTATTCTTAGCGCGTGGTACGCGATCTGCGTGGACCGCGCGTATCTCGCGGTAAACAGCTGATTCACGAGAATCTGCGAATTCCTGTACTTGCCTGACAGGCCAGACGCGAGAGCCGGATGCGCGCACAGGTTCCTGGTACGATCGTATCGGGCCGTAGTCCACGCAAAACCAAGACGCCTCTCGTTTTTTGAGAAAACAGCGTTTCAAAGTTTCATCGAACACGCCCCGGTTCGTAAATATCAAGACACCTGTTGGTTTCGCGCGATAATTCAGCCACGAAAGTCTACGTTCTGTACTTTGTCTGGTTTAGCGAAAAGACCGAAAGACTGCACTTTGTAAAGCAATCAGCGTTAAAAGGGATTAAAAAGCTTCGAACATTTAACGAACCAGTGCAAATGCTACAACGAATAGAACGGTCGAAATACTTTTTGCAAGCGTTGTAACGTAACAGTACGAGCGTATGAGTCAATTTTGCTGGGCGATCCGAGTTGCAAGAACCGGTAACGACAGCGTAGGGCGCCAGAACGTGAGAAATTCGCACACTTACGAGACCATCGCTCTGTATCGATCATCGTCTTTCGTCGACCATATTTTCGACTAAAGAATGATACTTTTCAAAGTCCCAAAGCTGTCGCACGACCTGTTTCGTTAGGGTCGTTTCAGGTTTTCAGTTTGAACGTCTCGTTCTAGCGTCGCGACTAGCTTCACCGCGGATTTAAACTGACCCAACGTTACACTCTCGGATCTTCGTTCGTTTATGGGAAATTTGCGGCGGTGTATAAAAAGTACAAAATACACAACGTAATATGTATAACAATAATTAAACCGCATAAACCGTTGAAAAAATATCAGCTGTTAAAATATTCGACAGTCAGATCAACTTTCTAATTGGATTCCATTTGTATAATCGCGATTTAATTGTATACGGTGTGGGAGATTGGAAGGCAAAATATCCTCTTGAAATATAGAGAAAGATAGTATCCTCTTGAAATGGATTCACAGACGCGATCATGGACAACCCAATTCCGTGTGGGTCCGGCGGTTTCCAGTGCGATAACGTGGGACCCGAGTACTACTGTAGCAGGCGATTCTGGGAAGGTCCAAATTGGGGTATTACGAATTTCGACAACTTCGGCTTGGCCATGTTGACGGTCTTCCAATGCGTTACGCTCGAGGGCTGGACCGACGTGCTCTACAACGTAAGATCGATTTCGTGGAACGTGGAAACGATTGACGAACGATCCTCGATCTCACGCTTTCTTTCTGTCTGTTTGCTGGCTTAGATCGAAGACGCGATGGGAAGCTCGTGGCAATGGATCTATTTCATCTCCATGGTCATTCTGGGAGCTTTCTTCGTGATGAATCTAATTCTCGGTGTACTGTCCGGGTGAGTATTAAGCGACCAGGGAAATTGAGTTGGCCGAGTCAATTGGTCGGAGAAGTACTTGTAACGCGAGGGAAGATAAGAACGAGAAGTAAACAGAGTTTTTCTTCAAGTAGATAGAAAGAAACGGGTTTAAAGCGACTGGCGAAACGGTTGATCGGCAACGCGACGTTAATTAACGATAAGATTACGATTTCATTTTGTTCGTCAGGTATATTTTAAAACGCGAAACGCAATTTCTACGACAGAGTCCCGTTCCTTTTCTAATTTTGTTCGCATTTCCATCTTCTTTTGAATTACGCGAACGTAACACGGCCATACGATACGGTCGGTTTATTTTTATAAAGCGTGTTTCTACCTCTTAAAACTACGCGACAAATAGTCGTATAAATATACGTACATCAATCGTTAGGGGCTGGTCGCATAACAGATTCATTGTTCGCTACTAAAATTACTTCTCCTCGGGCTCGTAATACAACGTATTCGTACGCGTACAATGCGCGTACGTACGCTATAGCTGCCTCGAGTTACGTCTTTTTCGACTTTTACGCTACCGAAATAACCAACGGAATTGTTCCATTTCCGGCCGTGTCTATCTCTCCTTTCAATTATCGACGGTTAACGTATCTTCGTTTTATCTAATTTCCACGTTACGGCTCGAAACCCCACTCGGTTTTACGACATTTTCTGAAACTCTTACTCGGCCTCGCCACACGTGAAGTTCGTAAAACAGAGCTTATTCTTATACATATATACATACATACATATATATACAAGGTGGTTGGTAACTGGTGGTACAAGCGGAAAAGGGGTGGTTCTACGCGAAAAAATAAGTCGAAAATATAGAATACAAATTTTTCGTTTGAGGCTTTGTTTTCGAGAAAATCGACTTTGAATTTTCGCTCGGTACGCGTGCACTTTATCACGTCTCGTTATAGCGGATCTCAGTGTAGATCGTTGTCTCGATGGATATTATCGCAGTTTAAGTTTGTTTTTGCCGTAACAAAAAATTAGGAATACGTAATGGAATAATATGAAGTAAAGTATCATAAAGTAAAAAGTATCATAAAGTTTATTATTACAAAAATTGCTGAAAATGTTGTCCATTCTGCCGAACACATACTTGACTTTTATTTATGGAGTTATATTAAATCAATTGTCTATTCTGAAGAAATCGTAAGTTGCGAGCAATTGAAAGAAAAGATTATTGTAGCCTTTCATACTTTAAAACAATCGAATACGTTAGAAAGTGTTCATAGAAATTTAATTAGAAGAGCAGAAGTATGTGTTCGACAGAATGGGCAACATTTTCAGCAATTTTTGTAATAATAAACTTTATGATTACTTCATATTATTTCATTATGTATTCCTAATTTTCCGTTACGGTAAAAACAAACTTAAACCGCGGTAATATCCATCGAGACAACGATCTACACTGAGATCCGCTATAACGAGACGTGATAAAGTGCACGCGTACCGAGCGAAAATTCAAAGTCGATTTTCTCGAAAACAAAGCCTCAAACGAAAAATTTTTATTCTATATTTTCGACTTCTTTTTTCGCGTAGAATCACCTCCTTTCCGCTTGTACCACCAGTTACCAACCACCCTATATATGGTTGATATATCGACTCCCGAGTGTCGCAGTCTCCTAAGAAAGATTTAAATATAAACATCCCTTTTGTTGTCTACCGATGGTTACGTTACGTAGCGGTGGCTTAGACGATCGAGCCGTAAAAGCGCGTCTTATCAAAGTGCACAGCGAATTCGTCGTCGTTCCGCTTTAAACGATAAAACGGCTCGAATGCCCCGGGGAGAAAAATAGAGCGGATAATCTGGAAGATTGTCAGCTTGTGTGGCATCATGGGACAAGGGACTGCGAGTCAAGTCCCCTCGCTTTGTACCAGCAACTCGCTGTTGCTCTCCTTCCTTTTGTTATTTACGCTAAACTCGCACGCAACTCTCGATTTCCGTTCCATTCGCGCGCGTTTCAATTACACCGCTCGTCGGCGTCTCTGATATCGCGTTGCGATCAACGTACCTTTACCCGGCGCAGCGAATTCTCCAAGGAGAGAGAGAAAGCAAAAGCGAGAGGCGACTTCCACAAACTCAGAGAGAAGCAGCAGATCGAGGACGACCTGAGGGGCTATTTGGACTGGATCACCCAGGCCGAGGATATCGAACCGGAAACCGACGAGCCGAAGATGCAGGATGGCAAAAGTGAGTTACCTATCAGCGGTTTATTAAATTCATCTATGGAAAACTCCAGGATTACAATTTTTAAGAAGCTAAACGAATCTCTGTTTCGGTTCTGTTACCTTCATACCTTCGATAACGTGTCCGTAAAGATACAAGAGATTTCGGTTTACGTTTAACGATACAGAGGACCACGTAGATCGCGAACGACTTTGCAAAATTTTTACCACGCCAAAATCGTTAAAATTCGAATGTGTTCGTATAATTGTTGATCGACGGTTAATTTGACTGATTATTACCATTTTGCTAGAGATCTATCGATATATTCCGTTACTTAGGAACGACAATGTTATTTAAACACCTTTTTACCACTCGTAAACTTCTGCAAAATCTACCTGACGCGTCTTTCTTTCTTTACTGTCCGCTAATCCTTTGTACAGTATAGGGATGTTTATCTCGCGTACGAAGCAAACGGATAATAAGAATAAAATGACTTTCGCAGCGAAACAACAGAACGAGATGGAAAGCACGGATCAGTTAGAGGGCGACGAGGAAGGGGTTCAACAAGAATCGTTGTGGAGAAGGAAAAAGCTGGATTTCGACAGGTAGGAGAGTGGAGACGCGCTTTCTTGTTTTATTTCGTTGAAGCGAGTTATAATAAAGGGGAAGGCGGAAGGTGGAAAAGCGAGCCTCGCTACTTAGCTTGCCTTTGATCGCACGAATTTGCAATGGAAATTCACAGAGTAAACAGAAGAATGAGGAGGGCGTGCAGAAAAGCAGTCAAGTCGCAGGTTTTCTACTGGTTGATCATAGTATTGGTTTTCCTGAATACCGGCGTTCTGGCCACCGAACACTACAATCAACCTCATTGGTTGGATGACTTTCAAGGTACGCGATCCTCTCGTTGCTATTTAATATTCCAACATTCGATTTTTTCCAATATGCAGATTTATCATCCCTCACGTTGCACCTTACTTTTCCATTTAAAATAACGTTGCTTCTCGGTTACGCAGAGATCACAAACATGTTTTTCATCGCGTTGTTTTCCATGGAGATGATGCTGAAGATGTATAGCTTAGGATTTCAAGTAAGTTTCACGACAAACGATGTTTCTCAAGGAAAATTCCTCTCGATAAAAACGTTTGTTATCCGAACAGGGTTACTTCGTCTCGCTCTTCAATCGGTTCGATTGTTTCGTCGTGATCGGCTCCATCACCGAGATGATCCTCACGAATACTCACGTGATGCCACCGCTCGGCGTTTCCGTTCTCCGTTGCGTCCGGTTGCTCAGGGTATTTAAAGTGACAAAGTAAGTTTACAGAGGGAGAGGTCTGTCGGCCACCTCCTGCAACGCTGCAAATTTTTACATTTATCTTAAACGAACGCGATGGAATTTTACAGATATTGGAGGTCGTTGTCGAATTTGGTGGCTTCCCTTTTAAACTCCATACAATCGATCGCGTCTTTGTTGCTTCTGCTCTTCCTTTTTATCGTGATCTTCGCCCTGCTGGGCATGCAGGTACGATTCGTCCTTCTTTCTCGCCTCTCCACGTCCATCGGCCGTCGTCGATGGATAACGAGCTCTAACATTTTCCATTTTTTCGCAGGTGTTTGGTGGAAAATTCAATTTTAGCGATTTACAGAACAAGCCCCGTCACAATTTCGACAGCTTTTGGCAAAGTTTGTTAACCGTGTTTCAGGTAAGCTTGCACGTTTTTAACGCTTTCAACGCGTCGTCGAAACCTAAATCGATTATATCCGACTATCGAACGTCGTCGTACAATTTATAGATATTAACCGGCGAAGATTGGAACGCCGTTATGTACGATGGAATTAGAGCCTATGGCGGTGTTTCAAGCTTTGGCATGCTCGCCTGTTTCTATTTCATCATTCTCTTTATATGCGGTAACTGTATCCTTTTTACCGTGAAAATACGCAAACATCGACGAGCCTCGTCCAATTACGTAATTTTCCGTCCTCCATTCGATACGCCATCCGACAATATTTACGGACCATAGGGTACATAATATCAGTGACATTACGCGCGACAAACACATTTTTATCCTCGTTTAACGTTCCTTGACCAAGACAATTGCAGATATCCTACTGAACGTCTTCTTGGCCATCGCTGTCGACAACCTTGCGGATGCCGAATCGTTAACTGCCATCGAGAAAGAAGCCGAGGAAGGGGTGAGCTTTTCTCAATTTTAAAATACGCTCGCGCTCCCATAAATTTCCATAGAGATCGTTTCGTCAAAATTCAAACGACTGGCTCGTCATCCGTCGCCGATGCAATCGCGTGGAGTTTTTTCATACAAATCGAAACGGTATATCGCGAAACTCGTAGGTAGGTTGCGAATTTGACGCATTTGCGGCAAATCTCGCGGTGCAAAAATGCACAGGACGCCCGTATCTAGCGTATAATACAAACGTAACAGTATCTTTTACAATATCCAGCGAGTCGAACGATCGTCTATTCAATGTTCCGTTTTATCCTATCACGTTCGTAAAATTTAGGTATTGGGTTGCCCGAAAAGTTATAATAATAATAAAATAATTTATTTTTACACAATGTCTTTTGTTTTATATTAGTTTATTGAATTATGCACGAACATAATGATAGAAATATGTAGAGGATGGTTGGTCGGTTTAAACGACGAGATGACTCGATGTCAAAATTATTTAAAAATAATTAATAAATACAGGGAATTAACTAATTCGCAAAAGACTGTTATTGATCGCTATTAAAATCGCTCGAGACTGAGACTGAAAAACTGGTCACCTTACGATCGCGTTTGTTTATTTATACTGGTCGCGGGAGAGCCGGAAAATTTCAATTCGTCTTTGTTCGACGGAGTTTATTTATTATTACGTTACGTATGTCCTAACTATGTTGATAGTCCGAGGCAAAACGATATGATTGGAATTGTCCTCTAGCTCATGTGCCGCTACACCGCCACAATTAGAAAAGGAATCAAATAGTATCGAAAACTTGGCATTCAACTCCTTCTGGGAATTTTTGCTGTAAACGCTTTGACGGTTTACAAAATTGCAACAAGGAAGGATGTGACTATTAGAAGATTTAGGGAATTATTAGCTGGAAACTTGTTAGTGTTGTCTGAAAATACGAAAAATCCTTGTCTTTGACGGAGTCAGCATATCGTCATTCGGAAAAATGATTCCGGAAGAAGCATTAGACGCGCGTGTAAACTATCTTATGTAAATAAAAGACGTCGAACGGACCGATCAAAGACACGGGAAAATTTAAAGAAAACAACAACTCATTGTCCAAATTGTCCCGACCAACCTCGGCTTTGTATAGAGTGCTTCAAAGTTTTACGTTCTGAATAATTTTCTTAATAAACCATCTTTCTATTACTTTTATAACTTTCTGTGGAATGTCTTTTCAAACACCTACGACGATCCTTGGCAAGTAGTCGAATAAGCGTCACCCGAATACGGGTGACACGGCCCGATCAGAAACTTTGCCGCCGCTACAAATACAACGAAATGGATCATACCCAATTCACTGAAATAATATAAAACAGAAATTGTTGTTCATCTATTATCACCTTATGAAACGAAAGACACTTTTCGGACAACCTAATATCTCTCTCTGAAACTGTATCAAACGTCTTTTCTCCGCGTCACGTTGTTGGTTCCGACACGTAGAAACGGACATATAAAAAGACTACTTGCGGTCATTTTTGCAAAATAATTAAAAACTACGAGACGAGGACGAAAGATCCACGGAATCTTCTAAAGACGTTTTGTTTTCTTTATTCTTTTTTTTTTTTTTGGTAAAAAGACGTCGATCATCTTCCACGGTATGCCAAGGATTAAACGAGCACTGATAAATACGTTGAAACGTTCGACGCATTTGGAAAAAGCGAGCGTCACGGTGTCGCGCGAATAAACGTTTGGTCGTCGCGTTTACATAGTTGCAAGGGCGAAGAAAATTAGAATGCCAGCCGTTTTATCGTTCTCAAAGAGCATCGAGTGGGAAGGCTCGTTTGCCGACGCGCTGGTAATCACGACTGCCTCGACAGAAGGCGTCGCGACGCCGGCGTTGACGCCGACTTCGACGCCGTTCGACCGACTTTTTATTGCCCGTTACGCGTCTTAAAGCGCGTACCTTGCGAATATTCGACGCGCCGTAATTCATTCGACCGCGTATCTAGGACGGTCACAAATTCCCGATAGAAATATCGCAGTTTTCTGGCCGTAACAAATTTTTAATTACGCGCCATAAAACGATAGTTGTTGATATTCGTTGCTGCTTGACGTTTGCAATTAACACGCGGCATAAATCCGAATGCCGATTAATGGTTTTCAAAGATATTTCGCGGCAACGTGAAAGGAGATTTAATTATTGCACTTGGTCCGAAATTCGAATCTTTTCAGAGCGTAACTCGAGAAATATCAACGTACGAAACGTAATTATTATTCAATATTCATTTTCTGTAAAAGAATTTTTCTACCTGACGACGGATATCGTATTGGCACACGACTAACGAAACGTACATTTTCGCGTATATTTATTTGCTGGTATTTTTACCAAGCAGATACGAATCTTCGGTCAACCGTTTTACGAGCTGAAAGATTTAACGGATAAGACATTTCCGTGCGACCTTGGAGGCAGCTAGATCCACCGCGATATATTTTTATGAGCAGGTTGAACGTCGCTGTACAAATGATTTTTAATACGACGCTAAATCGCCCAGAACTATGCCATCTCCTTTAAACCGAACGCCTCGTTTGCTCCAACTGTTGCTGCGAACTACGTACCGCGTACAAAGGACGCACGCGAAATCGGGGTCATCCCGATCGAATACCGATACTCCGAAATTAAAACCGTTATCCAGAAACATTCGCTCCATTATTGTTCGCTATCGTTTTCTATTCGTTCGCCCGCCTTTTTGACCATATTTCGTATATAACGAAATTCTATAACGGTTTAGAAGTAAATGCGCGAAGTAACTCGAGCGTGAAAAGCGGTGGCAAAGGTGGAGGAAAGAGAGTTATCGGTGTCGTCTTCGTTATCGAACAAACGAACCCTCACGGCGAAGTATCATCGCGTCTACCGTGTACAGCTTCGCGTTAGAAGGTTTAATCGTTCGTGATTTTTCGATAAGCTAATGAAAAATCGATCGCTCTCGAGTATTAACCCGAGGGCGAGGGTTGATTCCGCTTCGATGCTTCATGAAATTCGACGAGATCCACGGCTCGAGTTTCTTCTACTTTAAATAGGACGTCGAGTCAACGTCTCTCTTTGCTTATTAATAGACAAACTATCTCGCGCGAAACGAACGCTAGATTTTCCTGCCGTATTAATTAACCGTTCTCGATCGGCGTATTTTTCCGCCGGCGTTCGACGTTCGTCGCTGCCACACGCTAAGCACGTGTCACGGTGGTCCCGGGATTACAGCGATAGGATAATCATATCTCACATACCTTAGCCATCGAAACAATAACTAAGCAGTAATAGGATGCCTATGTAATTGGTATCCAGCGACAAACCCTCCATAGGAACCAAACCCTTGATATAAAAATCCTCCCAAGTCAATATTCGACGTTCCATTCCGTTCTAACATTCTGTATCGTTACTCTGTCAGTTTCTAATCAATTTTGTAATAACGATCATAATTGAAATACGAATCTCTCACCTCACGCGCGGAACGTGAAATAATCTCGAATCGACGTGACACACGCCACGGTATCCTACGATTTTCCAAAACGAATCCTGATCTTCGCTCAAAGATCTCACCTATCCAACTAGTGACAAACGGATGGCGAGTAACAGACGAATTGGTGGATTTCTCAGGGGGAGAAGAATAAACAGCACAGTGCCTCGGCGAGTAGAGACGAAGTGAGCGGGGAACAAGGTGACGACGGTGGCGAAGGAACCGGTGCAGAGGACGAAGGCGGTGGAACCGACCTCGAGCACGATCCTAACGAAAGGATGGAGGATTACGAGGCAGCCGTGGACACGGAAACGTAAGCGATCTTCCTGTATAGTATGCAAAGCGATAGATAAATTCGATTTAAGATTCATTCGATAAACGTATCCTCAGGTCGGAGAAAAGCGACGATACGAACAATCACGCCAAGGTGCGATTGAACATAGAATCCGACGAGGAAGTGGAGGAAGAGGAGGAAGTCGAACACAACGAGATGCACGGTATCTACGCTTTCTTCTTTCCTTTGTCAAACGTCTCGGAAATTGACCCTTTGTACTTTGTTCGTCGTCGATGACAATTACCTGCTGTTTAATTTATCCAGATGACGGCGCGGATCACGAGGTATCGGCTAGACCGCGAAGAATGTCCGAATTCAACATGGCTACGAAGACAGAACCGATTCCAGCCGGTTCGTCTTTCTTCCTCTTCTCGCAAACGAACAGGTACCAACGACGTTTACCGTGTTTCTTCGAAAATGTATTTTTTATATACACACAAAATTGTAGTTCGTCGCGATATCTTTCTATTGCAACGACTTTCGTCGTTTGTGTTTCAGATTTCGAGTGTTTTGCCACTGGCTGTCTAACCATAGCTACTTCAGCAACATGATCCTCGTATGTATCATGATATCTTCGGCCATGTTAGCGGCCGAAGATCCTTTACGCGCGTCCTCTTATAGAAATCAGGTAAGACGACCGACGAATATTCGTTTAAATTCCACCGTAACCATGTTGTTCGTGGTTGTAGATTTTACTGAATTTTGACTATTTTTTCACCACGGTATTTACGATCGAGATCTGTTTAAAGATGATCTCGTTCGGTTTTATTATACACGACGGTGCATTCTGCCGGTCGGCGTTCAATTTGCTCGACCTTTTGGTCGTGTGCTCTTCTCTCATCTCTATGTCTTTCAGGTAAGAACTATACGACGTTTCTTCGTCCGTAAAATAACGTTTACGTTTCGACGTTTCAAAAAGTTTGCTGCGGCAAATTTCACGAGCACGCTTTATTCTTACGTCGCGTTTATCTTCATCGACTTGGCGTCGAAGAAACGAATTTCTGAAGAAAAACGTAATATCTGTTCGTAACGTTTCGAGCACGTTTTTCAAAGGACGATACCTTGGATTCTTTTAATCGTTTCGACCAATACCACCGTCTGCTCCTGAAGTTTGACCGCCACTTTTCACCATCAACTTTCTGCGACAGCCTGTAAAACCAGACGTTTATTTGACCATTTCTGTTTCAGTTCTGGCGCGTTTTCAGTGGTGAAAGTGCTGCGTGTATTACGCGTGTTGAGACCTCTACGCGCCATCAATCGTGCAAAGGGATTAAAGGTATCTTTCTTCGCTCGTTATCCACGAACAATTAGCGAACTTGCCAAATCGGTCCCGGATGATATAGCACATGCCCCGAAGTAGACGTACGAATAACGTTTGATACCAAAGTAGCTTTCAGTCGCGACCTTAGATTCGAGTTACGTGAAAATTCAAGCAATTGTTCTTTCGAAGCTAGCAAAATCGATCCATCGAGTCTGCACGGTATCAGACTGTTCGCGATTGCTTTTCAAAGTCCATACTTTTACCGATACTTTGGTGAAACATTTCGAATCTTCCGTATTGCAAGGGAAACTCTTTCCAACGAATTTATAAATTCGATCAACGAACCGACGTAACTTACTTTGCGTCCATGTATAATTTATCTTGTTTCCATTCTTCTACGTCCATAGTTTCCTATTGCGATTCGGAGAGTAGTATCAAAAAAAAAAAAGAAAAAAAGAAAAAAGAAAAGAAAAAAAAAGAAAAAGAAACGTAAACGATTCTGAGAAAAAAAAACAAAGTAAGAAGTAAAAAAAAAAGACTGATTAAAAAAAAAACGAGTGACATCCGACGTAATAAATTAGTCGGCATACGTAATCTCATTTGTAAAGGAGCGAATCTACATTATGATTAATGTTGAACCCAGCACGTAGTACAGTGCGTCATCGTAGCGGTAAAGACTATCGGAAACATAGTCCTCGTCACCAGCCTCCTGCAGTTCGTGTTCGCCGTCATTGGCGTACAACTGTTCAAGGTAGGATTGCCAGGCCCCGCACACTAAACGGTCCTGGGACATTCCTTCCAACCTCTCGTAGTACACTAGAGTGGCATAATATTACAAACCAAAACCTTCGATACCCCCCTCTCATTGACCCCTCAGCCCTCTCTTACGATCCGATATTATATGCATATATTATCGTCATTCTCGTTCATCCATTACTTCACATACGTTTGATGCAACGCCGAGATAATTCACCATCACCAAATTCACTACTACCAATTCGTCTACCACCTCGGTACGCCTTTGCTCGACATCCCGACAGCCTTCCTCGACGATTATTCGCCGTTTTCTCGATTTTCTGTTCATTGGGTTTCGTCGTTTAGAGTCAAAGAAACGAAATAGAAAGAACAAGAAAAAAAGAAAAGAAACAGTGGAGAAGAAAGACTGGGAGAAATAATCGTCGAGAGGCGCGGGCACGAAGCAAACGTTGTTTTTTCCGACAGATGCACCTCTGGGTACCTTCCCTGTGAAACGAACTGTTTTGCGTGTAACTTGTTCATTGGGTTTCTTGTCTCGACACTCTCTCCCCGAAACCTCTCACTGGGATTACCTTGATTTCTTCTTTCCCTCGAACGTTTTTCTTTCTTTCCATCGATATTACGTGTAGCCTAACGATCGAACGACTGCCCCTGTTCGCGATACTTTCACGCTCTTTGTAAACGAATTTCATTTCAAGCGAGATGATCGCTTTTACACGAACGCGTCCAACTCCGTTCATTTACATTCGCGATCTTTCCACAAGCGTTTACATCGATTCGAACGTTGACGCGTAAACGGTCGCACTTTCTTTGTTCTTGAAACACTGTTACCGTTGCGTAAAAGACTGTTGGCTTGTATCGCGATCACTTTTACAGGAAAGTAAAATCGTTTCTCGTAGTTTTACGCCCATCGAACGATCGTCCACTCTGTTACGCGTGGTTCGTGGGACAACGATGTGGCAACTCGTTGCAAATAATGGAAAACGCGAAGCGCGCGACGAGACTTTATTTTTCTTTGCGTATGCGAACGATGCGTCGCGATCGTTGCTGACGATCGATGGTAGATCGTTTCTCGCGAAATCGTCGATGGAACACTGTTTCGACTAAACTATCGTGCTAGCATAGGAAAGACGATCGTAATCGACGGCTGGCCGATAAACGGCCGATTCTTTTCATTTTCTGTCCTTTTGTTACGTTTCGAGCAACAAATATATCTATACGTACTATACGTATACTTACGTGTCGAACGATTTACGTGATAGACGAGTGACCGGGGGGAGATGAGATGGTAGCTGAAAAAGAAAAAAGAAAAGAAAAAAGAAAAAAAGAAAGAAAAAAGAACGTAGATAGAGACGGGATGGAAGTTCGCTGTCGCGCACATACATCTACATACTATCTATATATGTGTATGCGTGTACGTCACCACTTTTCGGAGGAAACAATCTTACAGAAAGCGGCTTTTCGCAAGATCTATTATATGGTCTTTGATCTTTCGACTTTGGCTTTCGTATCTTCGTTTATTTCTCCTTTGTCTGGACACCTACGACTTTCTTTGTCTCTCTTTTCCTCTCTTTCTTTCTTCTACTTCTGTCTTTGTCTCTGTTTCTCTTCCTCTTTCTTCCCTTGTCTTCTTTTTTTTTTTTTATTTTTGCCTTTACTTGGTCGTTCGAGACTCCGTAGCTGGAAGACTAAATATCAAAGACACGCGGATACGAAACGGACAACCGTTGTCGAACGCAATGACAAAACGCCGCGGGAAAGAATATCGCGGGGAAACAGGTAAATCGAGTGGTGAACCGCGTAATCGAAGGATATCTATCGATCCGATATACCGACGATGTTACCGACGACGATGGTTGGTCCAGATCGTACGCGTGTTTCGAAACACCGACACGATACGACGCGGTACGACACGGTACGATACGACACGACACGACACTCAGAGATTCACGTTTACAGGCTGCGTGGTGAAAACCGATAGTAGAGGATTGTTTGAAAATTGCATGCTTGTGCCGGCTGAGCGTTGCAGTGGTGTGCCGCTATATTAACACGAGAGAAAGGAAAGGGAAAGAAGGAAAGGACTCGGTGTTCCGCCACTCTTTTCGCAAGCATCGGTCTCGAGCTCGAGATTCCAGACAGAATCGTAGAAAAAGCAGAGAGTCGAACAACGCGTTATCCTTTTGTCTCGTCGATTTCCGCAATTGCCTCGAAACGAAGCATCACGGCACTTCTCTGTCCGGTCTACTCGCAGAATTTTTGTCGTCCCGTCCTCGATCACATTTCATCATATCAACTCGAACGGAGATCGATTCTACATTTTCTTCGTAGTCCGTTTAGCTACGCTGGCTCGCCGAGATATTCGAACGCTCGTTGCTAAACGTTTTACGAAAATACACGTGTCGCGAGAATTGCCTCGAGTCGCGTCTCTATCTCTTCCATCGAAATTAAAAGAAGACGAAGGAACAAGCGGACATGGGCATATTCGCGACACGATCGCTTTCGAATTTCAACGAGATAATCGCCAAGCTGTTTCGTCGGGATACCGGTGAGGATAATTTCGACGAAGTTGGAAGATTTCGCGTATATTCCGAAAGAATTATCCACGCGTTCGAATATTTTCGTGCGCTACGATTAGAACGTAACTGGTGTTTGTGGCGATCGCCAGAAGTAAAGTTCGACAGCGGAGGAAACGCTTAGCGAGCAAATTTAGACGAGTCGTAGCATAGTGTACCTTGGTTGCTTCGTTTAATTAGCGTTAGAATCGTTAGACAGAAGCGGACCACGTAGTCGGACGCGTAGTTTCGCCGCGTATCGATCCTTCGTCGTTACGCGCTCCTCCACGATATCAACGATATCGACAATCACACGCACGAGCCTCGACGCGTCTCGTACGCGTCGATGCATCGTCAACGATCCGATAGTTGTCGCGAGACGCTTTGATTCGCCGTTTCCTTCGATTCACGAGCGATCGTTTAAGCTCCAAGGATGCAGTTTCCTTTGGTTCGATCGTCCAGCCTCCGACGATTTGCGTTGGTCGACGAAACGAGAGGCGAAAGGCGAGTGAAAAACGTGTCCTTGGTGCCTGGAAAGAGTGCGAGAGGGTGAAAATTACATGGGTCAGCAATTGAAAAAGTCCTGCTTCGGTCGATGAAACTCGACAGGTTTTTACAAAGAAACTGTGAAACGTAGATCGCGAATGAAATATCCCAGAAGGTGTTAGTTACGCATAACGCGTTTGCGATGCCAGTTACTTTTCTTCACGATCAAATAGATCTGTCGTCAGAAACGGAAGAACGTTCTTGTAGTTTGGTTTGCTCGTGTATCTCAGACACAGCGCTTCCATTGACCAAAGAAACCAAGCGCTTAAAGGAACAACAAGTTTTTACGATACGTACCGTTATCTACTCTGTCGTCAGACAATTTAACTTTCCTTTTATTTTGCGCGCGGTCGAACGCAACGTCGAGTCGCGTACCCGCTGACGCCAGCGTATATGACGGCAACGTACGGCCGAAGGAAGAAGATCGCGATCGAGATCCGCGAAGCAATTCGACGACGAACAGCGACGAAAGTTTTGCCTAGCCGACGACGATCGAAAGCGAAACAATTACGATCGAAGGTTTTCGAAGATTAGATTCGACGAGAAAATACGTTATCCCGTACGAGGCCCCATAGGTGCATTGCCGAGGAAAAACATCGAGCACTAGTGGGTTGGATGGATGGCGAGGGCTTAGTTCACGATTCACGAAAAGAGAAATTTTAAGAGAAAAAGCGGAAAAGATAAAACAGGAAACTAGAGAGAGAGAGAGAGAGAGAGTATAAAAAGAGGAGAAACGAAAGCCAGGAAAACGGAAAAGGGGGACGAAAAGACTGGCTGAAAGACGGGACTATCGTTGACGATGAACGAGGGTGGTTGAGAAACGCCGTGTCGCGAGAACGAAACGAATTCGCGAAGGGGAAAGCCGACGAAACCGACGTCTCGATGCAAGTCGATGCTACGATGCGAAAATATAATAGGAAACGCACGCTCGTTCGTACGCGATCCGAGAGGTGGTGAGAAAACAGGGTAGGAAAACGAAAGGGAAGCGTTGCAGAGAGATTAAGGGAAGACGAACGCGAGCAACGAAATTGAAAAGAAAAAAAAAAGAAAGAAAGAAAGAATGTTTTTGAAAGAAAAAGAGAAAACGCGGAAGGAAAAGCGTGCAACGATCGAAATGATACGACGATACGTTGGCAAATAGCGAAATTCCCGTTGCCCCAGCCCTAAAGCCCCTCGTAATTAAGATACCTAGCTCCACGAGCGAAACTAGCCAAACCCTTGATTAATGCTACTTTGTATTTTCTTTGTTTTCTCTTTCTGTCTGTCTGTCTCACGATCCCGTGTTCCCCGCTGTGCTCGTTCGCCCTGCTCGCCTGCCCTCAACCAACTACGTATAAAGTACGTAGTGAAGTGTGTGATTGTCGCCATTAAAACGATCGGCAACATTATGTTGGTCACCTATCTCCTACAGTTCATGTTCGCTGTTATCGGGGTACAGCTGTTTAAGGTAAAGCCAACCACCACCACTTAGAAAGTTTATACTAAGCCAACGAGAACTTTTCTCTTCTTCTCTCTACCACGTCTATCTCGTTTCTCTTTCTTCTTCTACTTCTTCTTCTACATCTTCGTCTTTGGCTTCCTTCTTCTTCTCCTACCTCTACTTCTACCTTTTACTTCTTCTACTCTTTGATTACTACTACTACTACTACTACTACTACTACTACTACTACTACTGCTACTACTACTACTACTACTACTTCTTCTTCAGCTCTCTCTTTTTACTTTTCGTTATTCTTGTTTTCTTTTCTCCGTTTGATTTATTTGGCCGTCGGCTGTTCACCGACGCGGACGGCCTCGCGTTACAACCGGAAGTTTTGGACGCGTCACGGAAATGCAAATTTCCTTCGCGAAATACGGGGTGCCATTCGCGTTTGCGGAAATTGCCGCTGTCCGATCGCCATCCGTTTAGCGGAAAATTTCGCGTCTCTCTTCTTTCGCACGATTTAACTTATCTTCTGGGCGAACCCCGAATTTCGCGACGCGCCGCACACTCCGACCGACCCATCGAAACTCGTTCGATCCGACTACTTTTTCTCGATCCTTCTTCGACTCTACAAAGGAGAATATCGGCAAACGAGGCAATCGTCGAGCGTAAATAAGATCGATGGAACTCTATCGTCTTGCAACGTTCCACTACCATGGCCAAATCGCGTACACGATGAGAGGATCGGTTCCTCCTCGTGCACATTAGTCGGTGTCCTCCTTACGAATCGATAATGCTTTATCGGAACGTTGGACAGGATCGTAGTAAGGTGGAGCACGAAACTGGCACGGTGATCGATCAACTTATTCGAGGATACTTCGTTGCTGCCAATATTACCCTTTGCAGAGACACGCTCTCTGCGTTCACGATAACACCCTCGAGCACGGTAACACACGCTGTTAAACGATCGAACGCTTCACCGAGAAAACCAGCCGGGGCTGTAACATCCACCGAGAGTAACGTTCTTACTCGTCACCGTCGCTTAACGAACGCTTTAACGAATACGTAGCTATCGAACATATCGGATAGACAACACGTTTAACAAATCGGCATGCAAGTTTCGCTGTAAATGTGAGAATGAAGCTTTGATCGTAGTGCATGCTGATCGAACGCGCAAATATACCGGAACCACGAGTCAAACCTAGCCTAGTCCATCTACGCCATCGCCAAGTTCCACTGCTCTCCGTCCCAACAAAATTTCAACTCCGTTCGTTATCGAGTTGCACACTTGCAAACAGCCTTTCTCTCGCCTTTAGTTATCGCCTTGGAAGACACTCGCCGCTATCGCTCGAACCTTACGAGTAGACGAGTATCGCGTCGCGTGATAACGAAGCTCGAAACAGAGCAGCCCGTCTAGATGCACAGATATAGTCGTAGATTGTTAGTAGAAGCGGCTTAGAAGCAAGTGTAGCGCCAGCCAACCTAGAAATCTCGTGGTTGCCGTTCGGGACAACGGCCAACGAAAACCTACGAATGCATGTGAACTCGTTTTCTATCGTAACGATCGTGGTTCGCATCGAAGGCGAACGTGGTTTCACGAAATCAGGAAACGAGACTCCTTGACCCAAACGTTTCGTACGATGCAATTATTAGATGCTCTTAAAGGGGCAACGAAACGAACGATCAAGAAACCCACGCTGCACTCGGTGTTCTTTCCACGGCTTATCCGGAAAGTCGAACGAATCGTAATGCGCAGCTTCGTCGTTTCGAAACGTACGATTTGTCGTGCTGCAACAGTCGTTCCAACGAGTCTGGTTCTAGGCGATTAAACCGCGCGGATCTCGAGCAGGGCTCTTTTCGAAAACACGCAACCAGAAAGTCGAAATCGTAGCTATCGCGCGTAGGGCTTTCATCGAATCGAAATTTCATTCTTTAACTCGTTAACCGAAAGCTTCTACGATCGAGCAATCGAGAAAGCTAAAGCTAAGATGAACGAATCGTGTCGAGTGCCGATCCCAGTCACTGCCAACGTACGCAAAATACGTTTGTTTCCGATGAAAACGGGACGACTCGTTGACGCTGCAACTGCCACTGGTCCAAGTGGGCTTCCTGTCTTTCCTATTGCTAAAAACACATAGATTCTTCACGATGTTTGAAGATGGACGTTTTCGAATTTTAGTTTGTTCAGACGGAGAAACATAAACATTAGTTTATGTACAGGGTGAGTCAGTAAGTGGTACTATCGAAATTTACTATTTTACGTTATATTATTTCCTATTGTTTTCATAGAAAAACGTCTTCAACTAATCACGTTGGATCTCCAGATGCTTTTTAGAGGTTTTTTTTAAACGACAATGTTTTATTGTTTTTCCAACGTCGGCCGGACGATAATGCAAAAGAGCATTGTCCTATTTATACCGAAGAACCATTAGTTTGGCGGATAATTTATTAGCTTTAACTCGTCAAATTTGCGTGGAAACTTGACAAACTAAATTGAAAATATCTGCCAAACTAACTAGCTTTGGTCCCACTGACGTTCTAAGATATATCACGACAAATACAACAGATATTAAATACGATAACTTATTTTAAACAGTACGTACTTCCTATCGACTCACCCTGTATATTTATTTATTTTTACCAAACGTCCGATTATAATCTTCTACGTACGGTGTATATTTAGGCGGAGGTTAAAAGTCGACGTTCTAATGTTCTAACGTTGAAAAGTAAAATATCTACGAAGAAAGAAGCAGTTGTTGCGTCTAGCAGAGGCCAGGAATCGTAAACGACGAACGATCTCGTCTTGTCTGGTTAACAGGTTAAAGTCTGTTCGCGAACGAAATTCCTGCGAAGAAACGTCAACAGTTGCCCCATTGATAATTAGACACGTCGCGATGCTTCGACGAGCTTTGTTCCCAATTGCTCGACGGCTGATACTCCGTCGAAAACGATCGAAACGATCGGATCGTCGATCGTGTTGATCGGAAGAACCTGCGACAACTATTTTCTGGACTCTCGATTTTACTCGCGCACGTGCCACGTCGCTCGATCGACGTAGGCCAGACGAGACAGCCTGCACCACGGCCTACATTTTGTATATATTTCACACGTATAGACTCGTATTATCGTGCACGCTTAACGGAATGACATACATGTGTATATATATACATATGTATATATACATGTATATGTATATATTTGTTCATTTTCTAATCTTTTTTTTTTTTATTATTATTTATTTCATTCTACCAGTTCTTAATTTTTCTTTGTTCTTTCCTTTTACTTTGCTCGATCACTAGCTACTATTGACTTTGCTTCAGAGAATGGCCAATTAACGATACGCTATGTCCACTTTATCGACACTCGTGATATCGGATGGAAAGAATGACCGATTTGTCGGATTTTCCACGATCTCCGTGACGATCATAGATACATTGGAAACGCGTTGAAAATGATAAAAGAACGTACGAGTAAAAGTATATCAAGAGTATCGATACGTTCGACAGTTTTGTAAAAGGTTGCGCGAAGCCTCTAATTGACAGCGATCTGCTTCGCATTAATGGAATTTTTATGTTGTATAGGGCAAATTTTTCTATTGTTCCGATGCATCGAAAATGACGAAGGACGAATGCCAGTAAGTTATCTCGCAAACAAACACAAGCCCCAAACGTGGGATATCGTTCAGTGTCGTCGCTACGTACATCGAGGTAAAACGAAGGTTTTCCTTTTGTCCGCGATTTATCGTTCGCAGTAACGGCGACATCGACGATTCCCGCAAATCGGATCGGTCAAGCGAAACAGGCACAACGAATAACATTGGCGGTGGCGTTGATAATTTCAGGGGTACGTACCTGGAATACGACAACGGCGATATCAATAAGCCGGTGATGAAGGAGAGAAGTTGGGTTCAGCAACGTTTCCATTTCGACGACGTTGCCAAAGCGATGCTTACGCTTTTCACCGTGTCCACGTTCGAAGGCTGGCCGTCGTAAGTAACCAAGCGTCGTCTACCGCGTTCACCCGCACCACTACTTCTTCTATACTTTCCTCTCTTTCTTCCTTCCGCTCCTTTTCGAATTTCAAAATCGACGAAACCAGTGTATTTCCAGCGGAACACACAGGTTATTTTTCTTTATTTTCGCAATATCGAATCGTCCGTTGCGCCATTGCTAACAGCGGTATACGGAAAGAAAAGATAAACGAACAAGCTCGATGCCACCAGCCACGGTGCACACCGCTTAGCATTTTCTCTCCCAACAGATTACTAGACGTGTCGATCGACTCTAACAAGGAGGATCATGGACCAATTCATAATTTTCGGCCGATAGTGGCCGCGTACTACATCATTTACATCATTATCATAGCATTCTTCATGGTGAACATCTTCGTTGGTTTCGTTATTGTCACTTTCCAGAACGAGGGTGAGCAAGAGTACAAAAACTGCGAGCTCGATAAGAATCAGGTAAGTTTGCCGAATACCAACCGGCTATCAACCACGATATCTCGTATACCTACATCTCGTATACACCACCGTTCATAAATATCAGGACACTTTTTCTCTCGTTTCCATTACACAGGGCCCGTACGTTTCACGTTGCGATCAAAATTTCATCGATTCGCACCTACGTACACGGCCTATGTTTCCAGTGTCGTCTCTATCCGACAATCTTGGAACATTTCCAGGGATTTACATACAACGACGTAGAACGACACTCTTAATCGATCCGTTATTTATCTGCGATCGATGCAAAAGCGGTTTAAGTTAAAAGTTAAAGTTAAGTTAAAAGCAGTGCCACGCTGGTACTTTCGGATCAATCGGATGCACGAGACCATCGGGTGTCCTAACGCATACTTATGAACGGGAGGGAGTGTACATCTCGTGTACGTGTCGTATACATGTAGAAACTTTTCACGTGATTGCATAGCGGAATTGCATCGAGTTCGCGTTAAAGGCGAAACCAGTGCGACGATACATACCGAAGCATCGAATACAGTACAAAGTGTGGTGGTTCGTCACATCTCAGCCGTTCGAGTACACCATTTTCACTCTGATCATGATTAACACGGTGACCTTAGCGATGAAGTTTTATCGACAACCGGAAATCTACACAGAAGCGTTAGACGTTCTTAACATGATCTTCACCGCGGTCTTTGCCCTGGAGTTTATCTTTAAGTTGGCGGCCTTTCGATTTAAGGTAGAAAGTCAAACGAAACAAACAACGCGATTATAATGGATGTTCCGACGCTCTCCAATCGGACAAATCGTACGATTAACGCGAACCGATTAATTACAGAACTACTTTGGCGACGCTTGGAACGTTTTCGACTTCATAATCGTTCTTGGAAGTTTCATCGACATCGTTTACTCCGAGGTCAATGTACGTTGTTCGGCAACAAATCTGCTCGCACTGAGTATCCGAGTTTTATCCGATCAGACGGTTAAACGGTCAACGTTAAAATCTTATACTTTCAGCCTGGCTCCACTATCATTTCCATCAACTTCTTCCGGCTGTTTCGAGTGATGCGGCTAGTGAAATTGCTGAGCAGAGGCGAAGGCATCAGAACGCTTCTCTGGACGTTCATCAAATCTTTCCAAGCTCTGCCATACGTAGCTCTGCTAATTATAATGTTATTTTTCATTTACGCCGTGATAGGTATGCAGGTAAGACACGACCAGGTGAAAGCAATTACTCGGAATAGCGCGCCAATTTCCAAGACTCGTAAATACGCTTTACGTATATCGCGAAAGTAATCCGAAATTTATAGAAACTTTCTATCGCGATCATCGTTTCTACGATACGTGTGAAAATCCGCCGTGGTACGCGTTACAATATTTTCACCAATCACCGTATATCGAGTCTAGCGAAATCGGCGACGTATACCGTCGTATCCCGAATGATTAGCGGCGAAAATGCAGCGTACGTTTAGAGAGAAAGAGTTCGTACGTTTTTTCAGGTATTTGGAAAAATCGCGATCGACGACGATACGTCGATAGACCGGAACAACAATTTCCAGTCGTTCCCTCAAGCGGTGCTGGTCCTGTTTCGATCGGCTACGGGTACGTGTTCGTCGAAACTTCCAATCGGATAATTACAAGTCTGTTAACCCTTAACGCTGCGATTTTTAATTGCGAATATCGACCGGCAGCTCCAACTTATTCTCATCGTACTTGAGTCTCATCGACTTGCAAGTTTCTAAGTATCAGATTTTAAATGCTACAATAACGTGTAAATAATAGTATTAGAGTCATTAAAAAACGATCTTTATTCATCTCAGAAGTAATATAATTTTGATTACAATATTTATAACATCGCACATCGATGGTATTTGAGAAACAAACTTGCGTTAAGAGTTAAACGTTTCGACGTTGCGTTAAATCGACGTTTACACGATGCAGGCGAAGCTTGGCAAGACATCATGTTGGACTGTTCGGCGCAGCCCGGTAAAGTGAAATGCGACCCAAACAGCGACGAAGTGAATAATCACAATGGTTGTGGATCCGACATTGCATTTCCCTACTTTATATCTTTCTACGTTTTATGCTCGTTCCTCGTAAGTAACCTCCAACGTTTTACGGTATCGCGCAAAAATCTCAGGTCGCTCGTGCTTCTTTTCGTTTCGACATTGACGAGCAACGTTGTTTCGCAGATCATCAATCTATTCGTCGCCGTAATTATGGACAATTTCGATTACCTGACGAGGGATTGGTCGATCCTGGGTCCTCACCATTTGGACGAGTTTATTCGTTTGTGGTCCGAGTACGATCCCGACGCGAAAGGTCGTATCAAGCACCTGGACGTGGTCACTCTCCTCAGAAAGATATCTCCGCCCTTGGGTTTCGGTAAACTCTGCCCTCATCGCGTCGCGTGTAAAGTTAGTGTCTCGATATCGTCTGGCGTTAAATCGTTTCGTCCTTCTACACGAAACTTTTTCTTAACGAATTCTTCAGAGGCTGGTTTCGATGAATATGCCGTTGAACAGCGACGGTACGGTGCTGTTTAACGCGACTCTGTTCGCCGTGGTGAGGACGTCGTTGCGAATTAAAACCGAGGGAAACATCGACGACGCTAACGCCGAATTGAGAGCCGTGATCAAGAAAATTTGGAAGAGGACCAGCCCGAAGCTTCTGGATCAGGTGGTGCCGCCACCCGGAGGTATTTTCTGCTCTTTAGTTTAGTTAGCCACTGTGTATCGTCGAGAATCAGTTGATCGATCGCGAATCTTCTAGGCGACGACGAAGTGACCGTGGGCAAATTCTACGCCACCTTCCTGATCCAGGATTACTTCAGAAGATTCAAGAAGCGCAAGGAGCAAGAATTGAAGGACGGTAATAAGGAGAGTCACAACACCGTCACGCTTCAGGTAATATTTATGGCAAACGTATATTCTCTAGGCGACGTACGATTGTCGAAAAGTAACGACGAAAATGCGAACGTACAATTTCTACGTTGTACGTTTGAAAAAGAAGAATAAACGTCAGTGTCAGTTCGGCATCGTAGCCTAATCGCCTTATCGTTTCGTTAAAGGCTGGTCTGAGAACGTTGCACGAAGCCGGGCCCGAACTGAAGAGAGCCATTTCCGGAAATTTGGAAGAACTGCTCGACGACAATCCGGAACCTATGCACAGGGTATCGATGCTCGCAAACGCGATAGTAAATCTCGTTTTCTCGAACGCGAACACGAACTAACGTGACTCTTTGTCGCTTTACAGAGGAACCACTCGTTGTTCGGCAGCGTTTGGTCGAGTATGAGGAAGGGACATCATAATTTTAACCGAGCCAGGTCGCTCAAAGTGAACTCCACGACTAAGGTAAATATCCAGAGGACTGTACAAGTTGTAAAAGTAAAATATATGTACGTAAAGCGCAATTTCCACAATCTCCTCCGTCGAAAGAATTACAAAAATTGGAGAGAGAAGAGGCGCAGAAACGGAAGATACGCTAAAATGTGGTTCGTTTGGATCCGCAGGCTTCCCCGACAAACTCCATAGACTTCCTGCCGTACTCGTCGCTTCAGAGAGGAAGCGGACACGACCCGCCGAATCAGATTACCGCGAGATCTCACCAAGTTGTGCCAAACGTAGCAGGGTTAGTATCGATATACGTAAAGGACGATATGCGTGACGAACGATAAACGAGAGCGACGGAATGTCGAAGCGACGATTAAAAATCATACGAAACGTGATTTAGCGGTTTGAGCGACAGTGCGATGAACCAAATGGGAATGGATCCTAAGCTCACGGGTATCGAGGAGAACATACCACTGAGACCATTGGCCGTGTTCGGAAATCCCGTCCAGCAGCAATCCTATCATCACACACCTTACAAAGTATTCGAGTAAGTAGATAAGAATCGTTAGAAACGCGCCTGATTGGCGCCGATTATGGTCGATGAACGCGCGATCGGTTGCTAAATGATCGGCGGTTAGAGTTTCTGGTTTATGGGCCGCATGAGAAATCGCGTCGTGTCGAAAGTAGAGAAAACTGGGAAGAAAAGAAACGGCATGATCGTCCTAGTGATCGGTGAATTATACGTTTCAGCGGTCCAGGTAGCGGTAATTACCTTCATCCGAATAGCGAATATGGTAAGAGACGTTAGGGTTATGGGAGTCGATAGTTTGCTTTTACTTGATCGAATAGCATTTTTCGCTTGCGCGCTTGCATGCGTAACCACTAACCACCGGACCTCGACGATTATCGCCGAGTTTGTTCCACCGTGTCCGAGTAAGGCGTCTGACCACGCGCGCCGATGGATCCGAGAATCGACAAGGGATCGGCCAGGTTAGCCCAGGTACCGAAGAGATCGACTCTCTCGATAGCTCGGTTTTCTTTTCGTTACGTTGCTCAACCAACTGCATGTTCTCGCGCCTGATCGACAATATTTTCTCTCTATATATTAATGTATATGTGTGTATACATATATATATACATATATATATATACACGTCACGGTGCAATAATTTCGCCTACTCTGCGATATCGTCGAGTGCCTGGATGAAAGGGTTCTCGAGGACGCGGCGACAAGGGTTCGCCGACACGTCGAAAGCCAGTAACTAACTAAGAGAGTGGTTTTTGCCCGTTCTTTGGTGTTGCCCGTGTCGCGCGGTGCGTCCAACGCGCGTCGACCTCGTCGCGGCTGCTCGAAGCAGTCTTCAGGACGGAATCGAGCGGCAGCTGACGCCACCGACGCCACCACCCCGAAGGAACCCACCCCCGTCCATTGATCCGAGCACCGGCACCCTGCACTCCGTGCAAATCTCATCCGGCAAGTCCGCCAGTGCAACGACGTCGATCGCCACGTACACGAACACGTCCACCGCTACGACCAGCCCGAGCCTCGGTTCATCCTCCAACGGGACACGGTCTTACGCGACTAGAGGCTGCTGCGTCGATTGTGCCGTCTGGAGTAATCACGGTACGATTTACACTCTCATTCTCTCTGTCTCTCTGTCTCTCTCTTCTCTCTTTCTCTTCTCTCTCTCTCTCTTCCTTCCTGTCTATCTCTCTCTATTTTCTCTATGAAAAAGTGATCTCGTCTCCCATCGATCGATTGAAACTACGATGATACTACGATGGTGTACAACAGGGTGTTAGTGGTTATAGTCGCCACGATTGTTCAGGCGTTTCTCATAAGACCAAGGTAGTTGTAAAGAGAAGCAAGTCGGTAGATTTACGTTTCGTGAGTTGCAGTCAGAGTTGTGAACGGATGAGAAATCTGAAGAAAGTTAAAGGAGTTTCAAGAGTTTGCCGTGGTATCTCGCTAGCGCTTTGCGTATTAAAAACATGAAGACTAGCTTCTCAGCCGATTCGAAACGAGAGATGGATTTTGACTTATTAGACGGATCTGAGCAATCGTACACGTACGTTTATTGATATAAAATATCGTCTCGTAAAATTAGGAGAAACGGCCGAGAAATCGTGGCGATCGTTGCGTTACAACGCGCTTGAACCCTGTAGAAATTCAGAGTCGATGGGATCGAGAGTTCGCGGGAATAATAAAAAAAACACGGTGTCGTCCGAACACACGACAGCCATAGATCGCGAGGACGGAGATTCGTCGGCGACGAGCGAGTATAGCGAGTCCGGCGGGTCAGGAGGTTCAGAAGGTTCGGGAGATTCAGGAGGTTCAGGAGGTTCAGGAGGTTCGGGAGGTTCGGGAGATTCAGGAGGATCCGGTGGTTCCGGAGGGTCTAGTTGGAGCAACTCGGAGAAGGTCGGAGAACTTCGCGGAGGGTCGCTGAGGCAGGAGTTGACGGTAGCGTCTCGGTGCCGTGTTCGGGGTCGACGCGATCCGCCGGTCGCTAAATCGGCGCCGTCCAGTTTCCGGAAACGCGAGACCAGCGGCGGCGGTGGTGGTGGACAGTCGAGCAGCTCGACAACGTCCGCGAGTACCGGATTCGCGCGTAGCGTCGCCAACGGCCTCAAGCTCGCCCAGACCCAGGCGATCGCTGTCGCCGGCTTCCTCGCCGACGTCGACTCGCGACACGACCGCGTCTGCGTCTCCTGTCTATCGCATCGGGCCTCTTACCACGGCAGAGGTGACTAATCCTCGACTAATACACGCGATCCACACGCCTATCGCCAAGGCTCCCATCTGTCTGCCCGCCTTCCAAACTCATACGCTAGCTTCCCGGCTGCCTTCCGCTCGATCCGGAAGAAAACTCCGGCTCTGTCGAGTTTTGCTTCCGATCGGCGCCAACGTGCTTGTCATTTGCCATTTTTACCTACGTTAATGCATGAACGACGTCGGATCAGCATCGACGTATTCGTTGTGCGTGTATCGGACGTGCATCCGCTTAACCCTTTCACACCAAATTTCTCTCCATCTCGCGAAAAATCGTTTTCTCTTTACTATGCACGATGGAAATGTTTCTCTGAGAATCGGATGTAAACGCGTTTACGCGTTGTATTTCGTGCAGTTAGTCGCTAGACGGATCGTTAAAGTAAGCGCGAAAGGGTTAACGACGATAGCACGGCATCGATACTCCTCCGCATTGCTTCGTAGCAGCATGAACTGTCTCGTTGATCAGGCGACAATCGCATGCCGTTCGTACGCGTACGCGTCGATGGATGTTCGAGGAAGATAAGCAAAAGTTGCTGGAAAATGTTGGTGGATCTCTCGTTGCACGAGATCCATCCTCGCTTTTTCAAACTTGTCTATTCGAACGAACGTAGCATCCGGACGCGTGAACAACCGAACGTTGTCGTGTTAGTTGCTGCGTTAGTTGCTGCGTTAGAGACCACCATAGCGGGACCATAGGTGTGAACGTATCGATGTTGGTCTAATATGGCTCTTCAGCGACAGCCATCGGATTTAATTGTTAAAAGAAACGTGGTCGTAATCCTCTGCTCGCACGCACGCGCGTTTCCGACTTGCACCCAAACAGTTTGCATTTTCTTCCTTACCCGATCATTGCACACCAACGATGCACCAACCATGCACCAACGATGCACCGTCCATGCACCAACGATACACCAACGATGCACCAGAGATACACCAGCGACGCTGCAACACACAGACACGAAGATACACGCGGTCGTTGTATGGCGCGTGTATCGCACGACGAGATTCTCGCTCGGAGCATGCGTTCTGCCAAACAGTTTGAACGTGTAACCGTTTGCGATGTGATTCGCTTGTCGCGACTAACCACGCAACTGCTCGGTATGGCACGAATCGCTGTTGAGATCGTAGAGGCAGAGCGTACCGCGGCGAGCTTAATTCCTTGACGACTGTCCTCGTTCGTCAGTTTCCTGGGCCGGTGAGAGTAACGGAAGCATCGGCGCAGAGCGCCTGTCCCACAGCTTACCCGGCAGTCCTGCCGATCGGAAGCCGAACTTCGAGGTCATCGGAAGCGCGGAAAGCTTGGTTGGCCGGGTAAGCGTTACTCCAGTTACAGTAGTAACGTAAAATTATTTGAGTCGCCAAAGCTTCGATCCTCGACTTTTCGTAAGAACGATCAAACTCGCCGTATACTTGGTACGTTGGTTGTTGGCCATCGGCGTAATGGCGTTTTTCAACCGCGATAAGGAAAAACACGAAGAATCGTATGACTCAAATAATCTTCGCGACGTTACTCGAGGCGATTACACGTCAATCGACGCTACGAGATCTTTCGTTATCCGTAGGTTCTCGTGGAGCAAGGGCTAGGCAAATACTGCGACCCGGACTTTGTCAGATACACGTCGCGAGAGATGCAGGAAGCACTGGACATGACGCGCGAGGAGATGGACCGGGCGGCGCATCAGCTTCTTCTGCAAGAGCGTCGTGGACAACCGCTGTCGTATCAGCTGCAACAGGGCGCAGACCAGCAATGGACGCCGGCCTATCAGCCGATCCAGCAGAGCCAACAGGCGACAGGCATCGGGTACCAGCCGCTGCAGGAGCAACAACCGTCCGGCCCGCGACAGTATCGATCGTACTATCAAGGCAGAGGGCCAACGGGCGCCACTTCCGACCAGTCGACGCAACAGCAACAACCGCCGCCGTCTTAGCGACGCGACGACCATCCCGTAGATCGTGTTCCCAACTCGTTCATCTAGTCGAACGAGAACCACTCTCATCCTAGGTATCGTCTATCGTTTCGCCGAAAATACGAGGCAGTTCGAAGCCTCTGTAGGTGGTGGAATTGGAAGTGGAACGAGAAGCGGAACGAGGAGCGAAACGAAACGGTGAACCACCTTTCGTCGATCGATACGTTCGTCGCAGAGACGACGAATCTCCTCGATTCGTTTGGCAGCTTTTGCCGCGGAAACGAGGGTTCCACGTTTCTGCCGTTGTAGGATTTGCGGCGTGAAGCGGGTCAAGAGACGTAGCGGGTGACTGTGGTAAAAAAAGTGTGGCAAGAAGGCTTCCGACGCGGTCGAAAGAGGATCGGCCGACGCAAGCAATAAAGCAACGAGAGCAACGACCGATCGCGCGTCGATAGGAAAAGCATGGGGGCTGGAACGCTGCGAAAAGCGGCGAGAACGCTCGAAGGATGGAGGCAACGAACGCTTCCATCGAGATAGCCAGGCTTCCGACACGATCGCGAATCGAACAATTGGGAACGTTAGCGAAGACGATGTTGGCGATGAATAGCGCGCGATCCTCTCGATTCGAGCGAGCGTGTCGCGTTTCGAGCTTCGTTGGTAAAACGAGACGGCGCGGAAACAGATGAGAAAAGAACTGGCGCGAAGCGAGACGCGAACGATTAAAATCCTTATTGCTCTCGTTCTTATCGTAAAACACTTATTCCTTCGATTACCGTTGTTTAGGATATAATTGAACTCATTATTGCTCTTCGTACGATGGATTACTAGATGAGATAACAAGTGCCTAAGTATCTGTAACTTCTTTCGGACCAGAGAAGACTTTTATCAACTTAGACAAAGTACTATTACCGCGAATTACGAAAACATGTTGCGAGTGTGTATGCTACGGTATTGTAACGATATATGTATATACGCATACATATATATCGTTATATATATTTTACACACGCACACACACATTCACGCACACGCCACATCACACGCATACACACGCACACGCATACACGTTAAAACATTAAACACGTACATACACATAAAGTCATTGTTATTATTATTGCTATTATTATTATTACTATTATTATTATTATTATTATTATTATTATTACTATTATTATTATTACTATTATTACTACCATTATTATTCGTACGTACTTGTACATATACGTTGCGGGTATAATAATTGATGCGCGAGGATGAATGGCCGATAAACGCGACTGCCGCGATATTCGTTTGTACGTCGGAGGGTGAACCGGTGTACGCGCACGATCCGTAAAGAACAACTTTAAATTGCTTTAAATACGGCGCGATCCCCAGGCAACGGCCGAACGATCGCCGGACGATCGAACGATGCTTCTATTTACACTTACGCACCGATGCCGATATTTCTACTTACGATAGCACGCGACTCGAACGCAGCAGCTAGACTCGAGTTTCGTTTTCGCAGCTCGCTGTCACGTCTCGCGTCCGCGTAATCTTCTCATCCCCCTGTCCCCGATCGTTCAGATCTCCAAATGTCCATAACTCACGCGTATCGTCTACTATTCTTGCGTACAATTCCAGCCTGTGCTCCTCTCCTCTAAAATTCCCAATTTTTACGAATTACGTCCCAACGAAATTTCCAGCCGCGCGCGTATATCATCGTAAACGCACACGCGTATCTACACACTGACGCGTGTGCGCGTGCTAGGGAGGGCCTGCCCGAACGGACAAACCGAAGCGCGTGTAATCGAATCGCCAAGTTACGAGCCTCGTAGCAAAACTTTCTTCCACAGAACCGGTTCATTTTCATTCGGCGATAAATCAACACGCGAGTCGTTTTTTTTTTAGGATACCAATCCCATAACGTTAGGAGCAACGCGTGCGACCATTGGAACGCGTTATTATTTAAAAAATTTAAATTATTAATAAGGATCGTTTCTGTCACACGAGCCTCTCGATTATTTAACGTTTTTTGTTTCCACTAATTATACAGCTGCCTCTGCAGATCTATCGGAGTATGCATAATTGGCTATAGTTTACGTATTAATTAGGTATATGATATGGTCGAGTAACGAATCGGTGAAGAGTGGCAGTCGTTCCCTTACACGCACAAAGTCGTGTAATGACGTGTCGCGTGATCGTCGATCTTTCGTCCGATAGTTGGCCAAGCGATTATCGGCAAATTTCGTGTGCTCGCGTTCCTCGCGAAAACGCGACATCCGAAGCCAGGGGCAGGCGCTTGGACGACGAGCGTGGAGATTATCGGATTCGATCGGAGGAAAGATTGGGTACCGAGTAAAGAGATTGGGTCTGCATCCCACGTGTAATTATTATATCCGTGTTTTGATCCGAGTAACTCTCGACGTACAGTCGTATTTTATTTCATTCGAGCATCGATGCGTATGATAATACGTTTGATTACATTTGCGCAATTAATTCGCGAAACGGGCATACGGTTTTCTAGGTTACTGGTTACAATAACGAGCATTTTCGGTTCGCAAAGTATAATCGAGTAATCGTATTTTGATATAAGAAACTCTAAACCGCTGACATCGATGTATTTGAATATGTGCTTCGTTAATAATCGCGCGAAATAAGATATTTCAATACGTGTGCGGCCATGTATTAGAAGCTACACGGATTAAAGCACGTGTATGTTAGTTACACGTTGAAAACCGCGACCTCTAGAACCGAGTAAACAAAACAAAAAGGGAAAGGAAAGAAAGTGGAAGACATCCAATAGACACGTGGTTCTGCGGATATTCCACCGACTAATTACGCCATTTTGCGCATCGAAAATCCTATACGCGCCGAGCAATTTCCGATCAATATTTCGGATCGACTGTGCGTGTAACTTGTTTATGAAAACGCCATAACGTAGCAAAAGTGTTCACCGACGCGTGACCGTCGCCCGGGTACGTCCGATCCGGGAGTCGACGCGAGAACTTGATTCGAAAACGATCGTGATACAACTTGGAATACTTCATCGTGAACGCTTGGTACGTAGATCGTGCGATGTCACGGATTTTTAATCGAAGACAAAAGTACGATCAGAATCCACCGTTTTTCGTTTGAACGCATCCTCGAGAAGGTTAAAGTAGAAAAGCGTGGCGGATGTGGTTGTCGAGAACGTATCGGAATTATCGAGGAAGCCCGAAACGATCAACGTTGTTCAATCTCTCGTGTACCTTGAAATGACTTCGACAATAATCTTCATCGATGATATTTCTCAGAACCACGTTCTCTGGAACTCCTCTCGACACCATTTCGATTCTAAGCGTTCTACCTTTGACTCGTCGCAAACGCGTTACCCACTTTATCGCGCTTTACATTTCTCCGTGTTGCGTTTCTTTTCCGCTCGTCCGATTCGAAAAACGGAGACCATCTCGTTTCTTCTTATATTTTTCGTTCGTTTACGTTCGTTTATTAGATGTCGATATTTACGGCCGATCTTTTTACGTATATGTATAGTAAATGGTATTGTATATTCATGTACGCATTCGAGTAAGACATAAGAATACCTTCGAAGAGCCGCGGCTGACGCGAGCCCTTCGTCGACAAGGGAACCAAAGAAAACTAAAACGATATTTAAAATGAAACAAGCAAACAAACAAACAAACCGAAGGACACGTCTTTGGACATTTTCTTAGGAGTACGATAATATAGGTACGTGGTGTGTGTGAGGAGCCGAGACAAGTCGGTGTAATAACGCGCGCGGCTTAGTCGAATCGGTAATTTCGAGCGAGGGGATAAAAGAGAGCAATTTCCGTGTGTATCCGATCGAGAAAAATCGAACAGACGGTAAAAACGGATATCGAAGATCTCGAATATTCGTACGAAGCGACATCTACCACGATGAGTCGCGCACGATATTACTAATCGTCCTAAGGATGCTACTCGCGTTATATATAGTCGACCTTTCGTATTCGTTTTTTCCAGCGTCTTTTTAACAATTATGTATTTGTCTATAGCGATCTTTTTATACTGTTGTAAAGTGGCGTTTACACCGATCCGTAGAATATATGCGTAGAAGAAAAAAAATTCTTACCTTTAAATCGTAATGTCGGATTAATAGCGGCGCGCGATAACCCGTTGTCGCTTAAGTGTTTGATAGACGCGTTTAGGAAGACCAACGTTTTCTATGTTACGAGACTGACGATCATTGAAGCGTATGACGTATGTATATACTATACACTATATACTGAACGAGAGGCAAGCGACGCGAAACTCGCGGGAAACCAGTCCTTTTAATGCCTTCCTCTTCGGTCTCGCTAGCCTTTGCGGCCCAGTGAACCCAACTTACTCGTTCATCGTGCCACTACTAAACACTTTACATGCACCATACACAACCGGTATTGACCATCTTTTATGATCGAAACGGTCAGCGATCGGATAAAACGATCGACGCGCAAGATTCGCGTTTCTAACGACGCAAGTACGATCACTCGTCATCCAACACCTAAGTAAATACTTACTTACGATCGTTTCGTTGTTGAAAAATCCAATCTGTGTAACGAACCGTGTATCGAACGGTTGTAATTAGAATCGTATTTTACTGTCCTAGCTCGTTAGTATAAACCGAAAAATCGAATAACTGAAATTCAGAAAAAACCCAAGATAAAATAAACAATCGATCGAGCTTTCCAAAAAATTGAATCTTGCACTTCGACGCGTTCTTACCCGTGCTACCGATCTCGTGGCACAGCTTTGGCACTCACACACGCTACTTGCACCGTTTATTTTTACTAAACGTTCTTATATCGGCACGGTAACGAACGATGCTCGCGTAAACTTATCATCAGTTTTTAGGAAACACACTCGACGCACGTTGACAAAGACGCTTCGATCATCGATGTTCAATAACGAAGGATGACGTGATTTCTCCCTCGTTTTGTTTGTCTACATTCGTTATGTAACAACATTCTTTAAATGTCAACTTGCAAAGTTCTCTGTTTTAATTTTCAAAATTTAACGCTTCAAAACTCAGATTTATAAATTTTATTCAAATTTATATCGGTTAAGTGGAATCTTTCAATGCTAGTTATATCGAAAACGTGTCTAGATGTTTCGATTGCGCCAAACGTCATTCGATTCTCAGATCGATTCCCTATTACTACTTAATTTCACTTGCTTTTCTTATTTAACGATTATTATTATTAGAAATAACGATCTTGAGAAGCAAACATTCGGAATTCTGTAAATCAGGTGACGATCTACGAGCTATCAGTAACCGGTTATACGAATAATACAGTTACATTGCGATACACTAATAATATGTACAATACGATTAATTGTGGTTTAACGACTAATGCGATGATAGAGTTCACAGTACCAAAAATAAGGTAAAATTTAATGAAATACATCATGTAAATTTATGTGACTACTTCTATCTAGCTAAATTTAACCATCTTCGATTCGATCATTTCTCTTTGTTGCTTAGTTCATAAGTATATCTTCTGTAACGGTATTATTTGTATGTGCCGATGATAGAACCGATAGGATCGTAACTTTTACATTTTCCGAAGCTCTATTCGCAAACGTTCAAGTCGAGGAAACATGCTCCTATGCCAGATCTGGCAACCTATGTATCTCGTTGAAAAAATGAAAAAAAGAAACGGGTAGGAACTAATACTTGCGCATTTGTGACTCTCGTTAGTCCAGTAGGAATTTTACAGAGTTAAGACCCAAGAACCTTAAGATGCACAACCAACAGACACGCACACGATAATACTGCCGTTTTTTTTTCCCATTTTGGCTCCTCTTCCGCTTCCTACTCGTGTCAAGAAACGTTCCTCTTTTACACCTATTTCCGTAAACAGTCCTCGATGATTTGTAGCGCACGATGAACAAAGACATCGTTAAAAAAAAAAAATGATTTTCCATTTCACTGTCGGAACAAAACCATACAAATTACAAGCAAAGGCGGAGCATAGTTTTGAAACACATGTTGATTTTTATCGCACGCTACAAAACTGTCCGTGTCTTCGAAAAAAGAAAAAAAAGAGAAAAAGAAAAAAGGGAAAGGGGAGAAAAAAAATACATGGTGCAACTCGAAACGGGAATCCAAGTTTCTTTTTGCACCAGTGACACTTATAGGAAAAGAAATGCGACACTTGCGTTTGCGAGAAGCTAGACAACGCAACTTATTTGTCATATGAATGAGTAAAAATGAAGAAACAAGCGTCTCCGTGATCGTAAAGAATCATCGGTCACTCTGCGTTTACATTTCTTTCGAAGAAAGTGTCGAAAGGCACGTAACCAAGCAAGTTAAGAATCCGAAACTCACTTAGCCATTAGGCTTACGCTTTACGGTATTCATATTTTTTTTCTCTATTCTTCAAACACGCGAAGATTTATCTACGATGAACCTCTACGCTCGATACTTTGCTTCGTTTACTCGAAACAAATCGACCCTTTCGTCCAATGTGATTTCCAAGATAATTAACTGAGATTTTAAACCGGTTTTGGGTAAAGCGAAATGTTGAGCGCAGACGCATTCGAATGCTAAATACGTGCATGTGGTTCCGACATTGTGTAAACGAGACTGGCGAGAACGACGAAGGAACTGCATGGACAGTATTCGCTGCATAGAAAGGAACTAACACAAACAATTGTTGTTGTTAATGTTGTCAAAAAATGTGTCAAATTAAAAATATAAGAATTTCAAACATCTCATGTTCTAGTTCTGTGTTCGAATGGAGATCGAGGAAACACGCGTTTTCGAAATATCGATCGTCTTTATTTATAAAGTATGTATGCTTCGACCTAAACGACGATTGCTTTCTAGTATCATATTTTACATTACTTACAAGACATTTCGATCGCACGATTGCAGAAGAATTGTTATATAAAAAGAGGTTAATTTTCGGGAGCGTCAATTCGAACCTTGGGACCACGATTTTTCATGCAGTTAACAATTGCGATTAATGTAGTCACTAGGTGCAGTAATTGCTTTCTTGCGTATAAGTAGCAGAAAATTCCTAGAACCATTACAAACTGTGCATGTACAAATTAAACCAAGGCACAAGTATATACAACAGCCGACGTTCGGTAAAAGCTAACATTCATTCTTCTTCCAAACTCAATTATGAATTTGTTTGTAATTTAATAAGTTAAAAACAATTTTCATGTTAAAGACAGACTAATATTATTTCATGACTTGTGCCGCCTTTTTCGCTTTGACGAGTTCGACCAGCTCCTGCAAAAAATCGAAATATAGAAATTTAGAAATATAGAAAAACAATAAATTTGCAAATATATCTTTTTCGAAACGTACCTTATACCTCCTCATGCATTCTTTTTTCGTCCTAGTTGGAATACATGCTGCTATCTGATCCCATCTATCAGGCACACTTGTAGGGTAAGTCTTCAACGCTTGTTCCAGCAGTTTTTGTTCCGCTGGAGTCCAAGGCTGTGCCTCTTTCTTAGAATCTTTTTGTTCGGAACTAACACCGTTAGAAACAGGATGATCCAGACGTTCAGTAACAGCTGGCATTCGGTCCTCAACCGATTCCTTAGTTTTCTTTTCGGCAATAAAATTATCGTAAGCTTTCTTATTTGCTTGCTCCTTTAAACTAGATTTACTGAAATCAGTCGATTGCAAATCTTTAGCCTTCGCAAGAACTTCCTTTGCATCGCGTGTAACACCAGTGGAGGAAGTACTATGTTGATTGATAAAATTTGCTACTACTTCCCAACGTTGATTCGTTCCTGCTGGGAACAAATTTACAGCTTTTATAAGAAGCTGTAAATCATTTTCACTCCATGGAGCGGTGTAAGATTTTACTTGCTTTTCCGGTGTATTTCGCATATCACTAGAGATAACACCGGCTCTACGTTCTGCTTCTATTTTCTTCTCAGTTTCTTCCATGATACTTAGAAAAGCAGTTCTACCGTCACTCTGTAATTTTTTCATTGCCTCCTCTAATTGAACCAATTTAAAAAGTTCACAAATTTTTTCAACACTTTCCATGTGTCTAATAATTTCCTCTAAATCTTGAGCAAAGTAATTATTGGCTTTACAAAAATCTCTCAATGCCTTTCTTTCCTTACGAAGCGCCTTCTTCTGTGCTTCTCTTTCTTGTTTAAGCGCATCTAATTTTGCTTTTTCTTCAATCTCCCGTTTTTCTCTTTCTAATCTTTCCTTTTCTGCCGCGTCTCTCGCTATTCTCTCTTCTTCTTGCTGTCTCTCTTTTGCAGCTTTCTGTTTTGCTTTTTTTGCTGCTGTTTTTTTATCCTTATCTTCTTGCTGGAACTTCTTTATTCTGGGATCTATATTGTAAGCCATATCGACCAACGTACGTATACGTGTCATTTCCTCCTTCTTCCGTTTCGCTCGTGTTGCTTTGTTCTTTTTCTCGATCCACTTGCGCATATCTCGACTAGGAAAATAATTACATCAGATTATAAATATGTTAGAAGGCAAAGAAATACAGAAAAAATTTAATCGTGGTATACTTACTCTTGGCCGCTTTCTTTGTCTTCCTCATCTAAATAAGAATATTCGCGCCACGAATCAAAGTCATACCAAAACGAATAAAATTTTTCTACTTTATCCCTAGGTGTATCTGATCCACCCAGGCGCGGTACCGGCTTCTTTGTAGACCATCTAGCATTGTCTTTGAACGCTTTACCCATTAGCATGTAAAAGTTATTTTTACAGTCTTTTTCATCCGGCAAGTCGTCACTAAAATACGGGTCCACGCTGTCATAACTCCGCCGCTTCATAGGATTTCCCAAGATTTCCCAGGCCCTTGTTATGCAGGTGAAATAATCGTCATCTGGCCGGATTTCCTCGCCCATTGCCTTCCGCTTATCAGGATGATGTTTGAGAATTTTCTGCTTATCTGTAATTCACACATCAAATACTCCTCAACCGGGTTAATCATTGTATTAGGCACGACAGTGAACGATATAACACCTACATTCCTTTACAGAGTATACTTTGAACTTTCTTTACGTACAAGCCCTTTTTATAATATCTTCGGTTGCTTTGTGTCTAAGCTTTTTCAAGCCTAACACCGCATAATGGTCTTGATCTTTCCATTCCTTTGGGTCCAATGACCTAAGATACTCCAAGTCATCTTCAAATTGGTACTGTGAAAGATCTTCTTCGTCGGATGATTCGTCAGATATCCTGGCAGGCATAAGGCTGCGATGAAACTGAGCTGCCCATGCTTGTGCGGTGGAATATAGGACTAAGGGACCTGCTGTACATGTTTCCATGGATGAATCTATAAATTATATTTTGCAGTTGTTAAACTTCTTACTTCTTCACTCTACTCAAACTTAAAAGTTGAAAGACTTTTCATTTAACCTATATGTGAAAATAAATTATATTTTTCGATCACATGGTACATATATAAGGGCAGCAAAATATTCATAATTTAATTATTCCAAACAGCATCATTGTTACAACTAAAATATTTCTAATCATTCATAAGCTATAGAACTGGTGTGCATACAGTGTGAACATTAGAAGGAATTTCTTTAAAATTCTGCAATGTCTCAATGTGCCCCTTGAAACGATCGTATTTCGAGAAATCTAACCTCACATGGTCCATGTCAAAAGGCAAATATTAACAAAACTGCTGAAACTTACCGGATACTGTGTTTAAATTAGTTGAATTGTCATCATTTATATCGTTCCTCATCGTTAGTCGTTAAATGGATATTAACTTTTACAAATAAATTACTAGAGAAACCCCAATGAAAACATAAGCAAACGGACTATCGTACTACGGACATCTCAATACCAAACGACCACGTTATTTGGCGCTCTACGGGTACGTTAGAATAAATAACGACTATCCAATCTGTAAACATCGACCACGTACAAATATTCATTCGACTATGTAACTATACTATCTGTATGTTTATTATAGTACATACTATTATTGTACTATTAGTATATAATGCAATTATTGTACTTTTGAGAAATGTTACGTAATTCAAGGTTATTTGATTGTACATACATATGTATATATACGTGTAGATTAGAAATAACTTAACACGAGTAATTAGATTGTGAAATAGTTTAATGTTTATTTTAAATATATTTGTGAAAATATGATACATATTGTACGAAGAAATACTCTTGTAAATATTCAAAAATACAAATATTTTAATCATACTTGTTGGGATCTTACTTTGGACGGAAATAACATTTTTGGATCAATCATTTTTGTTGGGAAGACTAGGGGTATTTGTTATTTTTCTTTCTCATTTTACAACGGTTGGCACAAACACCGCTCTTTTTCGCCGCGCTTTAAAACATGCTATACATATGTGTAAATATATATAATATATATAAACTTTAATAAAACATTTTTTGTTGAAACGATAAGAAAACATTAAAAATTCAACAAATGTTTATACATTTTAAGAAGCGATGTCATTGCGAAGTACGTGCAAATTAAAAATTATAAATGTTAGTTGAAAATAAATTAAAGCCCGCGAACTACAAAGTAGCTGCAGTTAAATGTATGAAATGGTCGAAATAGGTTGAACGAGCAGTATGCAATTATCACCAATTATTTCGAACACATAATTAATCTCAACATCAACACTTGAAAATACCAGAACGGAAAATTATTTTATTATCTACTGATGACCAGGTGATGACAAACGTCTCTGTGATTGATATGGGTTTTGCAGTAAGCGTGGCGAGCATTCAATTACTCGTAGTAGTAGCGCATCTATATAATCTTCCAAGTCGTTTAGACGTTTCTTCTTATCTGTTACTTCCGCCTGCAGCTGTAGCGTCAATTCGATGAGATCCTGTATTGAAAAAATTTATTATTATTAGCATATTATTCTAATCTCTTTTTTATAATTTAAAAACTGGCGATTTACTATAATAATAGTAATGGTAATACCACAGCGTATTTACCTCTCTCGATTTCCCTTCAAATTGTGAGAGAATTTCATGCGGTAAGTGGCTCTTTACCGACGCTGTAGTTTTAATCGCGTCTTCACCTCCGATGATAATTCTCTCCCCGGATAAATTATTATCGTCATTAAAGTCTTTAAATTTATTCTCTTTCTCTTTCTTCTTGTCTTTCCTCGATTGCTTTTCATCTTTAGGACTCCAACAACTGTATTTATCTTCTTTCTTCTCTTTGAGTTTCTCTTCTTTTACATTCTTTTCTTTAGTCGATGCAAACTTATCTTCAAGTTTGTTCTTTGTTAGTAGTACCTCACGCGGTGCAGGGCTTGGAATCTCTGGAAGTTCTTGACGTTTCAAAGTCGAAGAAGGTGAATTTATGGGTGATGATTCGCGATATTCATCCTTTGGTTCATCTATCACAATTTTTGGACTTGCTTTGCTATCCCATCTAAATATATCAACGGGTATTAATACAATCGTTTCCATTCAGATTGAGATTTCACACGGTAAGAACAATTTTATTCACCTTTTAACATTATTATTAACTTGTTTGCCATAAAGCTTCAAACCCCATTCATCTTCTTTGATATTGTCCACTTTGGATAAGGAGGTAGTGGAAGCGCTCATGGAGAATCGTGGTGGTTTGTTGGGTGCTGCGTTCGTTGGCGCTGGTGGTACATGATGTGCCTCGAAATTGTTACTGGAGGAGTTACTCGAAGCGATCGAAGCTACACTGTTACTGTTGGCGACAACCGGAGCATTTAAAGACGATGCCGAGCTTTTGTGAGACAAATCGTCAAACTGAAATATACAGTTGTAACTGTGAATTATTATACAACAAATATAAATAACAACAAATCGATAGATTCATAGTTACCGTAAATTCGTCCTCGTCCTCGCTAATAACACCAGGGTCAGCTTCTCCAGGTTCTTGTCTCGTAGTGCGGAACTTGCGTTCGTCTTTTTCGTTCAGGTCATCTCCTTTATCCAAATTATGCTTGCTCTTTCCTTTCACTCGATTCCCGATCGATTTGGCTAATTTTTTTAAACCTTTACGCTTCTCGAAGCTGCCTATACTGAGTAAACTTCCACCGATCGAATGAGCAGCCGTGGATAATTGTCCAAGGGAACTTTTGTGACGTTCCTTGTGGCTCAAATCGGTCAAACTACCAGCTTTCACGATGAAACCTATCTTCACTTCAAGTTCTCCTCTCTCTTTCGTATTTTCCTTGCCTGGTTTACTCCCAAGAGTGTACCTGCATATAATTAGAAACTTTTCAGACAAAATCTTGCTTTTTAATTCTCATGTAACTTTATCAACGTTCTCAGCGTTTCATTTATTCCGTAACATAAATAAATCAAAAATGCAATGATGGAAAATAATTATGTAATACCAAACAACGTACCATCTATTCTTTGGTCTCTCGTAAACATCGAAACTGGAGAGAGGTATGCTGATAGTGCCGAGGAATTCGTCGACACCCAAGAAGTTGCGATGAAGGGCCGTAAGGATAATCTCTGCGGTGTTCCCTTGTTCCGGTATGAGTAGCTCGCATTCTTCGTGCCATTCCACATCCTTCGACGCTTTCTCCTTCACAGACGTTTGGTATTTTTCCTTGCCAAGTGCGATCGTCACGAAACAATCGTTGGTCTCTGCGTTGTCAGATCGAAGCATTTAACGTGGGTGGAGACGGTTAACCGCAAGGTTAGGATTAACAAGCCGCGCGACGAATATTAAAAATGTCGCACAGGCCACGTTTATTGTCTACTTATTGACCGTATAAATTACATTCGCGATATTCTCTTCTCCTGTCCAGACGGCACTAATCGTTCTTTTATTTATATTTAATTTGTCGCAATACGTCGAACGTGACATTACTCGTGAAATGACCTAATATTAAATGCCTTTGAAATTGTAGTCGTTTTAGCCGTTTTTTTACGTCATATATGTCAGATTGCGCAGGGAAACGTAACAATTCGTTGATGTCAGTACCTTTTTTTTATTGAAGCGTGTCTAGTTTCAAAACAATGCAAGACGAAATTTTACCGGTGTTTCGTCACTGTGCTATATTCGAATCGAATTTCGCGAACCATGCAAAACCGTTTAAGCTGTACAACATATGTATAAAGCAACGTACAAAGGCTCGATAATCTTAACCTCTTAACTCAGGAAATCTCAGATTACCGGGACTTCCTCCTTACTTGCCTTCGAGTATAGAAACTGTAATCGTGCAACCAAATATATTCGCTTGCTTTATGTATTTACAACCTTCTAAAAACCTGCAATCTCTCCTCAAAAATTGAAAACGCTATTGAAAATATTCATATACCCTTCACCTATACGAATATTGTACAATAGTTACACGCTGTATATCTATACGAGTATACTCTACTCTAGTTATGTGCATTTTGTCTGTATACAGATATTGTACAGCTAAAATAAGAAAATTCAAATGCTTAAGAAAAAAAAAAAAGAAAATAATTCAAAGTTCACGACATAACTTGTATTATAACATTTCACTACTAATATTCGTTCAATTTGTGCAACAGCCACTCGATATATCTGAAGTTTGTACCATTGTTGTCGTAACGATCAATCAGGATACTCACTGTGTTTTCCTTTGGTTAATAAGTTCTTCGCTCTTTGAACTGCAAACAAAGAAAACATTTTGTTAAAATCTAGAAAAAAGGAAAAAGTAAAGAATGATTTATTCCTTGATGACACAAAGTCCTATTATGTTTCAGCTGTTCGAACAAACGTACTAAATGCTAAAATTTCACAGCCTTTTGTCCGTGGAAATATTTTTGTACTCAAAAATACGATAAAGAGAAAGAGGCGTAGCTATGGATAAATCAGCCGTATATTTTATTATGCGCGATAAAACGAAATGGCATCTGGCCAGAGTACAGAGCGAGCCATCGTTAGAATATCTGAGATAATATGCATTTTGTAAAAACGCATCATGACTGACGAGCACAACATAGCTTCCTATCACGGTAAAAGCGTGAACGTATCGCTTCCCTATTGTTCCATTATTCTATTGCATTCTTACCGCGAAATCTTGCTTTTATCGCATTGCTATTCTGCTATTTTTGACTATCCCGCGCTACGTACTTCTTTTTATGGAGGATATGTATAACGTCAGAAATAAATTCTACGCTCAATACGTATATCGTAACGCTGGCACGTAAACTTACGTTTGATATATCTTCTCCTTTTGGTTGTGTGCATCGTGTGGAAATTTCGAATTTTTATGCAATTCTATATTTTAATGTACGTACGTAAGCAGAAACAGCTAAGTGAGATAGCAAGTAAAAGGGAGCTATATAAAAATTTGTTTCTACGTAAACATAGATATAAATTATAGATGAAGATAAAAATACATGAAACGTCTAAAGTAAAGTTCATATTTTAAAGTTTGGCGCCGCTAGCGTTAGGAATAAAAATAACTTTCTATACAGATTCTATTGCTTCAGTTTTTTTTTTTTTTTTTAATATTATATCAACTTATTAAATTACGATCTATTAGGGATTTGTTTCTACATTGAAATTCCGTATAGAATTTTTATACATAGATTCCGTTTTCGTAGTTATTACGCACTGTACTAAACTGCTAATTAATGCAAACGCTTTGCTTTACATATTTTATGTACTTTTGCATATCACGCTCTCTGTGCATTTGTACAATTTTAAATTTCCCGCAAGTGTATAAACATTCACAGTATAATTGTATATTTTAAATAATGGTGTACTCTGGCAATGGTTTACAAAAATAAATATTAACGTTTAGAGAGAATTTCAGCTTCGATCCTGCTATAATAATATTGGCTTTGTACCCTAGTCACGAGACAACGATGCATGAAATGCACTCGATGACTAGAATTCTTTCTACAATCGCATAAAATGTATCGTTTTCCTCGATTTCTCGCCGAACAAAGCCAATTGGATGGGAAAATCAACTCTCTCGCTGCATGCTTCCACGACTCGATTAGACGAAGCGAAGCGTTCGTTACAGCTGCAGCCAAATACCGTTTACTCGGAAAGAAACATTCTTAACGGTTCGAGATCACAGCTAATTAAGCTGGTATACTTCTTTTTTCTATGAGTAAAAAATTCCGCAATGATTCACCACACGACATAGGGCAAATCCTTAAATTGACCGTTGGAAATATCTTTCTATCTTTGTAAATGAAAGAGATAAAGCTCTTCATTAATTATTTTTTAGAAGTTGCGATTATCTGTCGTGATAAAGTAGAAAATATAACTTAAAATGTCGCTTACGTTAGATAAAGGAAAATGAGGAGTCAGGATAGAAAACTAAAGGGCACTTAAGGACATAACTACGATCCTGGAAAGAGGACTCGAATATACGAATAAGAAGGGGGAACATCATCAGCTGCTCCTACATATGCTTTCACACTCTACCTATTTTGCATCGAAACGAAAGTATTAAATGCTTGTCAACTCGCATATAAATGCTCTATACGTTAAAATTGGTAGGAGAAACAATCTCATTAAATGTTCAAACGAAATCACGTCGAAAATATAGTCTAATATCAGTAATGATATTTTATCGAATTAGTTGTATCGACGTGCATTTATCGTGCTAATTTGCCGAATTTTAAGAAACAAAATAAGCCGACCAGTTTTCAGAAGTTGACTCATTGTATATTTAAGCCATGGATAGCCGCGCGCGGTTTAAATATGTACATCGTCCTTAATTTGGCACGATTCGGAGACGTCGCAAAATCGTGGTAGACGATTTTCATACGAGACGTCCGTCTAAAGTCTAGAGTGAAAATATTTACATCCACCAAGGAACTAGAATGCGCAAGTTCGTGCATATATGTGATAAACCATGCAAGTGCACATGTAAGATTACTATCTTTTCGATTGGAGCAGCGTTCGTGTTTTTAAAGTATTCGAGTTTTCACCGTCTCTTCCCAATCTGTCTATCGCGTTACGCGACGCTGCACTCGAATGCGATGAAAATTTTCTTCGACATTCGCTTTTGCCAACGTTTGCGATAGCACACGTTGGTCAAGAAAAATTACACCGTCGCAACATGATCCGCATTAACCATTTAAAAATACCGTGACAATTGAGGTCGCTTGAGTAAGACATGCGTCGTTGACTATAAAGATATACATTGGTAGATGACAGCACGAGAAACACCTAGTAGAGTCCCGGTAAATAAATTTCTGGAACGTATTAACGAGATTGCAAGGTTTCGATTGCCTACATTCGACGAAGGATACCTACGTAACCTAGCCTACGTGTAAGCGGTAATTGGTTTACGGTACATCTGTTTCGATACGAACCACCTGCCGCACAAATAACCTTCTTATCCGCTACGTCAAAGAATTTGCTTCCAGGTTCGTATGCACTTACCTGTCACTTGAACGTGCGTCGGACTCCACATTTTGTTCGATTCGGTTACAGCGTACGGTTACGATAATTCATCTGTTGTTCCTCCTATCGAGAGACCGATCTACGTATCTATCACTATCCTAATGCCGGCTACTGGCATTACGCGTTTTCATTTGCACAACCGTAGGCGTTACAGAAACAAACCACGTCAACAACAAACTATCCGCGTCCCAATGTATCAACGACAACTATACTTGACTACTGTTCGAACAACCGCTACGTCTGCCTCGCGCATCGCGCACCATTACGGTAACCATCGCGCATCCAGTTTCGCGCATCCACTACGCTCGTGCTTCAGATTCGTACGATGCATTTCAATAGCCCTGCACCATAATAAATATAGCTGATTCCTTATTGCTAGTTGAACTTGAAAACAAATAGAAAATTAATTTTTTTGAGGAATTATTTATATTGAATATTATCTCCAAAGCAAAGCGAAGAATATAGTATTGTCCAAAATTGATATAGATTTTATGAATGCTTCCCTGCTACAAGTTATTAATTTTAACAATAAATAAATTTTCTCAGTGAGTAAGCTATTCCATTCTTCTTGTCTATGTTGGATAGCGAAATTATTTTGTCTAAGGTTCCATTCTAAAAGAAAACATATAACATACGTGTATTTAACAAAAGTATGGAGTTGGTAGAGGACAGAAAAATAATATATGTCCACGCATCGTACAATCATCGCGATTAGTCATCGGCAAAATACGAAGATACAGAAGTAGAAATTAGACATCTGAATATGCAAACATATGTACAGTACTGTAACAATGCTGTAACGATGAATAAGTAAACAGTATACGTGCTTCTAATTAACTAGTCATGATGTTTATACTATCCTGACAAAACTGATATGTTTTTATACTTAAATAATTAGATGGTTCGCGTATCGACAAAGATAAAATAATTTTACGTTCAAGTTATACAGGTAAGTCCTTTGCAGAAGATAAAGCAAGTATTTTGGGAAAAGACATCCTATTTGGGTAATTAATGCGTCAAGTATTCGAAGAATTCTTTATTCCAAATGGAATCGCTTCACGCCCACTTTATCACAGATTTGTCACCGTTATGTTATCGCGTGATTTACCTCCTTTTATCATCATTCACGATACACATATGTATTTTATTTGTTAGATTGAAATTAAGGCTTGGATTGAAATTAAGGCTTGGATTGAAATTAATTGAAATTAGATTGTTCCTTTACATTATGTTCACGCATTGTAGGTTATTTACTATTGATAATTGACTTTGAACATCCATTATTGTATTTAAATAAAAATAGATTCTATAACTTACAATTTATAATTTATATGTGCAAATTCTAATTTAAAAAGAATCACGTATACATCACGTATGTATGTTTATAACATGCTGAAGCATATCGCGTTACGAACTTTTATCTCTTTGAGATTCAATTAAAATGCTAAAATGCAAAAATTAAGAAAGATATTTTTTGTGACTACTAAAATATGGATCCGTTTACTTTATTACATATGTATAAATATTTACCAAACATGCACGTACATCATTCAAGTATTTGGAATTATAAAACCGTTTACTACAACGTCACTTCTCAAACAACACTATATATATTGAGTTTCAAAAATTTTTCCACTCAGAAACAAGCGTCAAATATCGTATATGTCATAATGTAATATTTCATGCAATCAATTGTTTCTTGAATGTTTATAAAATTTCAAATCATACCAGTACAAGTTTGATGGTTAATAAAAGTCATCTAACAGCTATATCGGATACAAACTACGACATAAAGAGGTTCTTCTACAAACACCAAAAGTTGTAATACATAATTCTTTCTTTCTTAATCGTTAGTAATTTCTTTGTTTGTTATTTTTTATCGTATCGACGATATATTTATCGACTTATATTTTATCGTAGAAAGATAATTCAATTTTGTGATTTATTGTATGTCTTAATACGACTCTTAATTCATCAAACGTACTTGCAACAGGTGTTCAGTATATTTTTTCATAAAGTGGCAATTATAACGAATAACTATGGTTGATAACGTGACATTTCTTTAAGGAAACGTGTTCATTGAAGCAATATAATCGAAGAAACAATATGTATTCGTTATAATAAGATAAAATTCGATAAATTTTGATGTTTCCCATTTTGCCCGTTGATTCATCTGGATTTTGTTAATCTACCGATAGATGGTGCTATATTAGTTGTCACGCAAGTAACAATATCATCGAGCCGCCCCACTACGTTAGTCCAATCAGCTAGTTACGTTCACCTTCGTTCTCCTAGTTCCCCTTCTCCTAAGATTTTCGATCTTTCTCTCTCCTTCTCGCTTACTTACCTTAGTTTTTAGCCGAAGTCAGCGACAGCGTCTCGCACGGATTGCTTCTTGGTTATGTCGATTACTGCGTCGTTTTCGATCGATTGCTCTTAAATTCTTGATATTTCCAGGTTCCAGCTGTCAATTCGTTCGCGGCTACTGGTCACGTGACCTAGTGTGTGCGTAAACCAACCTTTAAGTTTCGAATCCCCCACGCTAGTGGTCACCGATTCACTTGGATTCACGACAGTGCATACCGCCAGTCGGTTCGAATAATCGCCTCGTGGCAGGTGAAGACGAAAATCGGCGAAGCCGAGCCTGCCAGCTATCCAATCACCTAGTCAACCAGCCGCCGTATGAGGTACGGACGAGCCGTGAGACCGCGCCTCGATCGTCGATCTTGCACAGAAAATTTTGTTACCGATTGCGGTTCGACACGGCGTGCAAACTTTCTCGTAGCGATCCGTGTAACGCGTTGCTTTTCCTCGTCTTCTTTCCTCGCTTAGTTGTTAGTCGGCTTCGATTCCCCTCGTTTCGGTCGCTTTTTGTTTCGTTTAGTGCGCTACGAGGGTGAGGCATGTCTTCCTTCAAGGGTGATAAGATTCCGTGTGCACGACTTTGCCATATCATCAAGTGGGATGATTTTGACGGCTATGGGTTCAATCTACACGCGGAAAAAGGCAAGAACGGTCAATTTATCGGTAAGGTGGACGATGGTTCTCCTAGTCAGGCTGCTGGTTTGCGACAAGGTGATCGAATCATCGAAGTTAACGAGATCAACATCGCGAACGAGACCCACAAGCAGGTTGTTGAACGCATAAAGGCCTTTCCCAATGAGACAAAACTTCTGGTGGTCGACCAAGAGGCCGACGAATATTTCAGGGCCAACAACATCGTTATCAAGGGCACCATGGCGAACGTCAAGGTGAACAAGACTCCAGAGAAGAACCCGAATAGTATCGAACAAGAAGAGCTCAACGGCAGCAATGTCTCCACAGATGAGGTGCGTACAGTTTAGTTCGCGAACACAGTTTCTCTAAATTCCAATTACCTTCTGGAAGTTACCTGTTGCCCGACGCAGCGAATTCTTCACTGAGTCGAGCGAGTCGGTCGATCCACCTGTTGCTTCGATACGTGTATCGGTCGTTCGGCTATTTGTCGTGACCCCTCACGTAGAATCACACCTTCAAGAGGTAGGCGATCGTTTTCTATGCATCTCTGTGAATTTTTCTCAAGAACGTTTTAAAGAATTATCTGTTATTATCAACGTCGTAAAAGTCGCGATAAAACTTGTAATTTAAGGAATTTTCAAACGCTCTTCGACGATTTGAAAACGTACGAGCTTTTTTTTTTTTTTATTAAACGCCGATTAATATGTAATGGTACGATTTAGCTAAGAGTTAGCGTACTGTTTTTTCTACAATAATATCTTTAGACGTGCGTCACAGGAACGTGTCGATTTGGTCAAAATAATAAACCGTGTTTCGCGTGATGTGTTCCCCGCTTCTCACTTTGCGAACATCCAATTTGGTAGGAAAACAGATTTTGATTTTACAAATAATCTTGGCATAATATCTGGATCGTGATTCGTCTTATCAACATCTTAACGACATGCACTAGGATCATTGTTTTTTCAAGGCAGCAAAATAACAGTCTTCTTTTATTACATATTTAGAGATAAGTGTTTCACCAGGTTGCGGTCTTGAACATCTGTGTTTACCACAGTTGGCCAGTAGAAGCGAGAGAAAAAGTTAACACGCCATACGTGGAACGCTGCCTCGTCGTCTCGCCGTATAATACACGAACGCATGAACAAATAAGTAGAAACGGGGAATTTCGATTTTTTGTTCCACACTCGGAAAACGAATACCGACGAATTGCACGAGATTATTTGTGTAACGCGTGTAGGTAATATCGTCAATACGGAAAAAGCATTCGTCGATACGTTTATCGAGTCATCGTTTCCGTTTGATAACTCGTTCGAAAATCGACTTTGTCCAACGTCGTGAAAAGATTGTCTACGCTAAAAATATAATGTTTGGCGAACAGATGTTACGATATAACATAGTACAATTAGCGCATCAGATACATATGTATGAACATGCTCGCAAGTGTTTATGATCTTGTTCATATTGTTTCGATACGGTGAATGTTTTACATTAAAAAAGGCTACCATGATATAGTATCTCGTGTTTTCGCTAGTTTCTTTCCAGTAAAGCGCCGTCGAACGATAACACGTTAGATTTTGATACCATTATCGCAGCCTCAACGAATACGAACTCATCTTCCTCACGGGATGCCTCCTACGTGCAACCACTGTACTGTTCTCACTCGATAAAACTTATTCTCTAATTTTTAACATCGCCCCATTGTTTCAGACATTTTCGATATGCGCATATTATACCAGTCGTATATTTATCATTCACAAATTTCTTAAGTACGAAGAGAAATTAAAACATTATCGATATTTTCTTGAAATTTTTCGTCAGAAATTTTCTTTCAACGTTAAGAAGAATTAGATCGCATATTGATAATATATTTACAAACATAATTAAAACGCAAAACATAAACTATTCGATCATGGAAAAGAACGAATGAAGCGAATCGCAATTATCTATCCGTTGATCCACTTTTGCCACACCTAGTGGTAAACGAGCGGATTGAAATTTAACACGCGATGGAGCGTTTCGTTTGTACGTTATTTATTTCATCGCGTCACGTCCGCGAATTTCAGCTTGGTTCGAAGCAAAATCAAATACTCGGGGATTTTTTTTCTCAAGGTCTCTGAATCATGTTCCATCTCGTTTCCTTCCTAACGATTCCTGCTCCTTCTTTCGAGACGCGGAATTATTAGAAAAACCAATTTTCCTGTTTCGCCTTCAGTTTCCTTGTTTCCGTCGGTTGATTCACTGCTGCTAGAAGGTGAGCGTTCACGAGCACCGAATGACTCATTCGTTTTGTTCCCAAGCGATAAGACACGTAGGAAAGCGTATCACGAGATTCGTTTCTTGCTCGTTATATTGTACGATCGGTTCTCGCGAAGAAATTCCAAGACGCCCGATTGGATTTATCGGACGAATGTTTCAACTATGTTTGTTCGGTTATCGAGCAGAAACGGGGTGCTATCGTTGAACGATATCGCCGTCAGCATTCTCGGATGTAACAATTACGGTGCTAATCGACGGAAGTTGCTCCTTTACAAAATGGCACGTCACTGGCCTTAATTCGTCTTTATGGGATCCACGCGTTCGATCGTCTTGTTGCGATACGCTCGCGCCGCGAATCCGATCGCGGCAACTATCTCGCGATCGAAAGATTCGTCCTCCGTCGATAGGACTCACCGGATATCCGGTCATTTTTGCGGCATAAAATTACGTAAATTTCGCGTTCTACCGAGCTACGTAATCGAAGACGCACGCGTATCCGCGATCGTGCTGCACATGCTGTCTCGTACGCTATAAAACCACCATAAAGTTTTCTTCTACGAGTACCAGATACGAGACACGGCACGACCAAGTCGGAAGTACGCGAGATAATCGAACCTGTCGATAAAAGTCGGATTTTTGTCTAAATTCACGTTTTCACGAATATAGTTGGTAAATTGAAACTATGCACTGAGAATTGTTCTTACCTGTCAAATATTATAATCGGATTGCAGATGTATATGCATTTATAGGGAATTCCAAGATCTAAACAAACAAATTTAAAATATAATACTCTTTATGATATTTAGTAGGTGAAACGAATGTCTAAATACGTTTCGTCTCTCTAAATGTATCTGTAAAAATATCTGTTTGCATCCACGGACTAATTGCAACGATACTTTCGATATTTTATATACTTTCGCATATTACACGCATAGTACGCGTTTCTTTCTCGTATTTTTCTAAGAATTGCAAATTTTAAAGCCATTAAATTCCGTAATTGCGTGGTACGGCGCGCAATAGTTGAAACTCTTAGGCCATTTTCATAGTTATGAGATACGGTGTATGCGCATCGGGGAAAAAAAAGAATATCGGGACTCAGATCGATTAACGTGTTTCCACGTTATGAATGCTAATTTTACACTTTTACGCGACCCACGATCAATTTAATCGATCGTCCATCGTAATTTACGAGCTAAAAGGTTGCGTTGTCGCGAGCCTGATCATACGTATAGTAAATAATTAATTGCCTCCGTGCAGACTGCTGGTCAAACTTCCTGTCACCATTTTCAATTACGCAATAGAGCAAACCGTGTGGCATGCACGGTATACGAATGAGAGGGAAAACCGTTTGTCGTGCGAGTCTGATCTTCGAAGATTTTCACGAACGTGGCAGAATGCAGCGGAGTAACGACGCGACGGTCAAATCGGTGAAATACTTTCGTGGCAACGACTAGTTTTAAACGTCCGTTATTTGCTCTTATTCGGTTTCCGTGTGCAGCGATTTTCAAAGAAAGCGTGCCAAAAAGCCAGGCCGAATGCATATACAGATAACGGGGATTCCCCTCCCGAAAGGAATCAGGACAGTGGTCGCGTATAGTGTTTCTCTTCCCAGTAATAATTAAACATACCCGCAACTAAACAACACAGGACGAATCGATAATTTCCAGTCTGGCGACTACGGGTCATTCAATCCTAGCTACGTATCCTTTTTTCCTTTCTTGCTCTCCAATAATAATCACATACTATTTTGTGTGTTCTTGAAGCGCGCGTGCGCACCTTTTAACAAGGACGTCGCTTCCGTTGTTACTTCGAACGGGATACTCGCCGTAAGGAATTAGTCGTTCGCTATAAAGATCGTAGTTACGATTAGTCGCGATTGCATACGATATAAGCTCGTGGTTGCTGGAATTAATTGAATCGCGGGATGCCGGTGTCGACGCAACAATGCCACGACATAGATTCTCGATGTTTTATGGAAAGTTACTTCAGCTTGATCTATGCTGGTATTAGGTATTCATAGCATTATTGGACTCGCACGTTTATATCGAACGTTTTCGTTCGTTGCATCATCACGATCAGTCCTTCGACGTTACCAAAGCCTCGTTCGTATTAGTTAGGTTATCCGAATTCAAGTCACTCGAGGATGACAAACAAGTTGAGACCGTTTGTTAAACGTGTGCCTGTCTTTTTACTTCACGCGACTCGAAATATTCTTTCGAGTTTTTACGCTCGTTTTTATTGAGATCGTCCTCGGATTAGCGAAGTTGCTTGAACTTATTAAGTGGTTGGAAAATGTAACGACTTGCTTGAAGGCAGGCACGAGTCGTGCGAATTCAAGCGATCTAACGAACTTGACTTGTAGTCTAGTTTAAATTAGCCAAGTTACGTGAATCCAAACTGTTTGAATTTGAATAACCTGATTTCAAAAGGATATCTGCTGGTATATAAATGTTAATCACGATATTAATCATAATTATAAATCTGACATGTGATTTAGTACTAAATATAAAGTTCAAGAAAGGTCAACTTGGTTTAGAACATTGATGTTAGTAAGTTGGAAATTATCTAGCGACCGTGCTGTTTGTTTCGAGTTAGAGAAATCGTTGAAAGAATCTCAACTTTATTCGAACGAAGCTTAAACCAAGTCGCTCGAGTTCCAGTAACTTGGCTACTATAAACAAATCCCAAGTAGCACAATTCAGAGCGTAGTAAGAATTCGCAAAGTTCTGGGATGATGATTCGAGGATCGTTCGAATCGTAATCGAAGGAAATTTCGATAGAAGCGAGTTTTTCAATTGCGGCGGCGATAACAGCGAGCCGCAGCAGGACAAACCGACTAACATTATTTCGAAGAGATTTAAACGGCCTGTGGTTGGGAACCGGTTTTCCATCGCGCTTGCCTTTTGCCGATGGAATTCCTTTAAGTACCGTTCGGAATATTGCATCAGGAGCCAAGGTCATTATGAGTTCCTTCCACGAATTTGTCCATCGTTTTTGACCCGTGTGAAACTTGTCTGAATCGCACGTATCTCTTCATTACCCAGGAAAAGAGAACAATGCTGCGACCGATGTAACGCGTCTATTAATTGCCGCGTCCACGCTCTTACTTTCTATCGGCGGGCGTTAAGGAGAAACACTTTCTGTTGTATAACGGAAAATTGAAGCGTTTCGCTCGACCGCACCCCGTTAACGTAAATTTTCTTTAATGCGAAAAATTTAGTCACAGGCGTTAACTGGCAGAATGTGTCGACTCTTCGTTCGAACGATAATTTCTCTATTTATAGAAGATAAATAACTAAAAATAACGTAAATTCGTTTCATTTATAAATAGCCGTATCGCGTTTATATTTGCAAGCATCAAAGCTGATCTAATTGAAATTCATAATCGTTAGATAATTATCGCGTCGTAAATTTGTATGCATTTATGGGAAATTTAACCAGAGATATACAGAAATATGTAAAATATCCAAAACCCGCTACTCATTGCAATATATTTTCCAGGTGACAGGAATGTCAGCCTCGATGCCGCTTCTTCGATCGCGTTCATCAAATTATGTTTTCGCGTAAACATTCAAAGTCGAATAATTATAGAAGTTTCCGAATAACAGACAAACCGGTAAATAGAGAAATATTTTCTCCAGGCTTGCGTTGCTGATTTCGTTCGAAGCGACCGATTTTCAACTTCTTCGAAGCGCATATTTCGGAAAAAAGTAGCGCGCCGACAACGATCGACCTTGATACGTGACACGAGTTCCTCCTACCATTTGCACGCTTTTTCTTTGTTCCTCCTTGTCTTTGTCTCTCCTCGCGCATATAGCTAATATGCAAGTAGAAATGCGCGTGTGTGTTCAAAAATATATATTACGCTTACAGACGAGGAGATTATAAAAGGAAATGTCTCTTTTCAGAACGCGCATAAGTCAAGTGGATCGAACGACACTTCGCACAGCGAGAGCAGCACACTGACGGCAGGTGCGACGAGAACTTCGAACAGGAGCGAGAACGAGAACGAGAGCGAACGTGAGGAGTCTGGCCGAGAGAACGGGAACGGGAACATCAGGAACGAGACGACGATGGCGCACGTGCACGATACCGGAAACGGCAGCGTCACCGGTAACGAGCCACGACAGGGCCTGAACCTGAAGATGAGCGCCAAAGAACTTAGAGCTCAGCTGGCTGCGCGCAAGAAATACGATCCGAAGAAAGAATCGATCGGCTTCAAGGACAAATTTGACATCGTACAAAAATTATAACCGTTGATCTTGTCCGTCTCGTTCGATAGTCTTGTCGGCTATGCTGCGCGGTGCTGTTTCTTGTCTCGCTATTAGTAGTTAGGATGCTTGTGTCCTGACTGATCCGGATGAACGCAAAACACTATCGGATATTTTTCTGAGTTACTGTATAGACAGAAATAGCTCGAGGTAATAGACATTTTTGAAATTCTAACCGGGCATATACACGCGTGCGGGTATACGTATCTTTGTGTGTATTTGCTTGTACCTGCGAGTCCATTAAATTCGGATGGTTTGCTACAGATAGGACGAAGGACGCATTTGAACGTTTCTAAATTGCTGAAAAGTCTGAACGCTAAAATAGTTTCTTGTTACATTAGATATACAGTTGTCCCGCTAACTACAGCGAGAATTGCGCGCACCAAGGACGTTCACGACGACGCGGGAGAAAGTGTAGAACGTTGCGCGACGTAGGACGCGTAACGCGCGCGTCATCGGTAATTTTCATTATTCCTTATCAAATTCAACGTATCGTTCGTTTTCTTATTGTAATCGAAGGGGAACGTGTATAGCTTGCGAAGTAAAAAGCGTCTTCCAGTTCTTGCGAGTAGTGCGTAGAAAGGAAAGCTTCTTTTCCGATCCTAGAAACCGATATTTGACACAACGAGGAATATGCCAACACCCGAATGGATTATGTAATTTAAGAAATGTAACGATGTACAAAAATGCGGCGACACAATAGTGGGAAGACTTGGGCAAATTTCCACGTTTGTTGGAAGTTTCAACGAGCGTATGCGACTATATATAGTTGAGAGAGTCGCAGGATTCGCAGGAAACTCGGGTACTCTCTAACTCGACATTGCTAAATATTACGACAACTTGTTGTGTAACTTTCAATTATCGCCGTTGTGATCCTTTTGCGTCGTGCTTCGTACCTTACGCGAATACCTAGAAGCTAGTTGTTTTGTTCTATTTTTTATTGCTCTTTTGTTTTTCGCACTATACGTACCTACATACATTCCGTTTTGCGGTAATTCCTGTAGCCACGATAAATACCGATCGGTAACACGCGAAAACGTACGACTTTATTATTTGTTTGATGAAGCGTTACAAGGAAAAGAAACGATTTATTGCCGATTTCGTCATATTTTTCGAAGCATTATGTCGCACAAATTTCAGATTCGATAATTAATTCGATCGACGCATCAAAGTCAAATAATGGATGCCGATATATTGTATTTAATACCCGATAATAAATCGATCGATAAATTGATCAGACGTCACACTTTCTACGAATGATGTCATGCGAGTATCGATAACAGGATTCCTATATGGTTATTTTACGACTAAAGTACGATATCTTAGAAATAACAATATTTCGTGTTGTACATCTATTATTTTTGAGATCGATAGATTCGATAAGATCAAGCGCTTTTGTAATTACAGCGCGGACTCTTATCTGTTTAAAGTCAGACAAAGATAGTTGTTTTGTTTTATTCATAATTCGTATTTCGTTAAGCTGTTTTTATTTTGAAATAAATTTTACGTATGTATAAAAAAGAATTCTTGTTTTGCGGTATTTTCAACGATGCAAATTTTAAATACATATGTATAACGGAATGATTCAGTTGAAGAAACAAAAGGTTGTAATCTTTGAAAAGGAAAATGTAATTCTAAGAATAATTTGTTTTTGTGTGGAATTTCATTTATTTGTGAATTTCGTCTATTGAAGTTCGAATTTTCTGTTATATTTTTCGTTTACCATCGATAATCGGTGTCAAACGAATTAAAATGTCGATTTGATCGCGAATTACGATCGATAACACCGCGCACTATAGAAACCGATCGATCGCATTATCGATCAAGAAGATCGAGTCGCTCAAGGTTAATTCGCTTACCGTGATCTATCGGTTTATGCTCTGGCACTGAATATACGCTATGTATAAATTCTTACATATTCTTATATATTACATAAAGTTCGATGCATAAGCATGTTCATTTCTGTAAATATTAGATCTTCGTGCTGCAAGGTCGGTGCAACGATCGGAAGAACGAATGAACAATCGTCTTCATGCCTTGTTTCGCATAATTAATATCGCTGGCCGTCGATATAGTACATACGTATCACGCGTTTGAGGCAGTTTGCGATACTTCTGCTAGTATTAAAAATGAAATTATAATTTACTGGAAACTTGAAACGATAAACTTTATCCCTTGACATTTTGAAATGTTAGTTATCACGCAAATTATTGCACCGATTCCTTGAAATGTATATAAATGCTCTGAATAAGGGTAAAATACACACGTTGTTACAACTATTGCACAAGTCGTATTTTTTAAGCGTAACTGTAAGCATTATGTTTGACGACAAGACTTAGTTGTACGTTATTCATCAAATTATATTCATTTACGTACATCTCTGTATAAATAATATTGTACGTATATGACTCGCTTTATTTCTTACAACCTCCCATCGTCGGTACATTATGTCTTCGAAGCAACTCGCATATATCAACATATCGAAAAAGACGATCGAAGGAAAAGCAAGTCAAAGCTTCTATGTTCAACAGTTATAGGTTAACAGCTAGTTAAAGATACATATTAATCCATAACTTTTGTTACACTTAATTTACGTCTCAGAACACTTCGATTTTCTCGATCCTTTTGAGCTGTAATACTGACATCGCTGTGTAGTGTATCATTGAAAAAAATCTAGTAACATTATTGTTGATGTTATTCTTTATTTTCGAAATAAGTACTTGCCGGAAATTTGATTTTAATTCCTAACACCGATGACACTATAATCGTATTCCGTCCCGAGTCGGTAATGTCGGAAGTGACACGAAATTATGTAGTAAGAAGATTCTAACCGAAGATGTGGTTCTAGCTCTAGAAACTTCAAATTCTGTGTTATAAAAATACATTGCATATCAGATCTATACTAAATTTCGTCTATGGCATTATTTATAAAATTTTTCAATCGACAGTACAACTTATTCAAGAATCGATACTTTCCTCCATCTATCGTTCTTCTGATCGATCAATGCACCTATTTTAATAATTGTTACTATGCCATTAGTTTCTAGTTACTTCTATGGTAGAAAAATTAGTCGTTTGTGAATAAAAAGCTAAATGTCTATGGGTTTATATGGCATCTGTAGACCCAATATGTAATTTGTCATATATCTCTATACTTTTTGACTTGCATTTTGACCTGTACATTTTTTCAGTACTTGGTGTTTTTAAGAAGTCATTGTGAAACTTACATTATGCGTACGAGATGAATGATCGATGTTGTGGAGTAGAGAAGACCGCATACATATTTTCGGAAGGATGCAGTCGTGCAGCGATAGTTAACACTGTCAGTCAAGTAAAAGAAAAAGTGGTTGAAGATGTTGGCTCGTGAAAAACAGAGGAAGTAAATTACTGGCAAATTAACAGCACCGTGTTGGATCGGTGGTACGATGAAAAAGTAGCGGAAGAAGGGTGCAAAGGCAGATTCTTTGAGTGGTAAGTGGAAGCGAGAGAGCACGACGGGATTGAGCGTGGCGCGAGTGAGAGAGAGTGCGCGAGGCGGACATATATGGTTGCAGGGTCCGAAAAGCTCTCAGGTTACGCCGACGGCGCTAACCGTTTTCACGATGATGTTTGCTCTCCTTGTCTCTCTACTATCTCTCTCTTTCTCTCTCTCTCTTCCTCTCCTTCTTCATCCATCGTTTCTCTTTTCTTTTCTTTCTCAAATCCGCGTGTATACACTCGCACCTTTCGATCCCACTTGTCTATAGTCTTTCTCTTTTCGACGTATGGGCTCGCGATCTCGGTCATTCGTATGCACACAGAAATCGCATTTTCTTCGTCGCGCCACGACCAAAAATACCGGTGTTCGTGCAGCCATGGGTGAAAAGGAGAGGGAACTACAGGGGCGGCATTGGCGCGACGGAGACAGAAGGAAGAACCGCGACATATCGTCGCGATGCTGCGCGAGAGAAGGGATGAGGTTTTCGTTATTTCGAGATTATCGGGGATTGCCTGCTTTTTGGAATCGTGCCGATCGTCTCGTCCACTCCCGATATCGAGACGGCTTCTTCATCTTACTGTACCTTACCAATAAGTCGCAGTCATTGATGCGAATCGTTCAATATTTAAGCGGCATCCGATAATAAGAAAGCTCGAGGCAACAAATATTATACGATGTAACCTCGACTAATATGGTTATAATTATTTTTATTATCGTTGCCTACCGATACACCTTAATTTCGACGCTAAATAGTAGGAAATCGAAATGAAACAATTAACTAGTACGATATTAAAATTAAGGGTTATTTACACGAAATTAAATTCAGTCAAGGAAAGATGAGTTTTAATAACGCGGAAGTAACGCGGAAAGTCGATAAAAATATATCGGACTAAATTATATTCGAAAACAATTTTAAGTATGCATTGTCTTGCGAACCTGTTATACGATAGAATTGTCAAATTGTGTAAAGCATCGGTAAATAGTACGTGTCTGGGATATTAAATAACCGCGTGGGAGTTTAGTAGTCTAAGAATAGAGGGGCAAGAAATGCAGAATCGTAGAGTTTTGGTCCCCGGGTTTATCATTTTTACATATGTACGTAAGGATGAATTTCGGGAACTCGATTTCGGCTGATTCCAGGTTGAAAGAGAAAGAGTTTATTTATCGAAGCCGACTGAAGGCTTGCAGCTGAAACAAATGACGGGATCGATAAAAATTTCAAATTCGCTCCATCGTGATTTCTCACCTCCTCGACTTTTCAGCATTCTTCTTCGTATCTCATCTTTTTTTTCGTTTTGCCCTGTAAATAATTTACGCGATTACGTCTTTCTACGTCAGCGAGAACTGTTTGGCAATTTTCTCCGCGAAATATTTCGCGAGTTTTTCCCATAGTAAAAATCGCAATTCGAAATATCCGACGGTCAATTTCAGACTGCAGACTATTTACGTAGACTCAAGTTTTTACGAACACGGCTGAAGAAACGATATCTAAACAGAGATTTCCTTCTCCTACTAAATATTATATTAATATTAACGGTATTATTTGTATATTTTTGCACGACCACTATGTACATTCCGCATACTGTTTGATTTGCAAATTTGCCTTAAACGTATGTATAAACGTTCGCTGTCTAGTCAAGACGTTTCGAAATGTTCTCTGCGACTACCGATCCGTTGTTAATTATATCATCGCTTTTCACCGCGTTATTCGAAGATGCAATTTTTCCCAAAATAGATATCAGCTCGATAAATAGACGTTCCGATACATACGACGAGCATTTTGTCGACACTTTTGTACTCTAGCTATCTATCTACGTAGCTATACCGTGAAAATTTGTAAACACTAAGTGGATCCGTGTGCCATAAACTTGGGCGCCATGTGCTTAATTATTATGAATCGGAATGAAACGAACGTCCAATACTATAACACACATATACACACACGTGTTTCTTACAAATTTATAGATTAAAATCCAAACAATGTTAACGAGATTTCTATGTTCGTACTGGAAATTGTTGATCAAGACTGTCTCGCGTGATTTAACCAAAATTTTACAAGTTACCATTTTACATTACCATTACGTTATATCTAAAGGACGATTTCGTCGACGAATCCTTCCGTATGTATGTGCGAGGTGGTTTGAACAATGTCAGAAATTTAGCGATTAGTATAGCGTATAAAGTGTGTAATTAATAATAAATATAGCGTCAACGTAGCGTCATAGTAATAAAAATAGCGTCAAAATGGTCAGTTACCATTACTAAATAAATATTCTAATGTTATTGATAAATACGTTTGCGTAACAATAACAAGTTTGGTAATGAATGAAATTCATAATTATCAGGTCGTCCGAAAAGTGTCTTTCGTTTTATAAGGAAATAACGCAAATAAGTTTTTGTTCTATCAAAATAAAGACCACAACGTTCGACAGTTTAGGTTTCATTTTTGTATAAAGATGCGTCGTTGTAAAAGACGTGTCTGTAAAAGAAAGACACTTTTCGGACAACCAAATACAAGATAGGACTTTGGTAGCATCTTACATATTAAATATCGTCTAGGAAATATTCTACTTAGATACTTCGTATATTTTCTCACATTATATCGTATTCTGTGAATTTTTGCAGATTCTCAAATTCGAGAGGCGCGGTAAAGTCGACGATCCGGCAATCAAAGAAATTTTCTAAATCACCAGTTATCGTCATTGACCGCTCTATTCGCGTACACATTGCGCAAACTTGCCAATTTACCGACGCTGTTACTCGCTAAATTACCACGTAAGAGGCATCCGATCGGCCAGATTGGAAAGTAAGCTCGTTTGGAGAAGAAAGTGTTGCTGCTGTAAAAGGAATTCGCGAGCGTAAGGTGGATGGAAAGGGGATCGTTCGCGATACGTAGTCGTACGCATAATAGGGGCCGGTATCTTGTCCTGTCCTCGCACTCATAACATCTATTTCCAGAACAGACCAACGACTAAGTTTAGATTCGCTGTTCCATATACTCGAGCCATTCGCCCACTCGGGTCCACTCGCTCCCAAGAAAATCTGATAAACGAACAAATAAGTGATACGTGGCTACTCCGGATCTTGTCGCGTCTCCCCTTTCTAAATCTGCTTCTCTTTTTATCATCGTTATCGTCAAAATATACGTGCACATGTATAACGAGTAACGTTCTAGTACCTACGTACCTATACCATTTCATCCATTTCCATCATTCACCAGTGCAACGATAACAAACGCATCGTGGTGGCACTGTAAAAACATCGAGGGGAAATAAACGTGGTTCTGCGCGCGAATCGCTCGCGATATTGTATTTAGGTCGGTCGAGAGACCGTAGTCTGTATTTGCTCGAGATAAATACCGCTATTGCTGCTTATCGAAAAGGAAATCTTGTAACCAAGTAATTCATTTTCAATTCATTCATCGTGAATTCTTGGTCGTTGCGTTATCGTCGTTGCAGTTCGCAAAGGGTCAAAGAGACAGTACCATCCGACAGAAACAAGGCTTCCAAGAGCACAGAGTGGAAATTGAGTAATCTAACGAAAGAGTCGCGGATTACCTTTGTTTTTCTTCTTTTTTTTCTTGTTCGTATTCCGAGCTAAAAGTAAAGCATACTAAAAATATTTCGAGCATAACGCGCGAGAAATTTTAGCGGCATGGTTCGTTCGTTCGTTCGTTACCGAACGAATGACGTTAAGCGACTCTTTCTTGGTTATATGTAAAACTTGGAATGCCGTGTGACGCGTCGACAGAGAACGGAAGCGTCACGGGTGTTCTATCTTGCGTAATGTTAAAAACCACGAAACGCACAACTCGGTTCGAGTGGCGAAAATAACGTAACGTATTCCACAATTGGGAATTTAAGGCAGCTGGTTGTGCATGATTTGCCGGGTATTTTTAGCCAGGCAACGCAAAGGGCAGGTCCGAAGATGTAACGGCGCTCCAGACTTGCGAGAAAGGTACGTCACAGGCGCAAAAACGTACGTCGTCAGGCGCGCGTTCTCCGCGCGATACGTGGCTGCGTCGATTCATCGGAATTAGCAGAAGTACGCGATGCAGTTTCGAAAGCCGAGTACTATTAGCGTAGAATAAACCACGCGAGGCTTCTTGCTCATCCTGTTGAAACATTCTCTGGCATTTTTCTTCTTCCACTCTGGTGTTTTCGTTTCCGCGAAAACGCAAAATTTACGCAGCGCCGCCGATTTGCTTATTTTCCCGCAAAGAACCGCTCTCATACTTGCTCGTAAATCACCCAGCAACATCCGATTCGACCGTATCGACGACCTCTCGTCTATCATTCCGGGTCGAATTTTCACGGTCGCTTTCGTTGTAACCTGCGCGAAACGATTCTCTCGATGTTAACTCCACCGCAATCCGCCAATTCCTATATTTCCATGTTATTCCCATTTTAGGAAGTAAACAGCACTCGTCGAATACCGTGGAACTCGCATCGAAATCGTAAAAACGAATTCCATGAATTGTCGTCTTCCGCCTAAATCATACAAATTTACGAGGTTCAAAGGAATCGGAATATTTATAGCGCTCTGATAAATTATCTTTTCTTTTTTGCAAAGCACAGACGTTATTCTTCTATCGTAATTTATTTAACTAATTTTTCTAACGTGTCTATTCTATTTCCTCGAGATTGTTTCGTTTATGCAACTCTGGTATATCGTTTCGGTGTTTGATTCTCGATCGGTTCATTTCCAAAGAATAGAACGATAGATCTTTGTCTACTTCTGACAGAACAGTTTGCATAGGTAACGCGAAGTAATTTCGAGAAGAATAAAAAGCACGAGTCCTTCTCTCAACGATAAATCTAAAGATTTCTATAACAAAGGCATAAGGCAAACAGATGCTCGTCGTAAATCAAATTTACTTGATTTCGCTTTGGCGCGTAGATGTTGTGCAGCAAACTGTGATATAAAACTCCTGTAATTCAACTCTCGTGACATAATGTATCGCAGAGTATTTACGAGTACACGCATTTAAGAGACATTTTATTTGTTTAATTTGCATAGTACGTACGGTCGTAATCGATTTACGGCTCCGAACGAAGGAAAATGTTGGCTAATCGTAACGGTTGGGCTGTCATAATCTCGAGGTAGATCGACCAGTTCTCGAACAAGTTGGTGGATATCCGCGACGTGAAACGATGGAAGCGCGAGTGTTCAGGTCGTTAGGTATAGATTCTAATACGCAAAGATAGATTGGGCGGTGAGGGGTGATCGTGTATATTTAGAAAAGTGCTTGGCTTGCCAGAACCGAGAGAGACTCGTATCTCGACACCGCGTGCGAGATTTCTCCTTCGAGCTCTTCCTCTTTATCTCTCTTGCGATATCTTGTTTGTTAACCACACGCGAGAACGTATTGTAACGTTTCTCCGTGCGAATAAAAAATCTTTCGTTTCCATTACGCGTCTTCTCATTTCCACTCTCTCGCCAATTCCTCGTCGATCCTCTGTCGACCATCGGGTCGTTTCACTTTGCCACTGGCGAACTCTCGTTTCTAGGAAAACGTCGTTCCCTTCGAGGATCCACGAGTTTCCTCGCGTACGTTTCGATGGAAACTTTCGTTTCCGAATGTTAATTAGCTTTCCATGGAAAATGGTTAATACGCGAAAGGTAAAGATCGACGTAAGAGAAAAAGGTATATGGCGAGTGTTAGCAGAAGTGGCTGGCGAGGTAGCTCGGCGAGAAGAGAGCGCGTGGAAATATAAACTGTATTAGTCAGACGAGAATCGGAGGAAATTCGAGCAGATATCGTGTATCGATCGCTGTGTACTCGATCGAAATTTTGAAAGCTGGCCAAAAATGTCTCATAGAAGTTGGAATACTCCGCAGAGTAAAGCGCGCTCGCGGATTTACCGACTTGTGAATCAAACGCTGTTATCCGTGAAATTATATCAACGATGAGGACGTTTGCGAAATAAAAAATAAAAAAAAAGGTCGATTAGTCGTCGAAAGTACCGATGCGGCCGGAAAACTTATTTTCGTCGAGGACTGTGGCCAAGACCCACTTCTCCTTCTTCGTACGATGTTCTATTTCCTACCAATGCTGATATCTTTCCACCTTTGTCCGGGAATACGATTTTATGGTGAATGCTTTTCGGCATCGATACGGTATCGGACAGCGCGCCATCCATATCTATCGACTTTGAATCGTTGAAACGTAGATGCTTAATTTGGTGCTGTCTATAAACGAACGTACTGTTAAATATGCTCTTCTTGATTCATCGGTCCCGATGAGATACATTCTTTGATTATATTTAAGGGTAAGAATAATCGTTAAACCGCTACACGTAGTCTAATTTCGACTCGAGGACGTCGACGTAAAATTCTTGCACGCTGATTTCTCCGACGTTCCGTCATCCGGCTAATTTGGTTGCAGCAGCAATTAACCTGCTATAAGGTCATTTATCTTCTTTTTTTATCCCACTCGTATCCTCCGCATACGCGTGCCGCGTTTTTCCGCGGTGAAACAAAGAAACCTGAGAAGGAAGAGTCGAGCCACGTTCGGACCATTTCCCTTTCCAACCGAAGCTGCTTTAAACCGTCGAACCGCCAATCTTTCGAGTTTCCAGTATTCGTAAAATCGCTTTCGTTCGTAGATTCGTAGATTAGTCCGGATTCGAATAACCTTGGTCGATCGATGCGAAACTTGACGTTGGTTCGTTCGAGTCATCGCAAGAAGAAGAAACGGTCGTAAAACGCGAAGGTAAAACGAAGAGCGCGTCCGCTGTTATTTTCGCACGGTAGTGTCAACTTCATTGGTTGCGAATACCTCGATCCCCCACTAATTACAAGGTTTCAAGTTCAATAGCAGGGTAAGTGCCAAGAAAAAAGGGTGGATGGTGAAAAGCATGGATATGGTAGAGGGAGGGCTGGATGTTGGTAGAGGAAACTGGGCGGAGGTTGGCGAAAGGGGTGTGTACCTTGTGGGTGATGTGGATCCTGCGTGTCAGGTAGTCGGCGATCGCGCAGGACTCGGCTGGCCTCAGTGTCAGGAGCGAGCCTCGAAATTCGACGGCGTAGGCGTTCTTAGGGTGGGGAGATCGGGCAGGAGCGGTTATCGTGGAAGTTGCGCCGACGCAGAGACGCTGGACCCGACGTCGAGGTGTCACGGCGATATTTCGTGTGGTTAGTTGGCGCGCGGGGCCCCGGTGACTGGGACGGCCAAGACAGGCGCTCCGTATCAAAGAAGAGACAAGAGACAGGGCCAAACGAACAGGATACGTTATAAACGGAGCGACGACCACACAGTGACGACGACCACGACAAAGACGATCGAATATCAAAGAAATTTCTCTCTTTTTTTCCCCACTCGTTTCTTTTTCTCTCTCTCTCTCTTTTTTCTACGTTCGTACGCGTAATTTCACTTCGACTTCCGAGAATCAAAGTGCGCGATCGACGAGCCGCGAGCTCGACCCACTCGAGCCACAGATCCACGTTAAATCCCGCCAAGGTGCCTGCAATCGAGGATTTCTAACGTCGGCACGGCCATCCACGGACCGTATTTACTCGTCTAACTATTTGGATATTTCACCGCTCGCTTCAAGTAAGTTTTCCCGTTTCACAGACTGGATCCTTGATCGTGAGAGGGTATACGAGCGAGCATACGAATGTGCGAAAATGGACGAAGTACACAGTGCGCCCTTTCCTCCTTCGCCATCGCGTTAAACATCCCCTTTTCGTTCTTCCTTTATCGTCTTCCCCAATTCCCTTCCAACGTATACCCTGTTCCACCTTCGTCTATGGTGACTCGTGGGTGCTTTTGGTGCTTCAGTGCTTCAAAGTGTTACGTTTCGTTGGCGACCGCACCACCAAGTGCTGTACTCGTTCGTATTCCCTTGGAGATCGTTGGATCAGGACGCCAGTGCGTAAGCTATTCTTTCAGCTGGACGTTTCTTCGATTCTTGTGCGCGTTACGTGCAATCTTGCTCAACCGTAATCGAGATTCGAAGATTTCCGTGGAAATCCGAGAAACGTAATGCGCGAGTGGTATCGATTATGCGACGATCTTAAACGGCGATAGATTCGAACGGCGAAAAATTCCGCTCGCCAAAGATAGAATCTTGGAATCGATGATGATCGATACGGCGACCTTGACACGCGTGTCGCTCCGAGAAGAAGAAGACGAGGCGCCGTGGGCCCAGAAGCGGACCGTTGCGAATAACGATGCATCGAAAGAGATTTCGATGGTTCGTGGTCGAAACGGTGGTCTAGCGGCTTGCTGACTAATTGCCACGAGTCTGTTCGCGTCCGACCACCGAAAACTATTCGTAGACTACTATCTAGGTATCTAGGCTCGAAGTCTACTTATTTTTAGAAGGGCGTAACGCGAGGAGCAACGGTTCGTCGTCTCGTTCGACGTTCCAACCATCTATCCAACTATATTTTTCTCACTTTGTCGGCTTTTCTCTCGCACCTTTTTCAAATTCGTTTAATCGTCGTTGCCAATCTATCCGCCACTTTTGCCTTCTTTCGTCTCTTCCTTTTCTCTTTCAAGATCTTCTCCTTTTTATCTCGCTAGAACAACACGTTGCTACCATCGACGATAATAGCGAAAACCAATAGACGAATGATAAAAAGAAACAAGTAGAATATTTGCACACACGCGAATATAAACATACAAGTAATATAATATGTATATATGTATATGCGCGAATATAAACACACAAAGTACGCGATCGATGAGAAAATCTGCTAAAGTATCCGAAGAATGTAAAGAAGAGATCGGTTTAAAAGTATGTTAGAAATACGAATGGACGTTTGTCGATTTGTCAAAAATTCATGGCCGATCGCGTACGCCCGACGCGCTTGATAATTCCACGATATTTATAAACTTCATGGTCAGCCAACCTGAAAATTACACCTGTTGATGGTCAGGCTTGGTTGAAATTAGCACGGATGACTAATTCATTGTTTTGGTCTTCGCTGGTCATAGTCGAATATCGATATATCATTTACTCTTTCAGCCTCGTCGTATCTTTCACGGATAATTTAAAAATTGTACAGTAGCGCCTTCCGATATGCTCGTTCCATACGATTAGCGCTATAAATACTCTCTGTAGCCTCCTAAATCTTCGTGGCTCGTGTTTCTACGTACGCGAGAGAAGAAAAGAATTTCGCGACCAGCAACATTTCCACGATGTACGATTTCTCTTGCTATAGATTTGACTCAGTCCACGGAAATAGACGTTGCGACAAGAGCGATGCAGGGAAAATAGTAGCGTAGACGGAAGAAGAGAGCGACGAAACGCATGCCTCGACCAATAATTTTAACTTCTAGGTCGAATTTAGTGCACTTGCCGAGCTTACCGTGGTATTAGCCCCACGATGATCTAATACTCTTTCCGTGCTTGTAATTCGAAACGTGAATCATTTCCTCGTGATGAATTTTCCTACTCCCTCGCTTTCGGTTCCTCTTCAATTTACATATCGATCGGAATCCAATAATATTTTAAGCACAGTTTCTCGGCTATTTTCAAAAACGAACTGGGATTACGATAGTTTTCTTTTTAACGATATACCGCGTCAGATATTTCTTCGAATATAAATTTGACGCTTTTTTCCCCATTTTTACGACACCGTGTTTCGGACATTTGGAAACGCAAACGAAAATTACGTGGAAGGGGTATTTTTTTCTCTGGAATAAAGTGGCGAATGGCGTTGGTGAAATTTTGAACAAAGATTACAGCGAATAGAGATATTTTTCTGTGGCGCGTAACACCGTTAACACCGCAGACGTTAGGCGCGTGCAAGAAAAATTACATCGGCTAATTTTTTCTCTCGGCTAACGCGGCGACATCGTTCGATATTTCTGTCTCGCCATTGCTAAACGATGTTTCATTCATTCCATGCTTTTTATAACCGGCTCTACATTGTGCCACTTGTTATTAGGCCAGTCTGTCATCGAATATATTACATCGCGAGGAGACAATAAAATTATGCCAAGTCTTAGCGAACGAAACTATTGAGACATCGCGTTACTCGCTAAACACCTGTTCGTCCATCGATCGTCGCGCTCCTCCACAACCAAAATCTCGCAGCTCGTCTCGTGAAAAAGCTCGCCCAACATCGATCGAACGCGATTGCCTCGAAAATAACGTCGAATACCGATCAAGGTTCGTTCGTTCTCTTCCATTCATAAAAATCCGTGTACCTATTTTTGAAACGGCCAACCACGACCTTCGATCTAAGCGACTGCCAAACGTCCTGTCGAATCGACGCGCGATCGTTAACTCGGTTGATCGATTATTACGAACCGTTTTGATCGAAAAATATAGACAGTTTTCTATGCACAGACTCGTGGAATATTTGAGACGAGGAGTTTCGTCCGAGTTGCTGGGAAGACCTTAGAAATCGCTGTACGCGCGACGTTCGCGTTCGAACGTCCCTTTCGATCTTCGGTCATTCCCTTCTTCACTTGGCACGCGTAGAACTCTCCTGTCAAAAGTGTATCTCGAACAAAGAGCAAGGAACTTGCCGTTTGGAAAGGTCGGGCTCGGATCTCAATTTCGTAGAACGAAAATCGGGGTCGTTAACCCAGATCGTTTTTCTTTATTAATCGAACGCTGGGAAAATCTTTTTCAACCGCTTACTTTTTTTTATTTTTCCCTCCTGTTTTTATCTCTCCTTTCCTTTTCCCGGTTTTCTCGAGTACTGGCTGCAAACAGAACGTTACAAGTAGAGACACCTCCGCGTATCTTCCACTCTTTCGATTCAATTTGATTTTAATCCAAGATGATTTTGAAGAAACTAACGTGCCAAGTTACGTTTCATCGAATTAAACGGCCAAACGGTAGTACAGTGTTAGCGAAGATGAAAACGAAGCGGAGGAAAGGAGCAGAATGAGAACGAGCGTTACGAAGCCGAGCAATCTCAGGAATGTCTCGAGGCTCGTTGCCAAGTCTTACCGTGACGTTGTAACATTTGGTGCATTCGTTCCGATTTGCATTTCTTTCCTCGGATTTTTACGCTACTTGTCGCGTCCCATCTCTTGTACTTACAACGGTGTTACAGGAAGTATTTACGCGTATCCTTATCCTGGGAACGAAGCCTTCTCCGCGTACCAAAGCTCACGAGGTTTCGTCTATTCGCACCTAATTAACGAGAAGCTACGATAAATACAACGACGTGCCAATACTTGTTGCAGCCACTGTAAACGCTTCGTATCGTGACGAAATTACTTTGTACTTTGAAGTTACATTAGTTAGGTCGGAACGTTACATCCGCGTCGATTAAATACGAAGGAATCGATGATTTTGCGAATCGTAAATTCTTTTTTCGCCGTCGTCGTCGTGGAGGAAATTTTCTATGGCACGAGATGCAGATTTTTCGGAAGGCGTTTAGATAAAGATTTTTTGATTCGCCAGACGAGTCGTAAATCAAACGCGTGCATTTTCGCTATTAGATGCCAAACATAATAACCGATTACCGAGATAACTGGTTCACCTATTTTCGAGCCAAGAGTCGCATTAATAATAGAGGTGTTGCGTCATTGTTCGGCCTTGGACGTGTTGGAAAATCCTGAAAACCCGCGTTTGGAGTCGCGGATTCCACGAAAATACCGATTGCTTCCCAACGTTGTTTCCCATTGGTGTCTGATTTTATCGTTCGCCGGAATTCCGCCGCCGGCTCCTACGCTACGCTTCGAATATTTCCGAAAGCCTGAAATCCTGCAAAGTAGGGCACGAAAATGTCCGAGAATGTACAAGTTGGAAGAAACGCGTAAATTTCAAACGGAAGTTACAAACGACGAAAGATATCGGCGGTGGTAGGACATTTTTCGAATTACATAAAATCTATTTTGAATTCCTCAGTAGCGATATATCTTTTCTTGAATTTGGATGTAACGCGCGAAATATAATAATTTGGCTCGCATTACCCGTGACTGTGAGATCAAAAGCTGTTCTTGTATCTCGAGCCGTCCAAGTTAATCTATCGCTCGACTTAATGGTCGCTAATCTTTGCTTTACGAAACGTCTATTTAGCAACGACTATCAACCCTTTCAACACCGAATTCCCTTATTCCGTTAAGCAACAGTTTTCCCAACCGAAGTATCTTTCCACGATACCGGATACGAAAATCGTTTATCGCTAAATTCTGATTGAGACGATCTTTCGGATCGACAGATTTGACGAGGATCGTCATCAGCGTGGGAAGGAGGCTAACGGTTGGATGGTGCCGCGGGTCGGCGCCGTTTAAACCGACTGGAAGCGGATAGACGAGATTTATCGGCAAGCAAAGAACCGAGCGAGTCCTCGATTTCTAAGACGAGAGGGTGGCGCGCCACCCGAGAAATTCGCGGTAAAGGGAGGAGGGGCGAAGGCGACCCAACACCATGGGGGTCGCCGACGATTTCGCGCCGAGCTTCACCCAGAAGCCGCAACTAAGGCAGGAGGACGATGGGAACCGGCTGATCTTCGAGTGTCAGCTGATCAGCGCGCCTAAACCCGAGATATCGTGGTATCGAGGCGAGACGGAACTCAGCGCAGATGCGAGGACCAATTTCAGGATGCAGAGCATCGGAACGAACAAGTTCCTGGTCGTTCTGGAGCTCGACGACGTTATAGAGACCGATGCTGGCCTGTACAAGGTCAAGGCCAAGAACAAGATGGGCGAGGTCGCGGCCTCGATCAACCTGAATTTCAGCCGTGAGTACCTGCCTCTCGTTGCCACTTTTTTCTTTTTCTTTTCCTCCCTATCGTAAATTGCGTCACGTTGCGCAACGCGTTACACGCTACTTCGACGTTCGCTACTCGAAAGATTGTTCTTTTAATAGATACGTTCTTGACCCCTTCGTTTTCGGTCTCGGACTGTCCGTGTCCTTATAACCGAAATACCGTTCTCCTTTTATTACGTTTCACGTGTACCTAACGCTTCCTCTCTTCGTTTCCATTCAATTCGAAAGATTCGAAATAAAGTTTCGTTATTTTCCAGCTGTCGACGAGCCTAGAGAGAAGTAAGTTCGACGATCGATTGATTTTCGAAATGCTGAACGTTTGTCGCTTCTCCAGGCTCTGTCTTTTATTTTTTCTTTCCCTTTTTCATTTTTATTTCGCTGTTCTAACGCTTCTTGTGTTTCTCTTTCCTATGCGTTTCACGTACCATACGCTTCGCTTACTACGCTTTCTGTTTCTTTTTTATGGTTTTAGCGGCGGAAGATCTCAGCAGAGAGGGGTGAGTGATCTGCTTGCTTTCAACGAATACCAGCGAATGCTTGCGAGTGATTATAACCTACATTTAACATTATAACCCACCGTTTGTCGGAATCGTGGTTTGTATCGGATAAAAGGAACTAACCAAACACGGGATAAAAGATATCGGGCAAGATAGGAAGCAACTGCAACGAAACGAGCGGTTTCGTCGACAATGTTTAGGTGCACATCAAATGCGGCTAACTAATAATAATCGTCGCGGAATGCTCGCTATTTCTGGACGCGTTCACGTGCGCTCACGCGCTCGTCCGATAAGAGAAACCGACAGCTACGGCTGTTCTAGCTGGCCGATCGCTCAGTTTTCTTCTTCTGCCCACGCATACGAGTCTGACTGGTCGACGTGGAAATAGAATCGAGATCCTCTCCTCTATTTTCATTCTCGGTCTTTTAACCGACGACATTTGTTCGCCGACCGTCTGTCTATCTTCGATGCGTTGCCTGAACATCTCTTTTTTTTTTTATTACAAAGTATCCATGTACGCGCTCGTGGCAGCTTCGAAATATTTACGACCCTTGCCACGTCGAATTGTTTCAACCGATGCTTCCTCGCCGATACGATGATTCGGTTCCGAGAGATCGACAAGTAGTCGAAGTCGAGGAACGAAGAGGCGGTCGATCGAAACGTGTCTTTCCACGTTCTAAACCGCGTTTGTACGATGATCCGCTGTATCGTACGTGTCGATATTTATCCGTAAGCGCGTTGACATCGCTCGGGGAAATATTTTTGCACGATTATTTTTCGCTCGGCGAACGTTCTAAGGCAGGTAGAAATTGGGTCGAAAGTTGCTTCTTCGGGAACGTGACGAGGCGCTTGGCGAGATGTTATATTTTCGGAGCCGTTCAACAGACGTGATTCCCGTGAATTTCTAAAAGTAACGCCAGCCTTTGACGCCCGTACCTTTCTAAATCCTTCTGCGATTCGAAAATCTACGTTTTCCCGAGTGGTCCCGCCGCGAAATTCTTCCCTCCGATTTGCAACGAGAACGAATCACGATCCGCGAGACGAATCGGCTAATTGACCGTAGCGTGGAAGCCGCAGGAAACAGCTGCAGCCTACTTCTTTGCTAAAGTTAGTTTCGACGTTCCTCCCTTCTGCTACCGTTCTTTCCTATCGCGCCATCTTATTGGTTTTACACTTTGGAACGATCGCTTCGCCTCGTTATTCTTTTTATTTTCGTCAAATGCCGCGGCAGTAACGGCAAATTGATTCGAGCTCCGCTCCACCACGTCATAGTAGCGAACTACCGACCATGCTTATTATACTTTGGCCGTTTTACGCGCTAGAACGAGTACGAGGGCGCGCAATAGGATGGAAACGACGCAATATTTCAGCAGGAAATTCCGATTCAAATGCAGCTTGAATGAAAGGGGTTCGTTGATCTCGCGTTTTACACCAGCTTCTGGTAGACGAAGCGTCTCTCGAACGAGCCATTACGGGGCTCTGTTCCTGCTGGCTAACAACGGCGCCATAGTACGATACCTCTGACTCGTATATGCAACGTCTAAACAAAACAAAAGATATCGCCGTGGCATCGGTGCTGCCAGATTACGTTTCACTTTATGGCAAATTTAACGAACGTCTACGACTTCTCTGTTTCGTGAACGTTTCGAGAAATAAGCTCGAATCTCGTGGCCAATCTTCTTACGTATAACATAGAACGCGTTGATACAACATTAGCGATTAGTATTTTTGCTCGTGAAAGTATCGTGTTGCATAGGTAGGAGAATTTTGGCTCGTCCGACCAAATACCGACCTGTTCTACTGATAATCAGGCGGCGCTTACTAACACCGCAACACGTTTATTCACCTAACAAAGATGACAAGAGTGGAAATTACACTTGCGTTTGCAGTCTGATATTTCACCAACGAAAGTAACGCTTTTACGTCCACTTTAAATTTTCATCCGCTCTTGTAGACAAATCGATGGAATCGCGCCAACTTTTGCGAAGAAGCCTGCTATCAGACAAGAAGACGACGGTAAACGATTACTTTTCGAATGTCGCATCACGGCTGATCCCACGCCAAAAGTAACGTGGTTTCACGATGGAAGTTTGGTTAAAGATTCACCGAGGCACAAGGTTAGTCGCCGGCTCCTTTCGTACATCGCTAACTTTGTTACAAGATCGACGTATGAGAAATTATTAGTTTCGCTCCACTAGCGATACGCTCCGACGATCGTTGACGCCGATGATCGCTTGGCTCTAACAATGAATCATTATCCTGTGTTTCTAACAGCAAGTATTTTATCAAACACCGTCGAAACGTTTCAGCTAACCGTCGATAAAGATGGCCACTCGTACTTCGCGACTCTGGAAATCAAAAACGTGACCGTCGAGGATGCTGGTAAATATAAGGTCACCGCGAAGAACGAGCTCGGCGAATCCAACGCCACTATTTCCCTAAACTTCGATAGTAAGTATAATAGAAAATCAGCTCAATTTTTCGCTATCCACGTGCTCGAACACTCGATGGCACCGGTTTACATTTGTTCGATTCGTAGTGACATCGGCTCGACGTCACGTTCGCGTCATCGAAAGAAATACAAAGAAATTTATTTTTCATTTTTTCGTAGTTAGCGTAGTTAACGGTACACGCGGTATCGTTAGTTCGATCCGCCTTCTGTTTCTTTCGTCGAATCGACGATTCGAAGAAATTCCAGCGATGCGTCCGTCGCTTAAGAAGAAATGTAAACCGGTTTACCGTCACCCACCTTTTCACTTTTCTCTGTCTCTACTAATTCGGGGTGTATATCGGTGATCCTCTATCTTGTTTCTACGTTTCACACGTTCTCTGAATTTCTGTCCTGTACATTTTCTCCTCCCTTCGACCTTGTCTCTGTTTTATTCTTTATTTTTTCTTCTCACCCACCTTACACTTTTTTTTCTTCTCATATTCTGTCTCCATCCGTACGTGTGGTATTTATTTTTTAATGATTTATCTCGGTCGAGCAATGAGCACGTATCGATTGTTAGCTCGACGGAGCGACGATATACAGCCCAATTTAATCTAAAAGAAGACTAAAAGCAAAAGGATTATCGGGAGTTCCGCATAGATCGACAGCATAGATCGCAAATTGAATTCTAATTAATCCGTAACGATAAAGCTGCTTCAATCACGTATTAATTTCGATTAGCATTCCACGCATCCGATAGATAAGAAAACTAGTGCAATCTTTATGTTTCAACGTTGTCTATGATCATCGAAACGACCAGAGACATCTTCCATTCGGTTCAAATCTTCGACACAGAATTGAAAGAAGAAAGAGTACGCGTAGCTAGTCTCAACGCTGTTGAAAGATAAAATCGGTGCATGGGATGCGGATCGCCTCGTGCTGACGCTTCGTTAGGTTGCTACAGTCACGTACACATTAGTCTTCTCATCGGCACGAACAACGTTTGCCGTGTGAATTTCTCACGTGTAATATTCGTTACGCGATAGAAATAGTAGCATTCGATGTTAGACTTATGTATAACGTACATATACTCATGCGTACGCTCAGATGTGTTTTAAGAGATTATCGACTAATTTGACTTTACTAAAAGGGACTTGAATCGTAACCGTACAAACGTAGATATATACTTTGATTTCACGTTTCATAAACCTTTACGCTGCGATATTCGATCATTGGACGAACGCTGTCGCGTTTACGCGTTCATCGACCGATCGGACTTCGATCCATTCGCGATTGTAATTTATTTCGTCGATGTAGAGATCGACGATAACGTACAAAGACGAGATAAAAAATAGAAAATGGAAGATCGAGGGACCGTGTTTTTCTCTTCCAAGATCGACACCACGCGAGAATATCGCAGTCGAAGAAACGAATTACGCAACGTAAGGGTTGACTCGCTTAGCCAATTATCGCACTTACCAAAGAGTTTATGGAGTGGTAAACGTACATGAGCTTTTCTATGTAGTAACAAGAGAATGTAAATAACCGAGAGAGCGTAATTACATTGGCAAGGAAACGCTAGACCGCGTTCAGTCAGACTTTCCTACGACGTTGAGACAAACGTCGTTCCATCGTACAGACAGGACAGGACAAGACAAAAAAAAAAGAAAGAAAAACAGTGGCAGGAAAAAGGGTAAAGTAACGCGTGTTTCACGAACAAATGAACACGACTACGATGAAAAGCAACCTAAGTTAGGAGATGTCGGTTTGCTAGGCGAATCAGGCTGTTTGCAACGAAAGCGATAAGTAGAGAAGATGTAGCGCAACTTCGAATCGATACGTAGCTCTGACCTTGAATCGAAGAGCTTAAACCTTCCGCAACCAGATCAAGCAGTACGGGTTGAATATCGAACCGTGCGCCTGGTTGCCTGGTCGCTGAACCAGATAAGGGTGCGAAGGGATTAAGCGACAGCAATGATATTGTAAAGGGATCTCTCGACACGTAGATCGTTTGTATGAACATAGGCGACGAGGCGCCCGTACCTGACGACGGTATTAAACCGACCTTCACCGAACGACCGGTGATAAGGCAATCCGACGACGGTAACACCATCACCTTCGAATGTCGATTAGTCGGCGACCCGAAACCGAGTGTCAAGTGGTAAGATTGCGTGCACGTCTACAGCGCGGAAGTACGTCGGGACCATGACAACAATCGTATCTTACAAATATCGGCCACTTTTTTTTTTTTAACATCCGGTATAGTATGTGGCAAGCTTCACGAATTTCAACGATTCGACAGGTACGTCGTCAAGATCAACGTCTTAAGTCACATTTCACCAATACGCGACTCTCTCTTTCTCAACGATAGAACCCAGTTGAGTATTTCAGCATTCGTCGTTAACGAAAATCGTTAAACTACTTGCACGAGTATGTAACGGGAACGAAGTGGAATATAAAAGTTGTATCGTGGATAACGCGTTCGTAACGTAGCTGGCCGATGGCTGTTGAAATATTTTCATCGATGAAATTACCCGGGACGTTGATCGTGATAACGTGCGTGAAAGTCGTTAAAATCGGTGAGCTACGCCCTGTAAATCTGTGAATAATTATCGAGACATTAGCTCGTAGTCCTGTCACAGCATGCCGCTCGCCCTACCCTTCTCTCTTTGTCTCTCATTTCTCGAGACCGATAATCGAACGTCATTAGCGACCGAACTTTCGTACTTCCAATCGCGTCACCCTTCGAACGCACTCAGCATACATGATGGTTTGATGGGCACGAATTAGGTATCACGGTAGCGAAGAGGTGAAAGAAGGAGGAAGATACAGCATGTCGCTGGAACTCGATCAGAAGCTGTACCATCTCGCGAGGTTAAAGATCGACAACGTGGCGAAAGGCGACGCAGGGGAATACAGAGCCGTCGCGAAGAATAAGCACGGCCAGGGTGTGGCGACCATTAACTTAAACTTCGAGGGGGGTGACAAGCTAAAGTATGCATCGACCGTGTTTCGAGTCGGATGATCGTCGCGTCGCTAGATTTACGTACTCGTGAAAAGCTACGAGTTTTTCCTTTCTGTTGTTGTCGAGAGTAATGCCGTGCCACGAACGCGGTTCTTGCATTGAACGCGTTGAACAGCGACACTTCGTTAAACATAAAAGACGCGGAGAAATGTATAAAGCAGAATCCAGTAAAGAAAAAGATACTCGAGAAACTTTTTTATTGCGTGTAAAATCCGCTTACGTTTCGCGGTTTACCGAGGAAAGTTGAAAATTTTCGATGGTTTCATTTCGATGGCCCGACATTATAAGCAAAAAGAGCTACAAATTTTTCGTTTCTTCTTCTTCGCTCGGCGTAATAAATAAAAGTAATCGTCATAAATCTAGGAGGGGATAGGGGGAAGCTTGTTTGAAAAATTTCCTAGCGACGCGACGACCCGTGAAACTCGAACAACGAACGCGCAAACTACATCTGTGGCGCAGATTCGATCTTCGCGTAACGGAGAATCGAGCCGAGTATCTGACGTGTGGATTTACACAGAATACCAGACGGTAAACCACCGCGTTTCCCAAAGAAGCCAACTATTCGACAAGAGGGAGACGTTTTGATTATGGAGTGTATCTTGGAAGCTCATCCGGTACCGGATATAACGTGGTACCAAGGCCAGAAAGCGATCACCGACAGCAAACGCGTGAAGATGTCACGCAAGGCAACCGGAAAGGACACGTATTTGCTCACGCTCGAGATATCGAATCCGACGAAGGCCGACGGCGGAAATTATCGATGCAACGCGTTTAACAACTTTGGCGAGAGTAACGCCAACATCTCGCTCAACTTCCAAGGCAAGTCCCTCTCGATCCAACAAACGCCGCGTGGTTCTCGTTGGCTCCTGCTCTTTTCACTTTTACTTTTCGAGAAAGTACAGTCAAAGTTCGGTAGCTCGAATATTTCAACCCTTGCCTCGATCCATCGAATTAATTTCATTTAAATTTCTATTATTTGAAATTAATTCGAGAGAAGGAAGTTATAATAAGCTACAGAAAGGTCTTATAGCAAGTTAACTCGGGCTAATTCCGATTCTTTCGCCTTTCTACGTACGGATTACAGAGAAAAGAAATGGAAAAATAATTGATATTCTTAAGACAATTTGCGAGATAAACGGGTAAAGTGTTCAGGAGTTCTGCATTGTTTCTGGGCATTCTACGAATGCTCGAGTTACCCAAGTTCGACTGTACGTTACTCCGCGTTTTTGCGAAACGGTTCGACCGTTCTGAGTCGACAGCCAAACGAGACGTTCCCTGTGAAACTCGGACCTTCCACCTTTCCTAGCACGTTTTTCTTATAAAACAAAATCGAATAAAAAAGAATGACCATCGGAAGAATACGTCTGTGCTATTCGCGTACAAGTACAGACACGATATGTTTCCTCGTTGTTTGCAAGGGAAGGTAAGTGCATGTTGTGCTATCGCTAACTAATCACAGAGTCCTTTTCTGGTCGCTTTATAACCCGCTTCGAATCCTGAGCTGAATCTCGCGCGAAAGCTCGAGAATTCGCAGGAACAGCGTATAGTAGAAAAATTAACGTCATCCAAGTTTCGCTAACACTAAAATCAATCGAACTCTCCCTGACTAGCTGGATCGCGATTTTCGTCGAATAAAAAGTCATTTGGTTCGACCAAAATCGTGATTCGGCTGAGCGAGTCGCTTCTGCCGTTTGAGCGGTCGGAAGTGGACTCTGCTCGCGACCGTGCTTAACCCTGGATCTTTCCAAGATGCAGAAGAAGGACCTGGTTTCGCGCCGACGTTCGTCGAGAAACCGCGTATCATTCCGAACGAAACCGGTACCTTGATCACGATGAAGTGCAAATGCAAGGCGAATCCAAAACCGGAAGTCACATGGTTCCGTGGGACCAACGTCGTCAAGGAATCTTCCAAGATTTCGATCAAGACGAAAACCGTGGAGGAGGACGTTTACGAATTGATCATGGAGATCAAGGTAATATCATGGAAATTTTATATCGTTGTATTATCGTAATCTTACGTTAGCAATTGTTCGTTTCATAGCGTTACAATCATTTTAGTAAATTCGGATACGTAACGAGCTTCATTCTACCGCTGAAGATTCTCGAGGCTGAGTAGAAACTGGCGATAAATCTAAATGTCTGTTGCAGGATCCTTCAGCACCGGACGGCGGTACTTACAGATGTCACGTGAAAAACGAATACGGCGAAAGCAACGCCAATTTGAACTTGAACATCGAAGCGGAACCAGAACCGGAAGGCGATGGTCCGACGTTTGTGGAGAAACCGCGTATTCAGTCGCAAAACCAGGGTAAACTTGTGATCATGGATTGCAAGGTAAAGGCAAATCCAAAGCCCGAGATTGTGTGGACTCACGCCGGCAAGGTGGTGAAGGAGTCTTCGAAGATCTCGATCAGCGTCGTTAAAGAGAAGGAGGATATCTATTATATCAAATTGACTTTGAACGATCCTGGCCCAGAAGACTCTGGCTTGTACAAATGTAATATCAAAAACGATCTTGGCGAATTGAACGCCAACCTGACGCTCAACGTCGAGAGTGAGTTTTCACCTATACCTTAGCTTCGTTATCTCCTAGTGTGCATCGATAATTTGCCATTTTTCACGCATTTATGGGAAATTTAAAGACGCAACGCGAAAAGTCTTCGCGACAAAGAGGCGATTATTTCTGAAACAGGAGCTCGTACATTTTTTCCCATAATTCCATCTTTAACACTTTCGCTTCGAATGCTGCATATAGGACAGCCCCTCCTGGAGTCCAGCACCCCATATATCCAGCATCCAAATGATGCATATACAAGTGCTACCTGTAGTCAATAATATATTCTTTCGTCATCGGCAGAACATTTTCTGTTGATTTTATTGACATATTGGATTAATCACTTCTTAAAGTTGCTCATTGTTGAAACAACATCAAAACGTTTCACGCAATATATTTCAAACATCCAAACGATCGTATACTCTTTCATGCTAAAATGTCTATTAAATCCATTGACAGTGAAACGGTATTTCATATACGGTTGTTACAAGAATTATTGTTATTTAAGACCTAGGAAAACGTATATACAGCAACCACGCATACTGTGCGTATTTCTGTCGCGCGTTTCCGTTCAGTGACAGTACTTGACTGCCGAAGCGAAAGGGTTAATTATCGAGTTGATGTCACAGGAATATCGTAGACGTTAAAACGCTTCTCGAATACAAGGGACTGATAACATGTTTCCATCGTGTGATTTTAGTTATACCTGTGATCAAGGAAAAGCCAAAGGTTATCAAGATCGTGAAGAAGAAGACGGTCATTGTAGAGTGCCACGTCCTTTCCAAGTTCACGCCAGATTGTACTTGGTTCAAGGAAACGAAGGCCGTGAAGGAAGACACGAGGCACAAAGTTCACATCGAGCAAGTCAAAGACGTACGTAACGAGCTTTCGCTTTAACAATAACAGAGACGCGAGGCTAACGAAATTTACACCTGCAGGGAGAATTCGCTGTCAAGTTAGAAATCGAGCAAGTATCGGTTTCCGACAAGGGTGTGTACAAGTTAGTAGCTCGCAACGAAAAGGGAGAGGCAACGTCGCAGGTTGTAGAAGTGACGGAGATTATGGAAGAAGGAGAGAAACCCAAGATTATATCCGGCTTGAAATCTGCGGTGAGTTTCACAATTGAAACGACTATGCCACTTCTCTTCAGAGATAGCGTATTCTTATCGTTAAAAAGGAACCGACAAATCTGAATAATCTGTTGTATTTTAGACGATCGAGGAGGGTAAATCGATCGAACTTGTCGCTAGCCTCTCGAAACAGGATCGCAAAGTTACCGTTACGTGGTACAGGTAAATAAATTATTTTAAACGGTTACCTCTACGTGCTTTCTGCCCAGTTGTTTAAACTTATTGGACTATTTTCGCTTCTGCAGAGATTCCACGGTAGTCAGATCCTCCAAGGACATTATGATATCTTTCAATGGTACAGACATGAAACTGACAATCACGTCTGCCTCCACTTCGTACTCGGGAACATACAAAGTAGTTGTTAGTAACGAATTCGGTCAAGACGAATCGTCGGCGCGACTGGTCGTCAAGGTAAGAAACACGAAATTCGACGATGGTCGAACGTTTGAAAATTAATGATCAAAGATGGCTCGATATTGTTTCTTCCCCCTGTTACAAATTGTCTCCAATGTTTCAAGTTACGTGCAATGTCGCGAGTTTGTTGCACAATATTTGTTTAGACGTACAGAAATCTTCGTTCGAATTGTCTCTCCCCATCCACGAGTAAATTGCGTTCGTTTCCATATTCAATTCACGGTGATTGAAAACATATGTACATATATGTCCTTGAATGTTGCATGCAATTCCTTGTACGTATTGTAGAAAAAAGAAGAGAAGAAAGAGGAAGAAGAGGAAGAGAAGAAGGAGAAGAAGGTTGAAAAGAAAGAAGAGAAGAAGGAGGAAAAGAAAGAGGAAAAGAAGGTAGAAAAGAAAGAAGAGAAAAAGGAAGAAAAGAAAGAAGAGAAGGTAGCGAATGTTCTTACGATTACACTATTTTTCGATTTAACCTGTCTTTTCCTTTTGTTACGTGCTCGTTCCTCTATTTGCTCGTAATTAGCAGTTATCCCTTGCTACACACTAAGAACACAGACTCACCTAAACACTAAGTAACAGTTGCTTTTGATAAAGTTGAAAGAAACGATGATCGATAACAAAATTATCATTTCCATTTAATCTGTACGATAATTCGGCTCTTTTGAACTGCATCTCGATATTACGGTACAAAAGGTAAAAAGCTCGATCTGGTACGATGACAAAAAAACCGTTCCCGATGAAGAAGAGGAAGAAGAGTACGAGGAGGAGGAGGAGGAGGAGGAGGAGGAGGAAGAAGTGGTGAGTGTAATCGAGTCCAGCACCGCGGAGCCGATTATCGAGGAACCAGACTCGGAAACAATTTCACAAGTAGAGGTACACACATACACGCTACACATATTTACACAGATATACATACAGTTCAGATTATGTTTTTAATCATTGGATATTTTTTCGTATCAACTTTTTTCTAACGTGTCTGATATACAAGGTGTTCCATGGTTTTTCCACTCGAACTTTGTGGATGTATTCTACGAACATAAATAGGAAAGTAACGTTATTCAAACACGGATTATCAGAATCGAAGGGTAATCGAAACAAATTTTGTGAAATAGTAAATTTCATTTTCTACTATCTTAAATAAAACTTCGAAGGATTTATGTTTATGTAACGTCGGTTTTTCATTTATGCTCATAGAATACAAAGCGGACGAGTGAAAACCTTAGACCATCCGGTATAATTATATTCTTCTATACTCTTTAAGGAGAATTTTTGTTAAGACTTTAAAAGATTGATCAAGATGTTTCTTTTTTAATTATTTTCAAGGATATACCCGACAACAGACAGAACGGTATCGACAAACCCAAGAAGGTATGAATAATTTTTTTTTTTTCATTTTTCACACAAAGGTGGAAATCATGTTTTACGTAAAGTGACTATTTTTTGAAGCAAAACCTTTTTACTTTACACGGTACACATCTAGAAATACAAACTGCAGCGTCATTTTACCTCTTGCTCGCACCCTTTATGGTTCCTTGTAGTGGTTATATTTGTATGAATGCTTTGTGTTCCCCTGTATTAACTACATACATATGTTTATGTTATGAGAAACTTGTTTATGTAAAAACCATTGCAAAAGTTATACAGTCCAGGTTCCTAATCTGTGGGATTAGAATTATGTTGTAGAAGTTAGAATTATTCTGAAATATATTTATTATTGTTATTTACTTTATTAAAAATGTTTCTCGATTGGCATCTTATTAAGAAAGTTATTTGGCTATAATAAAAAGGAATTGCGACTCAAAAATGCCTGGGAAATATCTGTGTACAATCTCGTTGACAAGATATTAAACACGATCGTTTATTTGTCTGTTTCAGAAACTGGAAGTTCTACAGGTGAGGAATGAGTGTCAAATATTTCATTTGGACAGAGTATGCGCTCGAATTATCGAATCGGCTTTCCGATTGCATTGCAAGAACAGTATTGCGAACAATTATTACATGCGGCTTTTATGCGTACGCTTATAGATTCGATCCAATCGATCCAAAGAGACGAAAGGCATGCCTCTAACGACAAAAATTATTTTCAGCTTTTTGCGAATTAAATGCTCTCCTTTTCAGCTTTTACTATATTAACTGCTTCTTTTCAGCTTCACATATTTTTTCAGCTTTCATTGATAAACCTTGATATGTTTCAGCTTTTATTATTTCTGATCCTATTTGCATCAAGTTATTTCTATTGTTACTTTAAAATCTATTCTATTGCAGCAAAATTATCTGAAATCATTTCATGATTATGAGACACATATCTCATCTTTCTTCGCATATAATCTAATGCTTAAGCTTTCAGCAAACTTTCTTTACCCTTACCTTAGAAGCTGGGCTTTGAAATTTTCCTAAAAAAAGCTATAACTTGTAATTTGTCCCACTTTCCTGTTTCTCCCTTTCGCTCTATTTCTATTCTTCCGCATGCATGTCTGTGTTTTGTGTAATTTGACTTTCCATGTGTACATTTTAGTGACATACGAGTAAACTTATTAGTGAGAGTGTATGATATACGTCGAACGCGTGTATAATTATTTTAAAGGTAGGAATGTTGCACTATTCAATTCATAACAATTGATAAACGAATTGATAACGATTTACTTTTGTATAGAAAAAACCAGAAGAGAAAGTCGAAGAAAAGAAGGAAGTTGAAAAGGTAATATTTTGGACACGAATTTTAAGATATACTTTTTACTCGTTAGATCAAAACATAGAGAAATAAATTAAACGAATTTGTGTTTGCAGAAAAAGATTGTGAAGAAAGGAGAAGAAAAGAAGGAGGTAAGAATGGTCATGTCTTTTCAATTTACTATGCTTATTCAAATCTTTACATACTTATTCCTATTAATATTTGGTTTTTCTTATTCCAGGAACTTAAAGCAGAAAAAATGGTATCTCGCAAGCAGTCTATTAGTAGAGTGAGTAGCAATTGTTTATTAATTAAATTTATATAATTTTTTCATACAGAATTTTTACATATGTATAACTCTTTGCGTAGAATTTTTCATATATAAAATATTACTATATAGGCATAAAGAAGCTAACACTGATTTATCCTTTTTCCTAATTTTCTTAACAGGTAGAAGAAATACGAACAGAAAGTCGAAGAAGTTCTTTAGTAGCAACAGAAGAAAAGGTTAAACATTATTTTGTATTTACCCTTTAATCAGTGTACAGAACAGTATAAGTAGATGCTAAATCGCTTAACTGTAGAAACCCAGTAGCTTTCTTATTTATTTTTTATTTACTTTGTTACTTTTAATACGCAGATGTTCGAAGACGGCCGCATAATACCGCGTCGCTTGTCTATGCAAAAGGTACACGAGTACAGAATAATTAAACCTAAACTACGTAATGCTAATTAGCAAATGCCACTTATCACGGCTAAACTAATATTCTATTACAAACTAAAATTCTTTCGTTCTTACATTAATTTATCCTTTCCTTCTTTTTCATGCGCAAACAGATGGAAGCAGAGGTCATGACAGAAAGCAGGCGTTCTTCCATCGTTGAAAAGAAGATGACGACAGAAAAGGTAAAAGATCAGTTTTCGTTTTCTTCTTTTTGTTCCCTTCTTTCCGTGTCTTTCGTTTTAATCACTCCCTTGTCAGTTCTTTTTATTAACGTCGTAATTAATGTCCGTAAAGAGTTATTTTGTGTAAACTTAAAAGAATTTCGTCTCACGAATAGAAACAGTAAGTATCGTGTGTGAGTCCGACCTTCTTGCAAATGACTCAAGAAGGCTAATAATACCTAATATCAAATATTTGTGTGACGTGTACGTATTTAAGTAATCGTTGCATTCGATAAAAAAAAAAAGGTATAACACGTTACGATACGTTATGTATCATATTTGATTACAATTTGTAAGTAATTAGTAGCATGAACTTTTAGAAAAAACATAAGACGAGGCGCGTTCACTTAATGTAGTACGTAAACGGAGTAGTCGTTGTCAACGACAGCTCCGACTCACAGCGTGTTACTTATGGCATAGATCTATTTCACTGACACGCTATCCAGCAAGGGTAACTTCTATTTCAATGTTGAGCTTTTGATAGGATTTCTGTCCTCGAACTACATCCTCGATACAATCTGCCAAACAAATGAAACAATTCTTTTCCAGCAAAAAAATATGATTTACCAATTTTTAATTTTTTTTTTTTATTATTTTGCACTTTTAGGCAGATAGAGAGACCCCGAAGTTTAGACCTACGCTAACACCAACACAACACGTAAAGGTACACAAAACACTAAATATACACACTACAGATTCGCGAGAATGTAAAACATAGAATTTATTGGAAATTAAAATATACATACTGACATTATAGATCGCACCGAGAGATAGTATTAGATATTACGAGCCCGAGCCTGACGATGATATCGAGGTAAACGATTCTTTAAAAGAAAATGATTTGATATTACAATGAAAGACGCATATGCTCATAAGAAATCGTGTTTATAGGATATTTGGGCTTCGGTGCCAAGAGAGCCGGAAATAAGATCCATTAGAAAAAGTGAGGTACGCGAATACAGAAAAATTTGCAATTTTCGTGTTATAGAACGAACTGATTAATTACGCTTCAATCCAATTATAGGACACGCTAAATGTAAAATATTCATCACTCGTCACACGCGAATACCCTGAGAAACCAAGCATTGAGGTAGATATCTTTGTTTATCGGCATTAAGCGTGAAAGAATTTTTTTATATTTTTTATCGTGCAAAATTGTTTGTAGGAACGATCACAGCCAGATTATATTAAATATAAAATTCCTGAGGAATCTAACGTCAAGGTAGATACATTTTTATCAGAATTTTTTTTATATTCTTTTATCGTGCAAAATTGTTTGTAGGAAAAATCACGACCAGAGCATACCGAACGCGACGAATTACCAGTTCGTAAATACGAGGTACAGAATGGATAAATTCGATTTTTTTTTTTTTTTTTTAATCAATACTTTCAGTCGATTGGTGATTACTTATAAAGATACAATTTTAGGATGTTCCAAAGTCATTACACGAGTCTGCACCACGAACCCATAGTACTAGTAAAGATACAATACACGAGGTATAACAGCATACTTTATACGACTAAACATTTTACATTTTACATTTTCATTCGTATCGTCGGAAAAAACGAGAAAGATTGTGACCATTAAACGAAAACAATTTTAGGTTTCCATCGATCCACAACCAAGCATACCTGAAAGCAAATTAATTAGAAACACCGAGGTAGAACGTTGCTATTCATTCTTTCCTTGCGTACGATTACTGTTCTTTTGATGCAGCTTTTGTTTCGTTATAGGATGAGTCACAGCCTAAATTTAATGTGCCATTCAAAGAACCGAATGACGAAGTAGAGGTAGTTATTTTTTTTTTTACAATACAGTAGAGCCTCCAAGACAGAAATTTCACAGTATCCGTCCTTCATAGTATAACAATGGTATTTGTAACAGAATTAATCAAAGAAATTTGATACTAAATTCTGTTGGAATACGGGAGGCTTTACTGTACATCGCATTGCATAGAGAAAGTATAGATATTAACAAATAAGCACATTTCAGGATGCTTGGCCAGATAGACCAGATGATTCTGAAATTGAATCCATTAAGAACGTTAAGGTACACGAGCGCATATAGATTGTAACATTCAATACCACATTTTTAATTCACTACTTTTTATTTTATTTTGTTTCGTATACACATTTACAGGATATGCCAAAGATTACATCTAAACCGACTATACAAGAGCCAAATAATGAGATAGAGGTAGTTTTCTTTTTTTTTCTTTTTTCTTCTCTTTCATCTCTTCTTCGTTTTCTCCTTTCTCTTTCTCTCTCATTTTTGACGTACACTGTTCAAAATTTACCCGAATATATACGCATGATCGAATACACGATTTGTAGGACATCTGGGCAGACAGGCCACAAGAACCAGAAATTAAATCAATTTGGAGAAAGGTACATGATTCGTTTGATTAAAATTTCCATCATGAAAAATTGTTGCTCGGTATCAACGAATTATAAACGAATAATATTTTAGGTGCCAGAAAAGACTAGCATAGATTTATCACGGACACAGCACACAATACCCGAGGTACATACGCACTACACAAATAATCCGATCGAAATTGTAACATACAAAAGCTGCCTTTTAATATATTTTTTTATTTTATTGTTCTTTTTTATATGTATTAATCGACCATGTTTTAGGACACTTGGAAAACAAATTTAAACGAAACAAATGACAAACCCGATACACTGAAAGATAAATCGGAAACGCCTTCGATCGAATCGATTGACGATATAGAGGTAGAATAGCATCGATACTCTTCTGTCTCTCAACGCTTGAAAACTAAAGTGAAACATACATTTTTTTTTCTTTTTTTTCTTTTAGGAGAAAGTTAAACCGAAATTAAAAACAACTCGTAAAAAAGTGACGACGGACAAGGTACATAATACGATATACGACATATATATATATATATGTAAATTCTATAGAATTTAGATTTCTAAAAATATTACAACATTACATATATATTATACATGCACGCACGCTATCGTTCAATAAATATACGCTATGATGATTCAAAAGAATAAAATTATTGTACTCTGATTCATTCGTAATTTTGTAACCGAAATACATCTCGTTGAAAATCAGCAAAGGTCTGGATATTTTTGAACGTTAGCGCATATATATATACACACACACGTACACCTACATGAATATCACGTATCACTGCCACAACGACGAATAATTTAATAGGAAGAAACTGCAATTAATTTTCGTCATTTTAGAAAGAGGAAGCGAAACCAAAATCTACCTCTCGCAAACTTGACGAAGCGAGCAAGGTACCAGCATTTTTTTATTATTATTTTTCAACAATTTGATTAATCGAGCACGCGACACGTATATTTATAATTTTTGTTTCTTCGTTTGCAATTTTAGAAGAAAGTACCGCTCACACGACGTAGGTCATCGACAAAATCAACAGAGGGGTCTAAGGTACAGGGAATAAAGAACTCAATAGTTTACGATATCTCACGAGTTTGTTACGGTTCTTCTATTTGTTTATTTTTTATTCTTTATCTGTTGTATATTTCATTCATTCGTACGAATGTTATTCAGGACGAAGAACCTACGTTAGATTCTATAGAAAAGGACAGTATTTCCAACGGGACGAAGGTATATAAATGTATTTCCTAACTAAAAAGCGTTACTCTTGAAAAATATCAAAAACATCGAGTATTAGCCGTTGCTTGCATTAACGCCAGTGTACTAACGAACAGCGAATAAATCTGATCGTTTCTATACTTTTTTAGAAGCAGGAAGCCGTCACAAAAGCTAAAATCGTCGGAAAGGAAGAAAAGAAGGTACAAAATGAACACGCAATTTTATCGTACACACATTTTACATATCGTATATACGTCATCATACACGATACGTATCGAGTGAATCATATTCAAATACTTTAAGTTCACGTCCATTAATTTTAGGAGGAACTCAAACCCACACCCAAAGTAGAAGAACCCAAGGTACATAAAACCTATACGACATACATACACTATTTATCGATGTTCGCCTCACAAATACCTCACACGATACGATTGATTGATTTTTAGAAAACAGAGCCACCCAAAGCAAAGGTCACTCTCGGTAAACCCGAGGAGACTAAGGTACACAAATCGCATACTTTTTGCCTAGTCGTAATCGCGACATCTTTTTTTTTTTTTTTTGAATGATTCCATTATCGAGATTATTAACTTTTAGAAAGAGGAACCCGTCGAAACGCAAACGAAACCCAAAACACCCGCCGGTAAACCCGAAGAGGCGAAGGTACACAACACCACGTTAAAAGTCATTCCTTTCGCGCAGATAGTTTTTTTTTTTTTTTCTTTTAAGTATTCCTGGCACTATCCTTGACATACTTACTCTTTTTAGAAGGAGGAACCTGCTGCGAAACCTAAGGCCACACTTGGTAAACCCGAGGAGGCTAAGGTACATGAGATCGTTTTTTATTTGAATACGAAAATTTTTTTTTTTTGTTTAGATGCACAATTTTTTTACGCGTTACACTCTCTTTATACAAACACGGATAGCCATGAAACTACATTTTCTATATAGAAGAAATTTTTCTTAGTTTTCCCAACACTATCCTTGACATATTTACTCTTTTTAGAAGGAGGAACCTGCTGCGAAACCTAAGGCCACACTTGGTAAACCCGAGGAGGCTAAGGTACATGAGATCGTTTTTTGCTTGAATACGAGACTTTCTTTTTTTCTTCTTTTGCTTAGATACCAAATTTTGTTACGCGTTACTTTTCCTTTTTATACGAACACGAATAGTCACGTGATTGATTTTTTTTAGAAGGAAGAACCTGCCCTGAAACCTAAAACCACGCTTGGTAAACCCGAACTACCAAAGGTACACAAAGTCAATCTATCGCGTTTGTATAGTACTACTATCGCGAACATATTTGCTAAAGTATGATAATACGGACGGCGAATTGTTCGCGAGCTGAGAGAATGCACCACAACACAATTCACATTTGCCCGAGAACTGACACGACACTCTTAATTACTGCACGGCACAAATTGCATTTTTTCGCACAAGTGTGTATCATCGCATAACTTTCTTCACATCAACTTTTCATCTCACGGACACGTGTAACTACAACACCTACAGGGTTAATTCGCACAGGCGTGTGTATCGCGTAACTTCTTTACATTCAATTTTTCATCTCACGAACTAAATTTATTTAATTTAATTTAACCAATTTGTTTTTAATCTTTTCAGCAAAGATTAAATCGAATCATCATACCAAGTAACATATTCATACTCTTTTCAGCAATCTCTGAGAACGAATATCACCGTAACAAGAAATATAACAATTCATCGAATCATGATTGTTTACAAATTATCGCTGGCAAAATCTCTTGAAGTTCTCCCCTCGAATGACTTTTTATTTTGTATTTTCGCAGGTAGAGGAACCGCTCAGAAAAGTCAGCCTGAAACCTACAACGAAGGTAGATATATGTAGAAGTATACAGATATCTGTTATCTTGATACATTAGCTCGTGTCGTACCAAAACGATATAAAAATTATTACTTACATCTTACGATAGACATTAATTAAGCAAATTTTATAATATTAAATATTAAATATTATAAAATAATTAAATATTTAAAATAATATTATAATAATAGTATTTAAAATAATTAAATATTATTAAATATTATAAAATATTAAGCAAAAACTCAAAACCTTGATCTTTCTCGTCCGCTAATATAATTCTTGACTTTCTTAAATTACAGATCGAAGAGGAAACAAAGACGTTGAACAAAGTAGAACTGAAGGTGTGTATTTTCATTTTCCCGTGAATTATTCGTAATTGATAGAAGAACTTTTACTGTTTCGCGGTGCTTATTTACGAGGCAATTTCGTTATATTCGGATTGGTATTTGTAAATTCTGGTTGAAAATTGTCTGGAATAAACGATACGTTAAATGCAGCCATTGGAACCCAAGACGAACGTGGAGAAATTCGGACTGCGTAAACCACCGAAATACGAAATTAAAGCCGAGAACTTTCAATCTATTCAACTTAAACCGGTTTCGAAGGAGCCAAAATTACCTCAAAAACCTGAGAATGGCGTTATCGTTGAGTTGAAGGTATTCCCGTGAATGGGAATCTAAATATACGTACACTATACTCTTTTTTCTCTCTCTCTTTCTCTCTCTCTCTCTCTCTCTTCTCTATGCATTGACATTTACATAATATTTCAAATTTACATAATATGTATATACACTGGCTGTTTACTTATTCTTCGAATCTACGATCGTTCTAAGTACTTTCGCTGTTACTATGAAAAATTCTTTTTCACACTCTGGACGATTCTTTCCACTTATTAATTCCACTCATAAAATTTCACAATCTCGATTATTCGATGTGTCTCTTCTCTTACTGCGGTACTGTTTCCTCCAATTTTCGACAACTTTCTATGCTTGGTCTCTTTCCTCGATGTTGATAACAACGACACAAAGTATAAGGTACTGTGCATAATTCGAAGACTCTCTCTTCTCTCTTTTCTCACTTTCTCAATTCTTGAAAGCTCGGCGAATCGTTAACAAACCGATTAATTCAATCTACACGAATATTATTATTAATATAATAACAATGTTCAAGGTATCTCGGCTATTTGGCTGTACAAAACATTTGCTCGTCGACTCGAATTCTCTATGCTGAAATCGATGTTCTATCTGTCGCTCTTTGTTTTATCGAACGGCTTCAATGTACGAAGATCACGAGGGAAGACCACGATAATTTACGTTTTCTCGGTTCGCACGAGTAATTTTAAAATTCAACATGCTCCATCGTTAACTCGCCCTTCGTTTCTAAATGTTCAGTGGTTTCATAGCCATGAGTTAATATATCATAACAGCGAGAAAGTAGCGAGAATAGCGATAACAATCAGAAAATCAACAGACCTATCGTGCCTTCCCGAGTGATTTTCATCGACGAAATCGTCGATGCTAGAAATTAATCGGAAACCATTCGCGCAGAAAACTGAGAAGACGGAAAAGACGGAAGCCAAGAAGACGAAAGTGAGAAAAGCCAGCAAGGACAAGGATTACGAGCTTCCGGAGATTCCAGATTACGAGCGGCCGGTTTTGGAGAAGCCGCAAGAATTCGAATTCGGGGAGTACGCGCCCCGAGATAAAACCAAGTTGGACAGACCAACCACGCAAGTAAGAGAAACGTTGCTCTTATTTTTCATTCTGTTGCGTTAAACCGATCAACTATATTTACTTTGTGTCGATAATTAATTTAATAAGATCAAACGTCGTTTATTCCACTACTAATGAATTCTCTTTTCACGCGGCGGACAGAAGTTCGATTCCAAGGTGAGTAATTTCTCGTTATTAATGCAAGAATAAGAAAACGATTTTGCCAAGCTGCTTCGCTTTACGTCAGGAATGACAAGAGTTTTGCAACGTCGCGCCTAAGTACGATCGGTCGAGATTCCTGGAATTCCGTAAGCTCGATTACAAATTGCAGAGTTAAAATTGCAAATCAGCGAGCGATTAACTCAGAGAAACGATCGAGCATTTTTTCCTCGCGAGTTGGTCTATTGGTCTAATATTAATCGACGTTTAACGGAGGCTACGCTCAGGGTCGTAGACGATGCGGTGACACGAAATCCTTGCTGGCGGATTAGCAAGTGGTCTCGGTCGTGGTTTGCCGCGGATAAAAGATCGCCGACGCAAATAGCCCGGTAATCCTGGTTCGATCTTCTCTCGAACGTAATTAACGCAACGCGCTTCTATACTAGCGCTAATAATCGAACGAACAAAATGACCGTTTGGCAACCGATGGGTCCCGTGTCCACCACCACCCTGCATCCGGATACCCGCGAAAGAGGGGGAACTATTTTGGCAAATAACCGCTCGTATATCACCCCCCTCGGATCCCTAATTTTTCGACTTGAAAATTAGGATGGAGAAAATGTCGATCGCTATTTTCGGTGTTATTGCGACCCGTTTGTGCCCGACCGTATCTCTTCGCGTTGATTTCTCGCGGCAGACCGGACAGTCTCGATTCAGTCTTAATCTCAGCACGATCGTGATCGCGATCGCGTTCTAGGAGCCGTCGACGATAACGTTTCATCGGTTCTCGATCCTTCGGTAAATCCGACAGACGTGCTTCTATGTTTCAGTTTCTCGGGATCTTTAGGAGAGACGTTAACCGAAGAAAGTTCTGGTGTTTTTTCTCTCGTTCATTGCGAATCGCCACGTTCTCCGCATACTGTTACTGCAAATGTTGTACCTACTTTGCTCGTAGACAGTTGAAGAAGCTGTTGTAAAAATAACGTTGCAGACGATATTAGCGAAGCACGAAAGCATTCTACTCGTACAAGACGATGCGAGATTGTCGTGTTCGCACGTGTGATCTCTGAGAAAATACAAAGGCTAGGACGGAAATGTCTCGTTAGCCACTCGGACGATCGCTTATCTGTTAAATTTGCGCTCAGCAAACACACCGACTGTGAAAACGGCGTTGCAAAAGTTCTTCAATTCCGTAGACTATAATTTTGATAAACGTGGCATTTATAAGGTTTGCTTCATTAGCCGAGAATAATTATTTTCACCAACAAATTACCTTCTTTGCTTGCGCGTTTCTCTTTCAACGTTTAATAACGCCAAAACTTTCTTGGTTAATCGATATATGCAGATTCTTCTACGAATGCGTATCGTTCGGCCGCGATTTCGCCTCAGCTATCGCTTACTTTCCCAAATTCGAAATACGACGCAATCTGAATTGATAATTGATTTTCTCGCGTACTTAGCCAAAGGTGCCAGAGATCAAAGCACCCGAAGCACCGAAGATCGAAGTTATCAAAGACGTAACGCCGGTTGGAAGCAGAAGGAGTTCCCTGATACCCGGCAGCGGCACAACCAGTCGACGGGGATCCTTGATACCACCCGAAGAATTGGGTCGCAGACCCAGTCTGATTATCAGTGACGAGGTATGTTACGGATTGTGTTTATCCGCGAGGTATATCGATTACGCTTTTGGACTATCGAGTGAACAGCTGTGATGGTATCGTTTACGATGATTAGCCTATCATCCAACCACTTTGCTAACTTTCGCGATTACGTGAAATTTCATTCTGCATCGGACCATTCCACTATTTGACTATTCGCCTATCTTTCCATCTCTTTGACAACCCTCAACTCGCAACTATACGAAATTCTTGACTGTTTCGTTCGATTATTCGACCACTTTGGATTTTTTCGATAGCCTTCGCGACTATTAAAATTTCTATTGTTCCATTTGACCATTCGTCTATTTGTCATTATCGTTGTTATTTATTTCATACTCCTGTTGCTTTGCGACTAAAGGGCGACTTCCAGTTGTCTCCTTAAGCTAATTTTAAATCTAAACGCGATTACTACAAGACGATGGTACAATTTTCTTAACGAAAACCGAAAGGGCAAAAGACTATTTGACTATTCGGCCATCCAATCGTTCAACCATTCGATTGTTCGCTTATTCGATCGCTTTGATCGCCGTTAGAATCGGTACCATCGCAGCCAGTCTGCCTCGAAAAGCGATTTGCTCCGGTACGTGTTCGTCTGGACGACGAAAGATCGAAGCTTTTGGATCGGTAACGAATTTGATCGTAAAACTCGTTAATCAAGGTCTTTTTGTCAGATTGCCAAGCAATGTTCTTAATAGCCCGTGATATTTAATACGTTTCCAGAAATAGACGCGTTCGAGCCTATTTTTGTCCAATTACTCATTACTAATTTTTGATTCGCGACTGACTGGGCGTGTCCAACGTCTAAAATCGGTGATACGTACATCATAAACGACGACAGATTAACGTATCAAAGGATTCGAATAATGCGCGCAATGCGATCGCTCGATTTCGTTGCTGCTGGCGACGAAAAGTAACGTTTTAACGGAGCAAATCGGCTGATCGTTCGAGGGGAACGCTCGTAGGTTACTCGTGCTCTCAATTTTTCTTTCGATTTGTACGAACGACCAATTAAACGAACGAAATTTTGACTGAAACAAAGTCGCTTATCCTTAGACTGTTGGCTAAACGTAGTATCTTTTTTTTTTTTTTTTTGTAAAATTGAGAGTTTGAGTAACCAGAAAAAAACGAAACATAAAGATTCTGAACTATAGAAAACGTTAGCTCGTGTACAGAACTAGATAAAAGCGTAGGTAGATCAGTGGCTACTGCTGGTTAGCCCTAGAATTGTTGGAGTTTTTTTGCAGTTTCGTAGCAACGTCAGTGATTTAGTGATCCCAATCGTGATAGTCTTAGAGCTAGATGTCCAATCACGTGAACCCCCGACGTGTTTGTCTGACGATACGAAATTACGTGTCGGGTGTGTACGTTGATATTAGTGTCAGCAAAGCTAGTAAAGCAATCCTACTCGTGAATCGTCCAAACAGCCCAGCTTCTGAAAAACCACTTTCCCCTTACCATAATACCCTTCTCGTCTTTCGCGAGATATCTTAGCTACGAGTGTTCGATGCAGCGTGGAAAGTAAGCGGATCAAGGAACCACATGCAAGCAAAATGAATCTTTGAAGGATAAAATGAAAGTCGTCCTCGTCGTACCAGACGTTTATCTCTAACTATCGTCCATAAGTATTTGGACACCCGATATAATTTGATCGGATGTTTCATATCTTTATCATATCTTCGATATCGTCGCGATGGAAGAACCGAGCCGCTAATTCTTTGCCTCTTCGCGTAACTAGCTTCGTCTCTGCACGTTAATTAAATGCTTAAAGCGAAGCGATATATCCGCGTCGCTGTTTGTCCGCGACGAACAGTTGGCAAGCTTCGTAAAATTCAGTACAAAGTTTTCCAATCTTTATTCGAATTAATACAAACAATCGTTCTCATCGATGTCTGTTAACTGTGCGAGTATACGGTTGCACGAGACAAGATGAAAAATTTGAATTAAATTGAGGCTCGTTTCAAGCGTATTTGATGTATTTGCGATAGTTGGGAAGTGACCAGATAGTTATGGATGGTAATGCACACGTGCATGGATGTGCGTGCGTATAAGCGCGTACACGTACAGCGACTTTCGAAACGATACAGATTAGTAAAGAAGAGTTTGATTCATAGGAGAATAGAAAGCTGCGACCAGGCGAGGTGGTGGACGAGCGCAAGGTGAGGAAAATCACTGGAAATGGGAAAGCGAATGCCTCGTCTGCAACCTTACTCGACTACCAATGCACTTATTTCACTTTCACTTGTTCTTTTACTCGCACGTTACTTCTTTTACAAACACACACCTATTGGAACGTTGAACGAAGAGCGCGTCTGCCGAAAGCGCAATTCCTCTACTCGTTGGTCTCTTCGTTCGACTTTGCCTGCTCACTTCTCATCTTCTATCGCCAATTTATTTTACTTACTTGATATGTCATTTTCAATGATCTCGCGCTCGAAAAATTGTCGTTCTTTCTCTTGCGTCTTTTACTCTCGAGATCTCGAGTGTTAACGTTCGAACAATTCGACTACGAGAAGATTTGGAAATTTGGCGCGGGATCGTTCGTACGAGCACAGGTTCCATCGAGACGCATCGATTCGAGAAAACCTCGGCTCCATTCTCTTCTATAAATTAATAATTATTGACGTGGAAGTATGCACCAATTGCACTATTGCACCAACGCACCACTGCACCTGGCACGGATATGTTGCAACCGAATCTCTCAGCACTCTACACTCCACGATTATTACTTTAATATTAATATCGTTAATCGTAAGGATGTTAATAATTATAATAATAATAATAGCAATGATAATAATCATAACAGCAACAACAACAGTCGCAAGGATAACAACGAAAGAATCATCCGAGGCGTGTCTGGCGCGAAACGGACGTTTCAACGATCTTAAATCATTGGTGTATAAACTTTCGTATTGCCGTTCGCGTATATTACGAATCGTAGATTACATTTTGGCAAACATCGTTCGGAAAGGACAGGCGTCGGCGTTAACAAATGCCCAGGCTAACGACAAACATCCACGACGCATGAAACCTGGTTACTTTCGAACGTATACCACTTCGTCTTTACCTACGTACGTTTATATGTCATTTACTCGCAGTAGGAATGCGTTCTACGCAGTCCCGACACTTGTTACCTTGCTGCCAACGGTCGGGTAAAACTATCAATTTACCGGACACGAAGGACGACTGTGATTTATGCCTCTGTACATTTAATACTTGCCATCGATTAATCAAACGCGTCCGCGATCCAACCAGTGCTTTATCGTTATTTCTAGCCGAGTCTCGCGGACACGCCACGGATTCTCAGACCGATTTTCTCGGATCGTGGCCGTTCGAATCATCGACGATGATAACGGTCAACGAGGCTGCGAACAAGCGAGAAACTCGATCGCCGCACACTCCCCAATGTCTCTTTCTAGAGCGTGATAAATCACTGTCGTGGCAAATAGACGTTGAACTTTACTTAATGCGAAACTGCGTAAGTCCGTCTTTGATTTAACGGCACTTGCGTTGGCTGACGTACACCGCTCACTTCTACCAAACGGAATCTAGCACCGCCGATGTGTTGTGAATTAATTGGCCAGGTGTCGTAAAGAAGAATATCCGTCGAATAACTTCGGCAACCTTGTATTCGTCTGTCGCTAGTTTACCTTTACCTCTTTGTATCATCATCCATTTAAATTCTCTTTTCCCCTCGATATTTTCCCTAAGTTTTTGGACGTCGTGTATTTTTCTCTTTGTTTTTGTATTTTGTTACCTCGAACTTGCGATTCGAAGGACATCTCGCTGCCAAAGGTTTGCCCACGTTCCCCGTCTCCGTTTTGTCTGCGACGTATTTGGATACAGTATGCGATAACAAAGGATATCGGAAGACTTCGCGCGACTAACCGATGTACACGCACAATGCTCACGATGGTCTCTATAATTTTTTGCAGTTGGGAAAGTTACGTCCCGGCGAGGTGCTTGAAGCTAAGGTGAGATTTGTGTTCGCTATAACACAAAGCTTACCTGCCCGAATAGCATTACCTGCGAGATCTTTCTCTATATGTTTCTCACTTCTACGACTTCGATTTTTTTTTGCTCTCACTACTTTCATACATCTTTTTTTTTTTTTGTAAATCTATTTTTTTCAACCGCTCATACCTGACCCAGCCACGATGGATTTGAATTGGATTCCCTCGAGTACAGCTATACTATTTATCAAAGAGCAGTTTAACAACGACAAGCTATAAAACCACAAGCCGAATGTTGAATTGCCAGGCGCAGGACACGCAGAAAATGCCGCATACCACCATGGAACGCCGATAATATTAATTTTGCGACTATACCACCCTTTTTTTAGTTAAATTTTTTGAAGCTGTCGCCGCTGCTGTCCACTCCCCGCTATCTCTACCATCGAGGCCCGTTTCTACGTGTTCGAGAGAGTACACTGGCAATCAGACGTAAATCCGTCTTATTTTCTCCGATAAGAATCTCCCTATCAGACGTCTCGAATCCCCGCCCCCTTCTGACTTTTTCACCCAAATGATTTTTCTCTGTTTTTTACTTTCTACTTTTTTTTTCCATTTTTCACGCACCACGTACAGAATAAATCCGGCCGTCCTGGTGAACTACAGGGGAAAGAGGTTAGCTCATATTACTGTATTTCAAATTACAGAACGCGTTGTATCAAACATATTTCTGTTTCTTTTTCTTCTTTTTTTTTTCATCTCTATTTTTTCATTTTTGATGCGTGCCGCAAAGCTCCGAATTGTTCGCAATGCGCGTCTGTACATAGTTTTTGCAAAAACCGCTCAACGGACGTTTCTCAGCGAGTAAACGCGCCTCTCGTGCCTAGTCGACGATAAATTTCGCGCGCCTATCTTTGTTTATTTATTTTACGGATAATTTTGTCTTGCCGTCTAGTACTTGCTCGTCGACTAAACACGGTATATTTGCAGTCGAAACGTCCCGCAGCTATGTAGTATAAACGTTTGCTTAATTCGAGCGAATACTATGTATATTGAGAACGTAGAAATTAGATAGTGGTAAGAAATATTTCTTTCAGTCGATGTTTCCATCCATAGCAATATATATTTGTTTCTTTTTTTATGTACCAATTTACGCATCTATTTTTCGTGTTTAAAGTAGTATCGGACGTTCGGTGTCAAACAAGCCGCAGTAGCGTAAGTACGGTTTAGTCGGACAACGTTGCTCAACTGGATTTCGCCTTTCACGTTGAAAACTTCGATTTATCCGTGATTTTTATGCTGCTACGACCTGTTTGAGACGCAACCCTGCTGCGTTCTTTCGCTGGTTTTCGATTCAAACGTTCAAACCTCTTTCTTTAACAAAATACGAGAAAATTCCTCTTCTTGTCCGCCGTTTCTTCTTCCATTAGATCATCCGAAAAGTATCTTTCGTTTTCTAAGGAAATAATGGATGCACAAGATTTTTCGTTTTGTATCATTCTATCGAATTACGTATGATCCATTTTATTTTCTCAATTATTTATCAAGATAAAGATTACAACGTTCGACAGATTAGGTTTCATGTAAAAGAAAGACACTTTTCGGACAACTTAATAATTTCACGTCGAACGTTTCCCTAGAACTCGTTGAGCTGACAGCAACATCGAATTATAGTCGACAGTCGAAGATCGCAGCACGGTTCATATACATATGTATAAGTTAAAACCGAGTATTGCTTGTTATGAAATTGCGATACGAATGCTAATCTCTCGCGAACAAGAGTAGTATACATGTAATTATTCACCGTGCTCTCACCATGCTATGTGTTAGCGATCGATTCTGTTATAACCATAGGTACGACGTTCATTTGTTTATTAATTTGTTTATTCACCTATCCGATAAGTGTACACAGATCGCGAATATTATGTGTTTTATTTTTTATGTGTATCGTCGTACCCGTGCATATTGTACTATTCGATGTGCCTTTTCGTAAATAATCCACATAGAGGAATGCGGTAATGGAATCGCGATAGTGTAACTAAACAACAAAAAAGGTGGTAAAACTGTGTCGATAGTAATTCCTCCTTCATTTCCTTTCCCCTTCCTTTTCGTCTTCTCAGTCCATTTTAGAAATTGTCAACTGTGTGTGTATCTCTCTCTCTCTCTCTCGCTCACGCTCTCTCTGTTTTTCGTCACAATCCATTGTATTTCTCCATCTCATCGATTGTGTTCCTATATATGTCTTATTAACCATGCCTTCGTGTATAGCAATTGTATCTAACAGCGATGGCGTGACGACGACCGAGAAATTTCGTAAGCGTCACGAAAGTTCCACTTGCGCATCGAGTACCCTTCGAATGAAACAGCGATGCAAATAAAAGATTCGCAGTTGAAGCTTGAACGCTTCTGTGATTTAACGAACACTTATAATCCCAGTGAAAGCGCACATTTTTTATTTGCACGCATCATCGTTACATGGTTCTAGTTGTGCAAAACGCATCGATCGATAGTTCAGATTATACCATATCGATGGTATAATTTATAAAACATTCATCGTCATCGTGTAGAAAAACGTACACGTAAAGAAACGTAGAGAATTTTTACGATTAGCGTATGAGGAAAAAGTATTGTCGATCGACGCAACGAACAATAGCTACCGAGTTTTTATGCGTACTTACTTATTGTTTCGCAGCGAAGCTCTTCTCACGTATTAAGACACGAAATTCTTCGTACTGAGTCTTAATCTCGTAGCGCTAGGTTTAACCTTGTGACTGATCAACTGGTGAAAATTGCGCGCCGAATTCTCATCGATTCGGCATCGACGAAGCAAAACATCCTCTCCACGTAACTCGGAAACCTTTCATTTATATGTATCCTATGTGTACCCTGTACATTCTGATCACAAATCATTCTGGTTCTCTTCGCCATTCATTGTATCGTATTGTAACAACGAGCTGTGGAACCAGAATGGAAAAGCATACAAACGTACATATGTAAAATCTTTCCTTCTCCTGCGTATATTCGAGGATTCTGCTCGAGGTATTCGAGGAAAGAAATTCTTTTGCATCGATCGATCCAAAGAATAGATCGGTTCGAATTAACGGCAAACGCCTCTTGGAGGATCCTCGAATTTACTTTAGCTAACGAGTACGTGAAACCCTCAGGAGTACCCGAACGTGGTCAGACACATTCTTTGTACACGGCAGACCGATTAACGGAGATTTTTCATCGTCAGAAATTGTGAAAGTATAGAAACGCGAACATTATGCATACATTATGATATTTCGCCGATGAAACAAATTTCCGTTTCACTGTTTAATTACTGTTTAATTTCCAAAGATATGAATCTGTATAAAACTGACCTCGTTTTACGGCTCCGATTTACTTGCGCTAATATTGTGAATAACAGTTAACGATAACGCTTTCTACTAATTACGTAGGTTAACGGTGTGACTAAAATGCATGATTAATAATTAGCACCACGCACACAGCATGAGAGCACCGAGCTTCGAACGAGTCGTGACTTTCGTCCGAGTCACGGTATTATCTGTTGCGAATATTTACAGCGACTCACGGAAATGTTTCGATATTTGCACAAATATGAAGGCCAAGTATTTTAAATTTCGATGCAGTCGTCTTCGACACGTACTTTGCGTCTAAGACGGCGATTCGTGCTGCGTAGTAATTTTACACCAAATATACATACGCGTATCTGCGGTAAACGTTCACGTATATACTTTCAGATATGTTTCAAACTTTATCGACCTCGTTACAACGTTATTTTCAAAATGTTTCGTGTAACAGACAGATAATATAGTTACTTAATAATTTCGTGAGTTGCCGTATGCAGTTATCGCGACCAGGTAAATCAAGGAAGCGCAGGTAAGGCGACGAAAGTCACGTACTTGATCTCTTCAGCTTGCTTGCTTTTTCCGAAAGCTTGTAACGCTTTTTAAAGCGAAAAAAGAAAAATAAACAAAGGGAACGATGTAAATGGTTTATGATTCATCGATTATCGATTGATACAGCGTCGTCGTCCGAGTGCGGACGTCAGAAGACCCAGCGTGGCGGACCTCGAGAATAAGATCAATCAGCCGAGCACACCTCTTCGAGATGTCGGACCAGCGGGACCACCTCAAATCGTCGATGTTCAGGAATCATATTCCGCCGTCGAAGGTACGTTACCTACGTTCTACTTTCTCTCCTTTGAAACTTCAAGGCTTCCGTGACCTGAGTTTTTGCGATTACTATTGGCTTGGCAACTAAGTGATTGCGGATTTTGCCATTAGATGGTATTGACAAAATCCGCGATCACTTAGTTGCCAACTCAATATTACTTGAGCCTTCTGGTTGTATACCGTGTTCGATAGGAGCATTATCTCTATATTCCTACATTCCTATATTAGCGTATCTGTATTCCTATGCAAACAATTTGTATTTTGCGTTAACTCATTCCTCTCGCTGTATCGGTATTGCTGTATTTCTATTGGCTTGGAAACTAAGTGATTGCGGATTTTGTCATTAGGTGGTATTGATAAAATTCGCAATCACTTAGTTGCCAAACCAATATATTCCTATTTTCGTCATAAGCAAACATTTCGGTGCGTCATACGACCCTCTGAAGAAGCTAGTTGCAATACTGACAATGCGTTGGGATAATGTTCCGATCGAACAGAGCAGCCAAAAGCCGCAAGTAACGATAAATCGTCTCCGTTGATTTCCTTGTCGAATCAACTCGACCGATGGAATACGATGAACGTTTCTCTCAGATTCGACGGCGTACCTCACTGTTGGGGTGGAAGGTACGCCTGCGCCGACCTTCAAATTCTACAAGGGTATCACCGAGATCATCGAAGGTGGCCGATTCAAGTTCCTTACGGACACAGAGACCAATACGATCACCCTCTGCATGAGGAAGACGAAGCCCAACGACGAGGGCACATACAAGGTCGTCGTGAGCAACATCCATGGCGAGGACTCTGCCGAGATGCAGCTCTACGTTTCCGGTAAGCTCTCTTCTCCCTTTCTACGTATTAAACCTTCTATTCCCAATTTTTACTCCGATTCTTCTCGATCTTAATTTCCAATGTTCTCCTTAGTTACCGTAATCTTAATCTTTAATTTTCAATTTTAATCGTTTTTAATCGTAATCTTTAACCTACTGTCTTCGTTCTCAATCTTTCGATCGACGAGCCTCGATGTTTTATTGCAGACGCCAGTGGTATGGACTTCCGTGCTATGCTGAAAAAGAGAAAGTACCAGAAATGGGCGAGAGAAGAGCAAGAACAGGAAAAGGTAGACTTAAAGGAAGTCGAGAAACCGTTGCCGGCTTTGAAAAAGTTGGAGAAGGTGCGTAGCCAATTACTTTCGTCTACGATCGAAGATCGTTCTTATCACGTGATTCAATACTTCGAATCAGAAACTTTGAATCTTCTTCTTTTTTTCTTTTTTTTTTTTTCTTGTATGTCTTGAGGGAGCTTGTCCTTATTGGTATGCATGTCCATTCGTTGTAAGTCTGTTGCATTTCTCGATTACTTGCGATCATTCAATAACAGCTCGGTATGCTACTACGTCTATACTGTTGTTCTATCTGGAAAGAAAAAATTGCTTATCGTTTAATTACAAATGAATTTCAAGCGCTAGGTGAGATACGAAACCAACGACACAACTTCGGTCGAGAATTTAATAGAATTAACGTACATGTACTAGAGAATAACGTGGTAATAGCGTAAGTCGACGACGAGCTCGATTTATTTGGTAAGTAGGTGAAAAGACAAAGACCGACAACTTAACATTTCCGTAAATCAGATATACATCGATAGTACGTTCGAAAGCTATCGATGTTATAGCATCGGTGGTAGCAAGTTCTTTGTTTGTCTCTTTCTTCTTTGTACAAGTTTGTCTTCGTAGTCGCTGGGCGACTTCGTGATGCACGGAAGAAGCTGGTATCAAGACGGGGAGGATATAGTGATCTTGGCGGAGGGTGAGGAGGTCCTTCGAATTTCTCTAGACAAGAAGGGTGAAACTAACTGGAGCTGGCTCAAGGTTTTCAGGCATCATTCCCCTCGTAGATAGCTTCCCGACTTTGACGAGACGCAATTTGGACGCATTAATATACCATTCTGTTTTCTACAATTTTAGGAACCGTTGGAAGAAATATATTTCGCGTTAAGTAAGTCGACGATATTTTGAGAAAAAGGTAGGCTTAATCCTTTGAGTATTTAGTTCGTACGTTACACGTATGTACATACGCGAGTAGAAATATAAACAAATTATAAACAACTGAGATGGTTAGAGAAATAGACATAATTTTGCTTTTGTACAGGTAGATCCGTTTGATCGTTTTAACGAGGACTCAAGGGATTAAGAAAAGAAAGGAAAGAAATTGTGGAAACAGAAACCCCGTACTAATCCACATTACACGTTATCACAGCGTCGAAAGTCTCACACTGAAGAACAAACGATACACTCAACTGTATTTACGACACTTTGACGACAGAACCGTTGCGTTCTAATTTACAAGAGCACACGCACCGTGTGATATTCACGCGTACACACGCTAGTTTAGAGCTAATGCTGCGCTTGAATCTCGTATTTCGATATACACGTATTTGATTCGTATCGTACACATTCACGTAGTAATTGATTTTAATTAACCAACCGTCGATTAACCAAAAATTAGTCTTATTCTTTATCGATCAAATAAAAAATCATCGTTCACAATGCATGAGTAGAAATTATGCACTTTGTCGAGTAAAATTGCACTCGTAGGTATGATTAACGCGGTATGCATCTCGAAGCTCGATTATTAATAACGGTGTGTAACCTAGCAGCAAGCATTATCTCTAAATGTTAAATGTCTTTTAAGTGTTTTAACGCGGAAAACCCTGATGCGACTTAAGAAGCGTTTATCGAAATTTGGTGAATTCGTTTTGGCGAATTCACGTAGATCGGTCAAGAAATTTATGTGAAATTTACAACGCTTCGTTGTTTAAACGATTCGACTGGAAGAGTAGCTTGATGAAAGTAACCGTCAGGGTGGTCCGCTACTTGATATCCGGGATCGTACAAGAGTGGGATTAACGTGAACGTGTGTGTGTGCCGGGCATGCAGGACGTCTTCGACATTCAGCGCAGGCCAAGTTTGCAGGAGCTAATCGCCGACTGGCCGATACTAGCGACAGTGATCAAAGAGAAGGTTCGCGAAAACGATTTTAGCAACGTTTTCTTCATTCCTGGCGCTCGATTCTACTTTAATCCCTTGGGCTCGCGATGCCTTTTCCAACGATCTCTTCCGTCCATGTTTCTTCCATTGCTCGACCGTTATAATTAGACCGCGGATGTTTATACACCTGTAGGAAGTTCAAAGACGCGAAATTGCACGGAACGTAAATAAGAAAGAAGAATTTCTAAAATATGAACGCACAGTTTCTATGACAAGTTACTTCTGTGCAAGTTATCGTCGTAGCTCTGTGTGATATTCGGTGGGTGAAACGAATGTCTGTAGGATCCATCTCTCCGATTGCGTTTGTAAAGATATAAATTTGCGCAAACATCCGTAGTTTAGTTATAATCGTGGTACCCTTTGTACGCGCGTTGATAAAATTTGGCATTGCGTATACCACGTCCCCAAAGGGTTAAAAGCTTCGAAGGACAGACTAAACGCCTACACTTCCACCCTGCAAAGCTTCAACAAATACAAGCAGTTTTATATGACACCCGTAAAAGGTTACTTTTACGTGAACTACGAAGGAAGCTAGGAACATGTAAATTGTCCCGTTTCACGACCGAGACGATCGCGAGATTTTCCGTCGCGTTTTTCAGTTTCTTTGCTTCAGGGTTGCTGTGTCAACGATGAAATTCTCGCGATCCATTGAGTTCACCTGCTTTGGCCTGCGCTTCTTTTTTCTAGAGGAGCTCGGCTTCAACGATTTTCCGTTGACCAGTTAAGGACCACACGTCGGTATCGATTAACGCGTCAAATTTGCTTTCTTCGTCATCGTCGCTTCAGCCACCAAGATCTTCCAATTTTACCAAGTTCTGAAGAAATCCAGATAAATTTACCGAGATAAATTTATCGAGTAACGTAAAACAATTTACGTATCGCTTTATATCTCGGTATAAAAGATGGATCGTGTACAAATTAGAATCGCGACCAAGATTTTCATAATATAAAGAAAGTTTACCTTTCATAGTTCTCTAAATAGGTGGATTTCTTTAGAACTTGGTAAAATCGTAACAAGACCTGGGTGAAAGAAGCAACAACGAGGATACAAGAATTAATGGCTAGAAAATATGTTTCACAACGTCGGTGTTGAAAGACATAATTCGTTAACGTAGATTAAATTAATCGAGAAAAGATTTCGAATGAAACGTTGCGTTAACGTTGGTCCTTGCTAGGTCCTAAACTAGTGAAATTAATACGACTAATATTTTCATTGGTTATTTTTCTGAAATTATTTGGAAAGAGAAGACTACCCACACAAGCAAACCACTAAGCTCGATTTCTATTAAAAACACGATTTTCTTACGCTTTACTTTGCCTGCCATCAGCCTCAACGAAGAAGATACCCGTGTAGTAAATCAGACTGTGATCGTAGACGATTTTTGTTGTTTTATAGAGTAGTGGATCTCGTAGACCCTCTCTCGCCGAATTAATTCCCGACTGGCCGACCCTGCACCATTTCACCAAGACGGAGGTTGGATCGTATTCCTCGACAACTTGAAACTCGAAACACAGTTTCACGATCTACCAGCGTGATATCGATGTCTTTCACTTTTATTCCTCCCTATCTCTATATTTTTCGCTCTTTCTCGCTCTTTCTTATGAGAATGCGATTCACTATTTTCCTCTTTATTTATCGTTTCTTCAACGACTAGACCACTCGTCTTTCTCTCTTTGTCTTTTACGATATCTCTCTCATTCTCTTCTCCTACGTCTGTTTCTTCTATTCTCACCTTCTTCCTCAAATCTATCAAATTTATACACGGTCTGTTTCGACAACTTTTATTCTTCTTTCTCATATATATGTATTACATATACGTTCATCCATCGTCACTTCTCACTATCTTCGACAACAATCTTCTATCGAACCTTTTTACGGCCGACATTTTATTTTTGTGCTGTTCCGTTATTTTTTTCTAGAATTTTCCAGCTACAGCGGCTTTCGAACGCTTCGTCCTCGTCGACGAGAATTTTTCTCTATTTTTGGGGCAATTTTGTACATATTTTTACCTCGCCTAGCGAGACATCCGTTGGTTTGTGGCGCCTTCTTTTTTTTAAACGTTTTGACTCTTCATCTTCCTTGTATGCCCAGCAACGTTGTCGTTCTTGGCGGTGTTCTTAGATCTGATGGAAATTTCTTAACGAAGAATCCTTCGCTAACAGAATTTTCGTATTCACAGAAACAGGAAAGTTTCCTCAAACCACTGGTGGACCAATATGCCAAGGAAGGCAAAGACAAGAAGGTGGTCTTCGAGGCGAACTTCTCGAAACCGAACTGCAAACCAAAATGGTTCTTCCGAAAGGACGTAAGTTTCTCGTTCTTTTTTAACTATTTATTCCGACAGTGATAAGTCTGTTATATTTGTTCATCGATTGGGTGTTCCAACATCATAGCGGTTTGAGTCAAAATTTGAAGAATTTGAACTTCAACGCGTACTTTGATTCTTACGAACGTCGTCGTTTTAGTTTGCTGACGAATTAAGTTGCAACTTTATTCTCTGCCGTGGTATACGTTTCCACGACTCGAAAGGATACAATCAGTTCCTTCTAATTGTTTACAATATAATAGCGTTTTATGAAAAATGATATTGCACCGCTATGATCCTCTTGCACCTAATTATTATTAAATAATTAATTGGCAAATAATAAAATAGATATTAATTGAAAGGTTTGTTCGGAAATTTATAAAGAAATTTGCTTCTCTTATTTAGGAACTGTTCCCTTCGTCGAAATACAAGTTCAAGAACGAGGAAGATTGTTACCAACTGATTATTATGAATCCCAAGGTCGAGGATACCGGGAAGTATAAAATTGAAATTTCAGGTATCTCCAGCACGGCTTTCCTCAACGTTGAAGGTTAGTACGATTCGATGGATATTCGCGAACTGTGTACAAGGACTAGTAGTATAGGTAGCAATACTTGTTCCAAAACCAAATAAGAGGACAGAGTTTGGTTTTTTTTTTAATTTGTATTTGTTTTTAAATTTGTTAAGTCGTTGTCCTGCTCTTTGTCCTTTCTATATTTTCTATTCGTTCTTTTTTTCTCCTTTTTTTTATTAACATTCTATTTACCATAGATTCGATTATACTTGGACTATAAGTCACAATATGTCATCTTGGCTAGAATATATCGAGCTACTGATTTATTGTTACACAGAACCAGACCCAACTTACACATTCACGAAACCACTGGCTAAGAAAACAAGTGGTTACACTAAGCATGAAGTTTACATGGAATGTACAGTTAGCTCCAACCTCGCCCAAGTTTCGTGGTACAAAGGAAAAACGAAGTTGGAGGTGAAGCTTTTAAGATTACAATTTCATTTCTCGTACATCGTACAATTGAAAATACAAAATACGTAAAAAAAAAAAAAAAACGATTAATTAATATCTCTAGGAGGGCGATACGTACAGTATGTCGAAGGACATGAATGGCGTTTGTCGATTAACCATAAAGAGCGCTACGCTTGAAGATAGCGGCGACTACATTTGTAAGATTAACAAACAAACCGACAAGACTGAAACGGTTCTAACTATAGTTGGTATGTTTTAATCTAGGAAAACGTTATCCTAGATATTTTGTAAACTCTGGCGATCGATGATGTTTGCAAATTCTAAAATATCCCTTCTTCCATGCAGAGTATCCTTATAAGTTCGTAAAGGTGCTCAAGTCCCAGCAGATCGTAGAAAAGGAAACGTTGACGCTTGTCTGCGAGTTGGACGACGCTGGTGGCGAAGTGAAATGGTTCAGAGGTGACCAGGAGATTGTACCTGACAAGAGGTAACGACGTCGTTTGAGATTTGATCTCGTCGATCCTTTCAAAATCGAATTCCTTTGAGCTGCAGAGCAAATATCCCGCGTATCAATTATTATACTGACAATAAATACTGATTAAAAAATTATACTGACAATATATGCGAACGTAGACGTTATGTAATTTCCGATCTTTTCGCAAGAAAGATACAGCGTGCTAAAATTGAAAACTAATTTTACCCAGAGCAAGTACAAGGACGTTTATCCCTTAGTTAGTTAACAACATTAAGATCGAACTGTGGAATTAACATAAATTAAATACACGTATAGTCTTTGTCGTTTTGCTTCTCATAAACGTAGAATTTTAATACAGATACTATTAATATCGTACAGGGTACAGATCAAGGAAGAGGGCAGAAAGAGGAAGCTCATCATCAAGGATGTGAAAGTCACAGATGCCGGTCAATACTCGTGCGTGAGCAACGCTGACAAGACTGAAGCCGAAATAGTTATAAACTGTAAGTTGACCTAGCACCGGAAAGATTGTATAAGATCTATCGATCGGATGTTGCGTTAATTTAATAACCAAACTCCTCAGATGCGAACCGATTCAACAAGAAGTTGAAGGACACGGTGGCAGTGGAAAGAGAAAAATTGGTACTGGATGTGGAACTTCAAGATCAGACCGCACCTGCCATCTTCTTGTTTAATGGCCAAAAGATCGAACCCAGTGAGAGGATCGAGATCAAGAACTTGGGTGGTGGCAAGCATCAGCTGATCTTCAATAGACTAGAAATGAGCGACGATGGTGAAATTACATGTGAGAGCGGACAGTTAACGAGCAGCTGTAAACTGACGGTTAAGAAAGGCGAGAGCAAACCGATCGTTGAAATCCCTGATAAGGTCGAAGGTCCTTGCAGCCAACCACTTGTGTTCGTTGTTCCTTACAAGAGTAAGTTTCGTTCTTTCCTTGTTACGAGTTGATTTGATCCTATCGAACACACACCTATACTTTCATTCCAAGCAATTATAGCGATTTAATCTGCAATTATAGCAATTTAACGATCTTCTTAAAAGTTACTCTTGGATATATCGTACTATTAGACTCGTAAGTAATTAGAAACCGAGATCGTGAGCAATAATTTGTCGCTACTTGATCTTCATTCGCTATGATTAGGAAATGCTAATTCTTATCATGTAAATACGTCAATATATCGATGTTCATTCATCGAAGAGATCGCCTTCTAAAACTATTATTCTCGTCCATAGTCGAAGGAACGAAACAGAGCCAGGTAGAAGCTAAACTGATGAAAGATGGCAAACCATTGCCGTTGAAGGATGTAGAAATAGTTGTAGGTGAAGACAAGATCACGTTCAAGATCAAGAAACCTTCTCACGACCAATCTGGAATTTATCAAGTAAAGATTGGTAACAGCCAAGGAGAGGAAGTGCGTGATGTGAATATTAACATGCAAGGTAAACCGACTTTTGATCGATCATTTCCATCCCAACACCAGTACTATTGCTCAGACGTGTTCTGTTCGTTTCTTGTAAAGTTATTTTACTGTCCACTAAAACACTTTTCATTGTACACTAAAACAATGGAATATGGTACACAAATTTTTAATTTTAGACAAGATTGATTTTTACTTGTTTCTTCATTGCCCAATTTGTATAAAAAGACAAACCTAATTTTTTGACTTCCTACAGTGTCTTCTATCGTTTTCTCCCTGAAAACTTTGCAGATCGTCGCTCTCAACTTCGGTGTACCGTTTCACTCGCCTCTCTCCCAGCGACGAACAATAACCGTGCTATTCGTTGTAACTAACTTAATCGTTCAAACCTCGTTTAGATGTGCCAGCTCCGCCTACGGACGTTGACGTTACCGAGATCTTCCAAGACTCTTGCGTGGTGTCTTTCAAACCATCGAAAGACGACGGTGGATCACCGATCACGCAATACGTGATCGAACGTCTCGACCTCAGCAAGAAGGCACAATGGGACAGTGTCGGCGAAGTTATGCCTGGCGAGAAATGCGTTTACAAAGTCAAAGACCTTGTAGCGAAAAAAGAGTACAAATTCCGTATCAGAGCGGTGAACAAACTTGGCTCCAGCGAACCCGCGATGTTCGCCAAACCAGTACTCGCGAAAGATCCATGGGGTACGTATGAAATAGTTCACTTTAAATCCGTAACTGGACAAGCGGAATCTATGCAACGCTAGGAATTATCGTCTTTGTGGTAATTTTGAGAGTATACGTCGTAAAATGTTGTATTGTCGATAAATGTATAACTTGATGTACGTGTAACCCACGATATCACCTGTTGGAAATTCCTGAATATTTCTGTCTACGTGGCGAAACGATCATCAAACCAGTTACGGGTTAATCCGTTCAACGTAGATTTGATCACGGAATAAAATTATGTTTGGTATAAAATTAATTATACGTTCGTATTGCGAACGCACAGTTACTCGAAATCAGCGCCATGGTGAACGCGTTTTTAAACATTTTCTAAACTAGAATTTCTTGAAATTGCTATATTTTCCAATCAGAATTGTTCAAGTATAAATAAGCAAAAAGATATGACCCTGACAAAATTATGAGAAAGGTAATTCTTGTTAACAGACGAGCCAGGTAAACCGACGGACGTGGAGGTGGTGGACTGGGACAAAGATCACGCCGACTTGAAGTGGACGAAACCAGAAAGCGATGGCGGAGCACCGATCACGGGCTACATAATCGAGTACAAAGAGAAGTTCGGTAAAGAATGGGAGAAGGGCAAAGAAATCGAAGGAGACGTAACAGCAGCTACTATCGACGGTTTGAAAGAAGGCACCCAATACGAATTCAGAATCAGAGCCGTGAACAAGGCCGGACCTGGTGCACCTTCAGACGCAACGAAACCAATTATCGCTAAATCTCGATTCGTCAAACCGTACATCGTTGGCGATGGTTTGACCAATCTTATCATAAAGAAAGGACAAGTTATCAAATACGATATTAAGTATGCCGGTGAACCCGAGCCAGAAGTCCATTGGTTCCTCGGACAAAAAGAAGTTGTTCAAGATGCAGCGGAAAGAATCACGATCGATAAATACGAAAGGAACACGGTGCTTACTGTTAGAAAAACGACTAGACCAGATTCAGGCAAATACAAGCTGGTTCTGACCAACAGCTCTGGAACCTGCGAGAGCGTCGGTGACGTTGTTGTACTCGGTAAGTTTTTGTTTCTTTCCTTTTTACCCTGTCATGTCTTTCGATTTATGGCTGTATTGCTTACTGAACCGGAATATAAATTCAATGGCTCATCCTTTTCGCTCATCCTTTTCGCTATCGCATAAATTGTTAAGATTCTTTGGGAAATGCTTCTAAGCAAGTTACAAAGTAAAATAGTAAATTATTCCATCCTATGTGTTCGTCGACGAACCACTCGATATCGTGAGAACCTTTTGCAAATCGTTTCTTTCTCTTCTGCAGACAAACCGTCGAAACCAACTGGTCCGCTGAAAGTGGAAGAAGTCCGATCCGATCACGTCACAGTGAAGTGGCAAAAGCCGGAAGACAATGGCGGTACGGATATTACCGGTTACGTTTTGGAAAAGATGGATATGGACACTGGACGATGGATCCCTGCCGGAGAAGTCGGACCAAACGATTACTCCTTCACCTTCGGCGGCTTGACTCCGAAGAAGAAATACAAATTCCGCGTGAAAGCTGTGAACAAGGAAGGTGAATCCGAGCCACTGGAAGTCGACGAAGCTATTCTTGCCAAGAATCCATATGGTAAATAGAATCATTAATAGCTTACAAGGAGTCAACGATGTTCGCAGTTTTTATAATCAAAGCTTTCTCGAGTGTAAATCACAGTTTTATGGAAAATGCGTTAAAAAACGTACTTGTCGTCTTTTCCTCCTGCGATCTTCGTATATTTTTGTCGTATTTGTTTTATCGCCTTCAAGCTTTCCATAAATGGACTGATCAACATGTGGCTCAACCCCCGTTTTTCTTTTTATAAGGACGTGGTTTACACCTGGAAGCTCGTTCACGTTATGATATTACAGCCTCAGATCTCTAATGTTCGCAGTTCTTTAACTTTAACTCTTGGTTTCCGTTAGATGAGCCCAGCAAACCTGGTAAACCAGAAATCTTCGATTACGACAACGTTAGCGTAACCTTGAAATGGCAGAAGCCTGAGAGCGACGGTGGCAGGCCAATCACTCACTACACCGTTGAGATGAAAGACAAATTTGCGGTGGATTGGGTCGAGGTAACGAAAACCGCTGACGCCACTCCGGAAGTGAAGGTCGAAGGCCTAAAAGAGAAAATGATTTACCAATTCCGAGTTCGTGCTCATAATAAAGCAGGCGCGAGTGAACCCAGCGAACCTACCGACAACCATCTCTGCAAACACAAGAACCGTAAGTTCACTTTCAATGTACAAACACTGTTCATAAGTATTCGACGCTTCGGTCAATTTACCTTAATTTTATGATTAAACTTTATTATCGAATTTTAGTTAAACCAAGAATCGACAGAACCAACTTCAAATCCGTAATCATCAAGGCGGGACGTACGCACAAATGGTCTGTGGACATCATCGGAGAGCCACCACCAGAAATTAAATGGATTTGGAGGGATAACATCCCTCTAACCAACACGGAACGTATCAAGATCGATAACGTCGATTATCACACAGACTTTACGATCGTAAATGCGATGCGCAAAGATACCGGAAAATATACTCTCAAAGTGGAGAACGCTAACGGAACGGACGAAGAAACTGTCGAACTTACGGTTCTCGGTAAGTTCCGATCGTTCTTAAAATACAGTTATAGTTTATTAGAAAAGTCGGCAGAATTTCTTATTTAATTATCTTATTCAGCCCTTGATTACTTCCGCAAGAACGTAAGAGATCGTGAAGAAAATTTGTAGATGTGTAGCTGAGTATCCACAGGAAAATTAATAGGGTTGCTTTTGTTACGCAGGCAAGCCAGAAGCACCGAAGGGTCCGTTAGAAGTGACGGACATTACGGCAACCTCGGCCAAGGTGAAATGGGAAAAACCAGAAGACGATGGCGGTGTCCCGATCAAAGAATACGAGATCGAAAAATTGGACACGAAAACTGGCAAATGGGTCAGAGTGGGAAAAGTTCCAGGCAATGCACCGAATACGGAATTCGAGGTGACTGGATTAAATCCAGGAGGCGAGTACAAATTCCGTGTTACAGCTGTCAACGACGAAGGTGATTCCGAACCGCTTGAGAGCGAACGTCCGATCATCGCCAGAAATCCATATGGTAGGCATGAAAGCTGCGTTTCATATCAAAACGCAGAGTACAAGTACTATATCGATGTATGAAGTACTATGTCTTGATTATATTTTTGAAATTCTTATATTTTAAAAGAGAGGAAATATAGGAGAAACGAAAATAATAAATTTTAATATAAATTTGTTGGCAAAACATGATGAAAACGATGAAAATGAAAAACACAGTGATATATATATTTTCTTTGCTATATCTTTGAGATCTGACAGTAAAAGAACAGTAGAACGATCAGAACGTATAATGGATCGCCAAATCTTTCACACCAATTTCTGCTGATAATTTCTAGACGAACCACATAAACCTGGAACACCTGAGATAACCGACTACGACAATGAGTCGATAAGTTTGAAATGGACTGCTCCGGATTTCGATGGTGGTGCACCGATCGAGAAGTACATCATCGAGAAGAAAGATCGTTATAAACCAGACTGGGAAAAAGCGATGGAGGTACCTGGAAGTCAACTGGAGGCCAAGGTAGGCGATCTGAAGGAGCGAGGAGAATATCAATTCAGGATTATTGCTGTAAACAAAGCCGGACCATCTCCGCCATCGGACGCCTCGAAGATGCAGATATGCAAACACAAATCCCGTAAGTATTCCATTCCTATTTGATACTATACTTTATGATATGTAATTCTTCCAAACCTTACATCGAATCTTCGTTTTCTTTTATAATAGTGAAACCAAGAATCGATCGTACAAACTTGAAGCCTATCACCGTACGAGCTGGCAAACCAGTCAAATACGACGTGGACGTTCGCGGTGAACCACCTCCAGAAATCACCTGGTACCACAAAAACCAAGAAGTTAAAACTGGTGAAAATATCGAAATCGTCAATGTCGATTACAACACAAAACTTAGTATTACCGATAGCGTACGTAAAAATACTGGAGTGTGGAAGATCAAGGCTGTAAACGCACACGGTGAAGACGAAGCCGAGGTCGAAATTACTATACTTTGTAAGTTTAACTTTGATGTTCGATCCTTAACGATGCAATTTTATGGAGCATTCCTTATAGAAGAAAATTATTGAAAACTGGCAGAAAATATACCGAAGAAGTATTCAAAACTAATGACTGTATTTCATCAGTAATGATTTGGACACGCTATTAATTTTAGTAATTCACCAGTGCTCACCAGTACTAAGTAACTGAAATTATTAATCAGTAGAAAATAATCTAAATTACTGGAAGCTAAGTAATACCAGCTACCAGAATTCAGCAATACACCATTCAGAAACTCTAATATATTACTTACAACGCAATAATCTTTCTCTTTAAGGAATGATAGTATCTGTTTATATGATAATACCTGATAATACCTACGTAATATACATGACTATAAATGTTAATAGCGTCTCCTGGAAAACCAGAGGGTCCTTTGAAAGTGTCCGATGTCACGAAGAGCGGTTGCAAATTGAAATGGGGAAAACCAGAAGACGACGGTGGTAAACCTATTACTGGGTATGTAGTGGAGAAACTAGACAAATCCACCGGAAGATGGGTCCCGGTTGGACGCACTTCAGATACCGAAATGGACGTTAAAGGCCTCCAAGAAGGTCACGAATATGAATTCCGAGTGAAAGCGGTTAACGAAGAAGGCGAATCCGAACCATTAGTCACTGATAGCACGACCCTTGCAAAGAATCCTTATGGTAAGACGATACTTTATACTTCACATTTCACACAATGCTGTAGATTGATCATCTTTAATCATTAATTTGTTATTAGTATGTTCTTATATTTTAATAAAATGTGTGCATTGTTAACACAAACCAACCAAAGTATCATCAACATTCTGACATAGTAGACATTCATAGGGTATTTTTAAACGAATGAGGAAAAAATTGATCATCCGAACAATTTTTAGACGTATCTAGTAAGCCTGGTGTACCAGAGTTGGAAGATTGGGACGTGGATCGTGTCGATTTAAAATGGGAACCACCAAAAGATACGGGAGGTGCACCTATTACGGGTTACATAATAGAAATGAAAGAGAAACCATCGACAAATTGGGTAGAAGCTACCGTAACTCAATCACCGCAACCAAAGGGGCGCGTCACAGGCCTTAAAAAGGGCTCTGTTTATCAATTCCGTGTGCGTGCTGTTAACAAAGCTGGACCATCCGAACCAAGCGACTCAACCAAGCCACATGTTGCAAAGGCGCGATTCTGTAAGTATCTTTCAGCAACATATTGCTAATATATTTTGCATATTTGCATTTGCAATCTGCTCAATGCAACAGATTCGGAGATGTTACTATTTAATTTTCGATTTTCAGTGAAACCACACATCAACCGTGACAAATTGCAAACGATCAAAGTGAGAGCCGGTCAAACGGTGAAACTGGAAGTCGACATCGAAGGTGAACCACCACCAACCGTCACCTGGAGCTTCGGTGGTGCAGAGCTGCAAACCGGAGCCAACGTGAAAATCGACAACGAAGATTATCTGACAAAGATTCAGTTGACCAACACTAGTCGCAAGCTCAGTGGCAAATACACCATCAAGGCTGTGAACGATTCCGGACAGGACGAGGCTGACGTTGAAATTATGATTCTCGATAAGCCTGGAAAACCAGAAGGTCCGTTGGAAGTGACAGATATTCACAAGGAGGGATGCAAATTAAAGTGGAACAAACCGAGAGACGACGGTGGTTTGCCACTGTCTAATTACTTGGTGGAGAAAATGGATACGACTACAGGTCGATGGGTATCCGCTGGGATGGTTGATCCTGAAAAAACAGAGGTCACTCTTACCGGTTTGGAACCTGGAAAGAGATACGAGTTCCGCGTCAAGGCTGTAAACGAGGAAGGAGAATCCGAACCTTTGCAAACAGATGTTCCCATCATCGCTAAAAATCCTTATGGTATGAAGAATTACTTGAAAAATTTTAGATTTTTATTTCTCACGGTGATTGGATAACGTGTTTGTTTCTTCTCCGGGTTTCGATCGTGTTTTTAATTGTTAAAATTAGGTAATTAGCTTTCTAAAAGATGCGTCGTAACAATGCTTAAACTTGAACCTTCAGATCCGCCTGCTCCGCCTGGTCTACCAGAGATCATCGATTGGGCCGAGAACATGGTGAAACTGAAGTGGGAGCCGCCAATTCGAGACGGCGGTGCACCTATCACAGGATACATAATCGAAATGAAAGATAAATTTGGTACCGCCTTTGTAAAGGCTGCAGAGGTCGATGGTCCAGTTTGTACAGGAACAGTGACCCGACTAGAAGAAGGAAATCAATATCAGTTCAGAGTTCGAGCAGTAAATAAGGCTGGTCCTGGTGAACCTAGTGAGGCTACCAATCCTCACACTGCCAAGGCTCGTTGGCGTGAGTATAATCTTAATATTATTCGAATTAAATATTTTACGCTTATAGCAAAATTCCACTTGAATCTAAACTTATCTGAGGAAAATACAATGGTTACCATTGCGCATTATTTTTGCTGATATCAAAAATGCTGAAGATCGCTTAGAATCTATGGAATTATACATATAATATTTAACATAATAAAAAACATCACGGAAGAGGAATTGCTAATCGATAAGTTAATCGAGCAATAACAAAAATTTCGTTTCGTCCTGTTACAGTGAAACCATTCATCGATCGTACCAATTTGCAACCGATAACTGTAAAAGTTGGTCTCACCGTAACCTTGGACGTGAATATCATCGGTGAGCCACCACCAAATGTAACTTGGTACTTTAAAGAGAAAGAACTTAAGTCGGACGATACGATCCGTATCGACAACATTGACTACAATAGCAAATTCTTCATCCTGAAGACTAAGAGGGCTCATACCGGAAAATACGTAATTAAAGCAAAGAACGAAGTAGGCGAGGACAGTGCCGATGTCGAAATAATCGTCATCGGTAAACCAAGCAAACCAAAAGTACGTATTTTATTGAAAACATTTCTACATTTCCATCCCCTATTTGCATAGCAGGGTATAAAGTAACAATTTGGAATACAATTTCGTAGAAATTATTAGAACTACGAATACCTATCTGACATTATTGAAATCACAATAATTACTCGTAATAAGTAATATTCGAATTCATTCAATGAAAATCCCTTATCTAGAGTTAGCTGTAACCCTACACGAATTCGATAGTAAGGCATAATTCTAAATTTAAAGAATCACACTCTTTCGAAAAGCTACAAATAAATTATATTCTTTAAAAATTATAAGACTTCTAGCCAGTGAAGAATTACCATTTTTTTGCGTTACAGGGTCCTCTCGAAATCTCCGACGTGAATAAACACGGTTGCAAATTGAAATGGGAGAAACCCGACGACGATGGCGGTGTGCCAGTCGAATACTATGAGATCGAGAAGTTAGATCCTCTTACCGGACAATGGATTCCTTGTGCGAAATCCGTGGAACCGGAAGTTACGGTAACCGGACTCCAGGAAGGCAAGCCGTACAAATTCCGTGTGAAAGCGGTAAATCGCGAAGGTGAATCCGACGACTTGGAAGCGGACAAGTCTATCATAGCCAAAAATCCGTTCGACGAGCCTGGCAAACCTGGTCGTCCAGAAATCAGAAACTGGGACAAGGACTTTGTTGACCTTGAATGGACAGCACCGAAAGACGATGGCGGTGCTCCAATTGAGAAATATATCGTGCAGATGAGAGATAAAGAAGGACGGCAATGGATAGACGTTGCTAATGTTCTTGGAGATCGCACTACTGCCAAGGTCACTGATGGCATCCAGGAAGGTCACGAGTATGAGTTCAGAGTAGTTGCTGTCAATAGAGCCGGGCCCGGTGAACCCAGCGATACCTCGAAGAGCGTTGTGGCTAAACCGCGATTCTGTAAGTGTATAGGTCATAGTATACTGTTTTACAACTAAACTCATTCAAGGAAGTTCGTAGAATCTGTTTAAGAATTACACGTCTCTTCTTTCCTATCAAATTTCCTATATATTGTCTGATACTGATAAATTCTTTTTCTTTTTCATCGCGTAAAGTGGCACCACGTATCGATCGCAAAAACCTACAGAAGAAGATTATGCGAACGGGACAAATGTTACGAATCGAAGCAGATATACAAGGTGAACCACCACCAGTCATTACTTGGAAGCTCAAGGACGCTGTGCTTAAGAGCATGGACCGTCTTAAGATCGAAAATGAAGACTATCACACCACTTTCATTATAAGCAAATTACAAAGATCGGATGCTGGAACTTACACTGTTATTGCCAAGAACGACAGCGGCACCGATCAAGTCGATGTCGAGCTCCAGGTACGTTAAGATACTACTCTGATAGTTTTGAGTAGCGTACATAGATAGATAGATAGAGAGAGAGAGAGAGAGAGAGAACTTGTAAAAAGAAAAGAACAAACGATAAATTATTTTTCCTTCCAGGTATTGAGCAAACCTGGCAAACCAAAGGGACCGCTCGAGGTGTCAGACGTGACCGCAGAGGGATGCAAATTGAAATGGGACAAACCCGACGACGACGGTGGCGAGCCAGTCGATCATTATGTCATTGAAAGGATGGACGTTGATACCGGAAGGTGGGTACCTTGTGGCACGAGCAAGACTCCAGAAGCAGACATCAGCGGCCTCAACGAAGGCAAAGACTACATGTTCCGCGTGAAGGCTGTCAATTCCGAAGGTGAATCCGAACCATTGGAGACAGCGATTCCAACCACTGCCAAGAACCCTTACAGTAAGTAGATGTTATTTCAACTTCGGTATACGGGGGATTCTCAAGCTTTTCTACTTAAATTTGTACCACCATGATATACAATACCTTCTCTTTCAAATTTCTGGCCATTCAGTACAATTTTTATAATTTTGCTGCGTTATCGTAGCCGAGCCAGACGCTCCAGGCAAGCCCGATCTAAAGGATTGGTCGAAGCACCACGTAGACCTCAAATGGAAAGCGCCAAAGAAGGATGGCGGTGCGCCGATCGAGAAGTACATCATCGAAAAGAAAGATCAATACGGCAAATGGCAGAAGGCGGCTGAAGTTCCTGGAAACAAAACAGAAGGTAGAGTCGAGGATCTCGTTGAAGGACAGAAGTATCAGTTCCGTGTGAAAGCGGTGAACAAAGGTGGTCAGAGCAAACCCAGTGAACCAAGCGACAGTCTAGTAGCCAAGGATCGTTACGCAGCGCCGAAGATCGATCGTACCAACTTGAAAGATCTAACGATCAAAGCCGGCACTCACATTCGATTAGACGTGAAAGTTACCGGTGAACCACCTCCAACGAAAACATGGTTCTTGAACAAAGCCAAGCAGGAGTCTGCCGGCGTGGTGACTATCGAATTGGAAGATTACAAAACCAAGTTCTTGGTATCGTCCGCTAGCAGAGCCCACACTGGCACGTTGACGCTGAAAGCAGAGAACAGCTCTGGAAAAGATGAAGCGTCGATCGAGATTTTGGTCTTGGACAAACCTAGCAAACCAGAAGGCCCGCTTAAAGTATCCGACGTGCACAAAGAAGGATGCACACTGAAATGGAGTCCACCCCTGGATGATGGTGGCACGCCGCTGGATCATTACGTGGTCGAGAAAATGGACACGGAAACAGGAAGATGGATTCCAGTGGGACGCACGAAGGAACCTACTATGGTAGTGGAAAATTTGGTACCTGGTCAGGAATACAAGTTCCGAGTTAGCGCTGTGAATGCTGAAGGCGAATCGGAACCTTTGGAAACTGAACACGGAATCGTAGCCAAGAATCCCTTCGGTTAGTATTTCAAACATTTATTGATTTATAATATTAATTATATATTTCTTATAATTCGTCGTATTTTTTATTTTAACGTCGATTTTCTTTACCGACGTTCGATAATGATGGTTTAAATTTAAGTTTCGAAACAATCCGAAGTGTTTCAAAGCACATCGTTGTATTTTCAAAATTGAAAAAAGAAAAAACACTGAAGATCAATCACCACATTCGTTTTATAGACGAACCTGGGCCACCTGGTCGACCAGAGGCAACCGATTGGGACAAGGATCACATAGACCTAAGATGGACTCCACCCTTAACCGATGGTGGATCTCCAATCACTGGATACATAATTGAGAAGCGCGAGAAAGACAGTCCACGATGGATAAAGGCTTGCGAAACCGGACCTGATTGCAAAGGACGCGTCGATAATCTCGACGAGGGTGTCGAGTACGAGTTCCGCGTGAAAGCTGTTAACATTGCTGGTCCCGGTGAACCATCCGAAACCAGCAAACCGATTACAGCCAAGAGTCGACGACGTAAGAATTTTTCTAATTTTTATGCAATCGATCGAGTCGTATAGAAGCTACACTGATCAATTCCGTATAAAAAGTTGAACGCTAATCACATACTCGGTTAAAAACAGAAAATACAATCGAGATCAGTTTGACTCCTAAGAAACTGTATTATCGATCGTCTCGACTGAAGTACCGATTGATCGATTGTTTTCCAACAGTTGCACCTAAGATCGACAGGAAGAACTTACGCGACATCACAGTACGCGAGAACGAAGGATTCCACTTCGACGTGAAAATCATCGGTGAACCACCGCCAGATGTTACATGGGTTCTCAACAACAAGAGTATTCAACAAACAACGTTCCGCAGGATACAGAACGTTCCATACAATACCAAGTTCTTTAACGACAAACCCGAACGAAAAGACAGCGGCATTTATAAGATCACAGCTGTCAATCAGTATGGATCCGACACTGCGGAAGTCGAAGTCACCGTTGTCTGTACGTGTTCATTTATTTCGTTGTTTCGAATTAGAGTCGAGCGTTATTTCGATAAATATCGTCTCGAATAAATATATTTATCTAAATTTGTATAAACTTGCGCAACTTACTTACGCCTATGGTTCTTTCGCAGCTAAACCTGCCAAACCAGAAGGACCACTGGAAGTGTCCGATATTCACGCAGAAGGATGCACGCTCAAGTGGAAAAAACCAAAGGACGACGGTGGAGAACCCATCGAGGGATACCTCGTGGAGAAATTCGATCCAGACACTGGTGTTTGGTTACCAGTCGGCAAGACGACAGGACCGGAAATGAAGGTGGAAGGACTGACACCTGGACACGAATACAAGTTCAGAGTGAAGGCGCTTAACAAAGAAGGAGAATCGGAACCACTGGAAACATTCAGCTCGATCGTAGCGAAAGATCCATTCAGTAAGTGAAATTATTGGATTCTAATTGCCCGTAAATTAATCATTCCATTCTGCAACGATACAGACGAACGAACGAACGAGCTTAGAAGCCTCGCAAGAAATTTAACAGTGACAACTTCTTTCAGCTGTACCAAGTCCTCCTGGTGCGCCGGAACCAGTCGATTGGACCGCTAACCAGGTTGAGCTTACATGGAAAGAACCGGTCAGCGATGGTGGATCACCCATTACCGGCTACATCATCGAAAAGAAAGACAAATACAGTACAATGTGGGAAAAGGCTTTGGAAATCGAAGTACCGACCACGAAGGGTCTCGTTCATGGGCTCATCGAGGGTAACGATTATCTGTTCCGCGTGATAGCTGTAAACAAAGCCGGACAGTCAGAGCCTAGCGATACCAGCAAGACGTTCACCGCTAAACCACGCTATCGTAAGTATTTCGTTATTAATTTCAATGCGCTAACGTTACTTTACATTTTTCAATAAGGTTACGTTTTCACGTTACCTCGTTATCGATTTAACGAAGTGTATCGAGTTTCGAAGAATCTATCTTTCAATGATCGTGGCAACGATCCAACTTACCATCGCTTTGTATCCCTGAGACAAAAGAAGCAGTATCCTCGTCGCAAATATAATATCATACATAATTTCCGGATAGACATCATTAACGATAACGCACCCAATGCTCTATAAATAATCATCAGTGAAATCGATTTTTGGCACTTGATCGAGCGATGGCTTACATATAAATTTCATTTCGACAGTGGCACCCAAGATCGATCGGCGCAATCTGCGTGATGTTACTCTGTCGGCTGGTTCGTTACTGAGATTCGATGCTAATGTGATCGGCGAGCCTCCACCACACATCGAGTGGCGATACGGAGCTATTCCTCTGCATTCCGATAGGAAAGTGCAGATAGACAATTCCGATTATAGCACCAAATTCAGCATTCGTCCTGTGTCGCGCGACGACAGCGGCGATTACAGCGTCACAGCCACCAATTCCTCTGGAAGGGATTCTGTCACCATACAAGTCACAGTCACGGACAAACCAATGCCACCAGAAGGTCCGCTTCAAGTAACTGATGTTCACAAAGAGGGATGCAAGTTGAAATGGAAGAGACCGAAAGACGATGGTGGCACCCCGATCGAGTACTATCAAGTGGACAAAATGGACCCAGAGACTGGATGCTGGGTGCCTTGCGGCCGATCTACCGAACCTAGTAAGTCCCATAATTATTTCAGATTATATATTTATAATTTTAACCATGTAATTGAAAGGCATTCTTTTAAAAAGTCGCTTCCTCGAAGCTTGTATTTCATAGATCGATGTTACACGTACAATTTTTAATATTATAATCATATTATACAGAAATATCGTTGTAATGTCAGATAAACGAATAAACTTTCTTGTGTTTCAATAGATCTGGAGGTAAGCGGACTGACACCGGGCAAAGAATATCTGTTCCGAGTTAGCGCGGTAAATGCCGAGGGAGAGTCTAAACCTCTGGAAGCGGAACAAACGATCATAGCTAAGAATCCATTCGGTGAGTATTTATCTGCTTGCAACGTTAACGAGGTCGTTCGTCGTCGACATTTTTAATTACGTTTATTATTGTAAATTCTTAGACGAACCAGATAAACCAGGCGATCTGCGTGTTACCGATTGGGACAAGGACCACGTCGATCTCGCATGGACACCGCCAGCGAACGACGGTGGCTCGCCTATTACTGGCTACATAATCGAGAAGAAAGACAAATACGGCGAATGGGAGAAGGCCGTAGAAGTACCAGCGGATGAAACGTCAGCCACAGTCCCTGACTTGATAGAAGGTCAGCCTTACGAGTTCCGCGTGCGAGCCGTAAACAAGGCTGGCCCTGGCGAACCTTCGGATCCGACGCCAACGATCATTGCCAAGCCGCGAAACCTAGCACCGAAGATCGATCGTACGAATTTGGTGGAGGTCAGAATCAAAGCTGGTCAAAACTTCAGCTTCGACGTGAAGGTTTCGGGTGAACCTCCTCCAACCACGAAATGGATGTTGGGAAAGCGCGAGGTGCGACCGACAGAGCGTATAAAAGTAAAGCACGTGGATTACAACACGACTCTCAGCGTCAGAAATGCTACCAGAGCGGAATCTGGAAGATACACTATCACCGCCGAGAATATAAATGGCATGGACGAAGCAGTTGTCAAGGTAACGGTTCTGGACAAACCGAGTCCACCTCAAGGACCGCTCAGAGCATCTGACGTGCACGCGGAAGGATGCAAATTATCATGGAAACCACCGGAAGACGACGGTGGCCAACCAATCGACAAATACGTCGTGGAAAAGATGGACGAAGCGACTGGCCGCTGGGTACCTGCAGGAGAGACGGATGGACCGCAGACCTCGTTGCAGGTTGAAGGACTTACGCCAGGTCACAAGTACAAGTTCAGAGTCCGCGCGGTTAATAAGCAAGGCAAATCGGAACCGCTCACGGCTATGCAGGGCATCGAAGCGAAGAATCCATTCGGTGAGTGTGAGCTTTCATTCGATAGTTTACGCAGGTTCGTAATCTCATGAATGGAAGTAAAGAAATATTAGGTCGCTGCATGAGAAATTCATTCATAGTGGCTACAATAAGTACTTGTACGCCATTGTCTTTATCGTACCGTTTATATATCAATTGATTAGATTCAAGTATAATAAGTCTTGTATTATTTTGTATATAAAGGATATGATATTAAAAAATATCTCAAATATCCAATGTAGAATTCTCGACGTAATTTTTAATAGGAGAAACTGTGGTGAATATCAAACGTGTTGCTTTAAATGACGAAGCTAGTGAATACTTGTGATAGCCAGATATATTTAAAAATCACACTGAGTACAAAAATACAGAGTTAGTATAGTACGTCGTAATCATCGCAGGTTCAATGCTACTCGCTATAAGGATACTGGATAATGAATAATGAATGTCCTAGAGAGAGTTGGTCTATTTATACCGGAAAGTTTGAATTCGACTCCGGTTGCCGGTTGTACGTAGCGGCGATATTGTTTTATCCGGAGTTTGTTTACTTCTAAATCTCGTACATCAGAACGGTGTCAATACCCGAGGCAAAATAATAACACGAGTCACTCTCGATCCGAATCGTCCTATGACTCATGTGCCGCTACAAAACAAATCTCCATTCAGATGTTATTTCTTTACTTATTTTTATAAGGATATAGATTTACGTAAAAATCTACAATCTCGTTATACCTTAGATCGCTTCTCTTATTAAACATAATTATTATCTTTAGACGAGCCGGGAAAACCTGGCACTCCGACCGTCAGCGACTACGACTCGGACTTTGTCGAACTTCAATGGGATCGCCCGCAAGAAGATGGTGGTTCACCTATTACTGGTTACATCATAGAGAAACGAGACAAATATAGTCCTACCTGGGAGAAATGCGCAGAGGTCGAGGGTGACGTAAATCGTGGAAGAGTGCCCGATCTCGTGGAGGGCACGCATTATGAATTCCGCGTTAGAGCTGTTAACAAAGCTGGCCCCGGTGAACCCTCTGACGCTTCTAAATCCCACTTGGCTCGGCCTAAGAACCGTAATTATCTCTTTATCTCTTTTCTTCCCCTCCTCCCTCGTCAAAGGTATATATGTCGATAAAAAAATGTTCATTTTCAGTTGCACCGAAGATCGACAGGAAGTACATGCTGGATGTAAAAGTGAAAGCCGGTGGCTTCTACGACTTCGACGTTCCTGTTATCGGCGAACCGCCACCAACCAAACAATGGTCGCTGAAGGGCACGATACTCGTGCCGAGCGATCGCATCAAGATCATAAACGAAGACTACAACACCAAAGTTCGTGTGATCGAAGCGAAACGTTCCGATGCAGGCGTGTACACTCTGGAAGCGAAGAACATCAACGGCAAAGACAGTGCCACCTTAACTGTGAACGTCCTCGACATTCCAGCACCACCGGAAGGTCCTTTAAGGATCGACAACGTGACAAAGAACGGTTGCGACCTGAAATGGCGCCCACCGAAAGACGATGGTGGTTCAGAAATTCTATATTACCAGGTGGAGAAGATGGATACAGAGAACATGAGATGGGTGCCAGTAGCGGAAGCTTCCTCGACTTATGCACACGTGGATCACCTGATCGAAGGCCATGACTATCAGTTCCGTGTGCGTGCTGTAAACAAACAAGGTGAATCGTTGCCACTCACTGGTATGGATACCATTACTGCGAAAGATCCGTACGACAAGCCTGACAAACCTGGAACACCTGTTGCCACTGATTGGGACAAGGATCACGTCGACTTGGAATGGACACGACCGAAAAAAGATGGTGGTTCACCTATTACAGGATATATCATCGAAAAGAAACCTCGTTTCGGCACGTGGGAGAAGGCTTTGGAAATCGATGGAACTAAAACTAGCGCCAGGGTACCAGACCTCGTTGAAGGACAAGAATATGAGTTTAGGGTCATCGCTGTTAATAAAGCTGGTCCTGGCGAGCCATCCGAAGCTTCTTCCCCTATCGTTGCAAAACCACGTTTCCGTAAGTAAAGAATTCCTTTCTTCTTTTTTCTGTGTAAAATGTACTTTCAAACTTAAACACCACGTTCAAATTTAATTTTATTTAACTTTACTTAAGTTTATCTTTTGAACAAAGAGTATATGTATGATCATTTTCTCACAGTTGCTCCATCCTTCGATCCACATGCACTGAGCGACTTGGTTGTTCGAGCTGGACAGAAGATCAGCTACATCATCCCTATCCAAGCATCGCCTAAACCTACAGCCACTTGGACCCTGGACGGAGAAGTGATTATGGCCGATTCTCGCCATGAAATGTATACTACACATACCGAAACCACCTTTGAGATTCCATTCTCTGTTCGCTCTGACACTGGCCGTTACGCTCTCACTTTGGAGAACGAACACGGGAAATTCAGGTAATTTCGAATCTATGATAACTAGACTGTAGGTGTTTATGTAAATTCAAATTTTTATGACAAAGTGGAACTTAAGTGTAGTAGGACTCCGTTTATACGATCTCTATAACGAACTTCTGTTTATTTTAGTATAGTTAGATAAAGCGAAATAAAATGTTTCAGTTCGAGCGCCAGAGTCACCGTCCTCGACAGACCATCACCACCACAGAAACCGCTCGAGATCAGCAAAATCACCAAGGAAGGTTGTCACTTAGCCTGGGGCCATCCGTTGGACGATGGTGGCAGCCCCATATTGCACTATATTATCGAAAAAATGGATCTGTCGCGAGGCACGTGGTCCGATGCTGGCATGAGCACGATATTGAGCCACGAAGTAGCGCGACTGACGCATCGCAAGGAGTATCTCTTCCGTGTGAAAGCTGTCAACACCATTGGAGAATCCGATCCTCTCGAAGCACCAAAGAGCATCATCGCTAAGAATTTGTTCGGTTAGTGTTCGACTATGAACGATTCAAAGATTTCTAATTATTTGTATGATAAAAAATGGCCTATCAAACATCAATTATAGTAGTAAATTCCTTAAAAAACGGAATGATGTAAATTACAAGGAAAACAAGGAGAAATCACACTCTAAAAGTTAACAAGAAGTTCACAGATCTAATAGAAATACGATTTTGTATTTGTAGACGAACCCGACGCTCCTGGAAGACCACAGATCACAGATTGGGACAGAGATCACGTCGATCTGCAATGGCCAGCACCAAGCAACGATGGTGGTTCTCCCATTACAGAATACATCGTCCAGAAGAAAGAAAAGGGTAGTCCATACTGGGTCAACGCGGTTCACGTTCCACCAAATCAGACAAATACAACTGTGCCTGACTTAACGGAAGGACAAGAATACGAATTCCGTGTAATTGCTGTTAACGCTGCTGGACAATCAGAACCATCGGAGCCAAGCGATCTCATCACTGCCAAACCTCGTTACTGTGAGTATATTTTTACTGTATTCGTTATTTCTCGATTGTTATTAAGTATTCTTTATAATACATATGTAAAGAATGAAATAAATCTCTATTTAGATTCAATTTCTATGTACTCGTAAAAATATTAATTTGCATAAACATCCACAGCCTAATTATTACAAAGAACTATCCAAACATTTTATTAATAAAATAATTCAATATTTTAGTGGCTCCAAAGATCAAGACGCCTTTGCAAGACATTCGAATCAAGGCTGGTCTCATCTTCCACGTCGACATCGACTTCGTCGGTGAACCAACTCCGGAAGTTACCTGGACCGTTGGAAGTCGCGATCTACTGACCACCGATAGAACAACTGTTACCTCGATCGGTTATCACACCATTGTTCATACTGTTAACGCTCAAAGATCCGATTCCGGATTGTATCACTTGTTGTTGAAGAACAGCAGCGGAATAGACGAAGGTAGCTTCCAAGTTATCGTTCTCGACAGACCTGGTCCACCAGAAGGTCCTCTGCAGTACGAAGAAATTACAAGCCAGTCGGTTACCTTGTCATGGAAACCACCTAAAGATAACGGTGGTAGCGAGATCACGTGAGTACCGACGTCTTAAATTGACGATTTGACGAAACAAAGTGATAAGCGTAAAATAATACAACGCTTTTTGCGATCCTTTTTAGTGGATACGTAATCGAGAAACGTGACTTGACCCATGGTGGTGGCTGGGTACCAGCTGTCACTCACGTCAATCCCAAGTATAATCACGCCACAGTACCGAGATTGCTGGAAGGTACGACTTACGAGTTCAGGGTATGCGCGGAGAATCTTCAAGGCCGCTCAGATCCTTTGACTACAGATCACTCGATCGTCGCCAAGAACCAATTCGGTAAATTCTCTACTCTATCATCGGATATGTATACTACGGCTCATAAGTATTATTACACTTGCCGATTATATTTACTGGAAAACCCTAACAAATTGTTTGTTCTATTCAGTTGTGCCTGGACAACCTGGAAAGCCAGAATGTGTCGACGCGGACAAAGACCACATCAAGATCAAATGGTTGGCACCGATCAGCAACGGTGGATCGAAGATCATCGGTTACGACGTGGAACGGCGCGATCGCGCAACTGGCCGCTGGTTGAAATTGACCAAAGAGCCAGCGAGATATGCTGAATATTATGACGACCATGTGACCGAAGGTCATCAATACGAATACCGAGTAACTGCTATAAACGCCGCTGGCTCGGGCAAACCTAGCGACACGTCCTCCGTATTCATCGCGAAACCGATGAAAGAGAAACCGAAATTGAATTTGGACGCGCTGATTGGACGCAAGATCAAGGTGCGTGCCGGAGAACCCATCAATGTTAACATTCCATTGTCCGGAGCGCCAACTCCCACTATCGAATGGACCAAAGACTCGAAGCCTCTCCTCGAAACTCTTCGAATATCGGTAAGCAAATAGTTTAACTTTAGTTCAGATCTGTTGCGTATGAGTATCGACTCATGCAAATCAATAATATCTCAACCGTTAATTTTCTAATAACTTTCAGACCGAAACCAAGAGCGATCGCACGAATTTGTTGGTCGAAAAATCGGTCCGGGAAGATGGCGGTATTTACACAGTCACAGCGACGAACGAGCATGGAAAAGATTCAGCCGACATCGAGGTTATCGTGGTCGATAGACCAGGACCGCCTCAAGGTCCCCTACAATACACTGGCACCACGCAGGAGTCCGTGTCCTTATCCTGGAACAAACCTCTGGATGATGGTGGATCCGACGTCACCAACTACATCGTTGAGGTATCGGAGTATGGAGCCGATAACTGGCGTCAAACACCGGGATACTGCCCGAGAACAAGCTACACCGCCAAAGGTCTTACCGAGGGCAAGAAATACGTGTTCAGAGTGCGAGCTGAAAATATGTACGGTGTGTCTGAACCACTGGAAGGCAAACCAGTCGTCGCCAAGAGTCCATACGATCCACCAGATGCACCCAGTCAACCCGAAATCCTTGGATACACACCCAACAGCTGTAGTCTTTTGTGGAATCCACCGCTCAATACTGGTGGCAAACCTATTACCGGTGAGACGTCATTCTTTTCTTTTCTTCTATATAACTAAATATAATATAACCAAAGAAAGTGATCAAAATAGAGGTCTGTTTCATTTGTTAAATATCATAACGAGTATACTATTTTGGATATTTTCTACAGTTTTGCATTTAGGAGCATTGTCATGCTTTTAAAATCATGTTCTAGTATTACGCGACAAATTCCATCTGCTCCTCCTGTTTGTAATTTTCTAATTAAATTACATTCTGTTAAATTATTACTATATGTATATTAATTTATGTATAAATTTACCGATTAATTCTCCTGCCTACAGGATATTATGTGGAAAGACGAGAACGGGGTGGCGAATGGCTCAAAGTCAACAACTATCCAACTCCGAATACGACATTCACGGTGCAAGATCTTCACGAAGGATCTAAATACGAATTCAGAGTTATTGCCGTCAATGAAGCTGGACCTGGTAAACCCAGTAAACCGACTGAACCTATTACCGCTGGACATCAACGTTGTAAGTATAACAAAATGGTTACTCGTTTCTTTCCCGCTACGGTCACGATGTTTCGACAGATCGTCGAAAGATAAGCGATTGTTCTCATATTCTGATCATCCAATGTATTTTAGTGCGTCCTGATGCTCCCGAGCCACCGAAACCTGACAGGATAACGAAAGATTCTGTAACGTTGAGCTGGCGACCACCACGTAGCGACGGTGGTGCTAAGATCAGAGGCTACATCGTCCAAATGAAGCAGAGAGGTCAGGATGAATGGGACGACGTTAATGGCGCTCTGATACCGACCAACGTGTACACGGTACCGAAACTCACCGAAGGCGAGGAGTACCTCTTCAGAGTGATCGCAGTGAACGACGTCGGTAACAGCGATCCAAGCCGACCAAGTAATCCCATCGTTATCGAGGAACAACCCAACAAACCTGTCATGGACCTCGGAGGAGTTCGCGACATCACTGTTCGCGCTGGTGAAGACTTCTCCATTCACGTGCCTTACATTGGCTTCCCCAAGCCCACTGCCACATGGTTTGCTAACGATGTTATCAAGGATGAGACAGATCCGCGTGTACATCAACAATTGGGCGACGACTATGCTAGGTATGTTTGTTAACTGTTCAATTGTGTAATAAATTCGTTAGTTGCTTAATGTCTTATTCTGAAGAATATCGTTGAAACGTTGCTTACCTGTAACAGACAAAAGACAACATATGATAATTAGTAACATGGATAAATATCGCGTATAATTTCTTCCACAGTCTTGTGGTAAAGAATGCGAAACGTTCGGACGGTGGACAGTACCGTCTACAGTTACGCAACTCTTCCGGCTTCGACACCGCCACTGTGAACGTTAAGGTTCTGGACCGTCCAAATCCACCTGTGAATCTTCACGCTGATGAATTTGGCGGAGATGCTCTCACGCTGTTCTGGAACCCACCGAAAGACAATGGAGGCGCCGATATCACCAACTACGTCGTTGAGAGACGAGAATCGAGGGGCACGTGGTCCAAGGTTTGTAGTCTAAAGCAGAGCTTTTCAGGTATACTATAGGATTTCTTTCCAGAGAAATCGTAAGACTTTTTGGTATCGGCTTTTCTGCGTCTGTCTACTTGTGATTCAAAAATATTTACCAGTTATTAAAATGAAAATTATTAGAATTAACTGAATCATGAGGTATTTAATGCGGTTCCTTGAAAAAAATTCTTCGAGATCCTTTTTTATTAACTTTCTTATATTATTATAACAGGTGAGCAGCTATGTGACGACACCGTTCTGTCGAGTAAGGAATCTAACAGTCGGAAACATGTACGAATTCCGCGTGATGGCTGAAAATCAATACGGTACTTCGGATCCTGTAACCACGATGGATCCGATCAAGGCCAGGCATCCATTCGATCCACCTGGAGCACCTGGAACTCCAAAAGGCGTTGAAACGACAGAAGATAGCATTACTATTACTTGGACCAAACCTCGTCACGATGGAGGTTCGCCTATCCTTGGTTATGTCATCGAAAAACGTTTGTTGAGCGAAGACAAATGGACGAAAGCCACACCATCTCTCGTTCATGAGACTACTTATAGGTAAAGCTTGTTTCGTGTCTTCGAACGATTGAAATTATACTCGATTATGAGAAACAAATTGAGAAACCTAAACCGTTTGAAATTTTATAGAGTAACTGGTCTGATAGAAAATCACGATTACGAATTCCGCGTCGCGGCAGAGAATGCTGCTGGACGAGGACCATGGAGTTCCAACTCTGACGTGATTAGAGCCAGTGCACCACCATGTAAGTATTCAAAGCATTTGCTCTTAGGCATATTTTATTTATATATCAGTAATTTTACTTAAGAATAGGTAGAGTTAAAAATCCATAATCTCGCTATTAAAAACGAAAGATGCTCAAAGTGATATCAAACTGTTGTGATTACGATTTTACTCGATTTTATTTCAGTCCCACCAAAGATCACGTCCGACCTCAGCATCCGTGACATGACGGTGATTGCCGGAGAACCGTTCACGATAACCGTTCCTTACACAGCGAATCCAAAACCAAGACCAAGCTGGTCCATCAACGGCGAGGAAGTCCTTACAGGCGAAAGAATCAAATTCGATACGACGGATGTCGCCTCACAATTCATCAATAAGAAAGCCAAGAGATCCGATACTGGAACGTACACGATCTACCTTACGAACACTGTTGGCACTGATTCTGCTTCGTGCAAGGTTCTCGTTGTGGGTAAGCATCAGCATGAAAGTTTCTTTTATTTTCACGCAAATACCTTGTTCAAAATAATTAAGCTGTCGTCACTACCAATGGTTTTATTGCGTCTGCTACTATAATTATTTTAAGCAGTTATAATTGTTTAGTTATGCTAAAAGAAACTTTAGAATCGAAGTACTTGACGACTGATTATATTCGTAGATAAACCATCTCCACCGCAAGGACCACTTGATATTTCTGATATCACTCCTGAAACTTGTACGTTGTCTTGGAAACCTCCGTTCGACGATGGCGGCTCACCCGTTACAAATTACGTCGTTGAAAAACTGGATCCGGCTGGCGTAAGTAACTTCTCTTTCTTCTTCTTTTTCTCTAAAAAAATTTTTGAAATTTTATCTATACCCGTACAACTATGTAACTATTAGATTACACATCGAACGATTTCCTTTCTTTCCTCTGATTAATTCTAAAATGCCATGTTGAATGATTTCAGTATTGGGTGAAACTCAGCAGTTTCGTAAGAAACACTCATTACGACGTAATCGGTCTTGAACCCAACCGTACGTACAACTTCCGTGTCCGTGCGGAGAACCAGTACGGAATATCAGAACCATTGCAAGCCGATGAACCAATTACCGCGAAATTCCCATTCACGGTACCCGAACCTCCTGGACAACCACGTGTTATCGATTGGGATACGTCGAACGCAACCGTTGTATGGACCCGACCAATATCCGATGGTGGATCTCGTATTCAGGTATGTATATTAATAACATCATTACTTGTAGATCTTTTAAGATGGAAATGAACTATGATGAATAAATCATACGGTAAAAGCTGACGAAAGACAGTATGAAAAATTGAAACAGTTTCTCCGATTAATTTGTCACTTTCTAAAACATTCGGAGCAGTTGTGGATCTCGATAGATCTGAATTTCCTCGATTGCAATGAAGCCGAATGATCGAGATTCCGCTCTATATTCGAAACAAAACAAAAATCAATCGATTGCTTTTTTTCTCTTTAGGGTTACAAGATCGAATTCCGCGATCCTGCAGACGATGCCACATGGAGAGTGGCGAACGACTACCTGGTCAAAGACACCACCTACATTTGTTACAATTTACTGAGCGGACACGAATACGAGTTTAGAATACGCGCGAAGAACGCAGCTGGCTTCAGCAAACCTAGCGCGCCATCAGCACCGTTCAAACTGAAGAGCAAATTCAACGTGCCTTCACCACCAGGCACACCACAGGTCGTGAAGGTTGGCAAGAACTACGTCGATCTCAAGTGGGAAGCTCCGATTTCCGACGGAGGCAGCCGCATCACCGGTTACGTGATCGAGAAACGCGAAGTCGGAAGCGCGCTTTGGGCAAAATGCAACGAATACAACGTCACCGACACAGAGTACACTGTTCTACATCTGATCGAACGAGGAGATTACGAATTCCGAATCTTCGCGGTGAACGCTGCGGGAAGATCCGAACCAAGTTCCTGCACCACGCCCGTCAAGATCTGCGAGGTGGAAGGTGGCGAGAAGCCAGAATTCGTCAGAACTCTGCCAATCAGCACGAACGTACCGCTCGGCAAAACTCTGGTCCTCGAATGCGAGGCCACAGGAAAACCACAACCGACCGCAAGGTTTGTTTCTTCGAAGCGTTTCCTACTCTTCAATTCGACACGCTATTTTTCGTTTCATATCGAACACTGCATCTAATTGGATTTTACGAATTCTAGGTGGCTGAAGAATGGCAGAGAGATCACGGTCGGCGGTCGTTTCCGCACGGAGGCGTTCGACGGAATCTACAGGCTCGTGATATCCGAAGTCACAGACGCAGACGACGGCGACTACAGCTGTCAGATCTCAAACCCACTCGGTCTGGCTACGACTACAGGTCGATTAAAGATCGGTTCTCCGCCTCGTATCGAGCGCATGCCGGATGTCCTGTACCTGGCTGAAAACGACAACACGAAGATTAAGATCTACTACAGTGGCGACCAACCGATGGACATTACTTTGAAGAAAGATGGTCGCAAGGTGGTGGAAACGAGTCACATCAAGTACACCGTGTTCGACGAGTACCTCATCATCTTCATCAAGGACATTCAGAAAGACGATGCTGGAGTATACGATCTTTCGATCTCGAACGACAGCGGTAGCGTCAGTGGTTCGTTCAACGTGTACATCACTGGACTACCTGGACCACCGACTGAACCTCTCGACGTCACAGATATCGATAAACACACTTGCACTCTGACCTGGCGACCTCCTAAGTACGACGGTGGTCTTCGCGTCACTCACTACGTCGTCGAACGTCGCGACGTCAGTCACACTCACTGGATCATCGTTTCTTCCTTCTGCAAGGATTGTTCCTTCATGGTACAGGGTCTGACCGAAGGACAAGAGTATCTGTTCCGCGTGATGGCCGTAAACGACAACGGAATGGGACCTCCGCTCGAGGGAACCAATCCTATCAAGGCCAAGGCACCATTCGATCCTCCTGGCCCTCCAGGAACGCCAAAGGTCACCGAGGTTGGCGGAGACTTCGTAAATCTCTCGTGGGAGAAACCAGAATCGGACGGTGGCTCGAAGATACAAGGCTACTGGATCGACAAGCGCGAAGTCGGTAGCCAAGCCTGGCAGCGCGTGAACGTCGTTATTTGTCTACCCACTCAAATTAACATCAGCAACCTGATCGAAGGAAGGCAGTACGAGTTCCGTGTGTTCGCTCAAAACGCTGCTGGTCTCGGACCAGAATCGAAGGCCTCGACTTCCGTGAAGATCACCGATCCTCAGGCAGCCAAAGCTCCGGAAGTGATTCTACCTTTGCACAAGGTCAGCTGCGTGCAGAACCACAATGCTCACTTCCAGTGCAAGATCGTTGGTATCCCGAAACCCACGATCACGTGGTTCAAGGGAGCTCGCGAGATCGTCAGTGGATCTCGATACAACATATATTCGGAGGGCGACACGCACAACCTGATCATCCACGATGTGTTTGGAGAGGACGCGGATGAATACGTCTGCCGCGCTGTGAACAAATGCGGCGTCAAATCGACTAAGGGCGAACTTCTGATCAAGACACCACCGAAATTGAACGTACCGCCGAGGTTCAGAGACACTGCATTCTTCGACAAGGGTGTCAACGTGGTTATCAAGATTCCATTCACCGGATATCCGAAACCAAAGATCAGCTGGGTCAGAGAAGGAGAGACGATCGAATCTGGCGGACACTACACCGTGGAGGTGAAGGAAAGACACGCTGTTCTTACCATCATAGACGGTAGCCGTATCGATTCAGGACCTTATCGAATCACTGCTGAGAACGACATGGGTCAAGACACAGCGATCATCAAGATCCAAATCAGCGACAGACCGGATCCGCCCAGATTCCCACAGGTGGACAATATTGGTCACGACTCGTTGGCTCTGACCTGGAAACCACCAGTTTGGGACGGTGGTAGCAACATCACTAATTACCTTGTCGAGAAACGCGAACATCCGATGACCAGCTGGATCAGAGTCGGCAACACCAGATTCTGCTCTATGGCGGTTACTGGCCTCAGTCCTGGACATCAGTACGACTTCCGAATTTGCGCTGAGAACATTTACGGAAGATCTGACCCGAGTGAAGTCACGCCGTTGATCACGACAAAGGGAACGATTAAGAGGGAATACAAACAGAAAGAATACAAGGTGGACGAGACAGGCAAGAAAATCCGCGGACGAAGCGACGAAAAGCCACGAGATTACGACCAATTCGTGTTCGATATCTATAGCAAATACGTTCCACAGCCGGTTGAAATTAAACACATCTCGGTGTATGACAGATACGATATTCTTGAAGAGATTGGAACTGGCGCGTTTGGCGTGGTCCATCGTTGTCGCGAGAGAGCTACTGGAAACATATTCGCGGCTAAGTTTATCCCTGTGTCTCATGCAATGGAAAAGGAACTTATCAGGAAGGAAATCGACATAATGAATCAACTGCATCATCCCAAGTTGATCAATCTTCATGACGCGTTCGAGGACGATGACGAGATGGTCTTGATCTTCGAGTTGTAAGTACACCTGCATATCTTGTTACGATCATAAATCGGGCTTAGCTGTTCAGGCTTAGCTGTTTTTGCTTCAATTTCTAATCTCATTTCCTTCGTTCAGCTTGTCCGGTGGTGAACTCTTCGAGAGAATCACAGCGGAAGGTTACACCATGTCCGAGGCTGAAGTTATCAACTATATGAGACAGATCTGCGAAGCCGTGAAACATATGCACGAGAAGAATATTATACATCTAGGTAATTATACGAACGAATTGAAGAAAAATCATTAGCAATGGAGAAGATGAATGAACTCGTACTATATGAACTTCGATTACATAAGCTGTCGGTCCTCCAATCGATTCGACTCTACCTACATTAGAAATAAGAAAAAGGGAGAAAAAGAAAATTAATTAAATCTATTGTTCCTCTTTTTCAGACATCAAACCTGAAAACATCATGTGCCAGACACGCAACAGCACCAATGTCAAACTGATCGATTTTGGTTTAGCTACGAAGCTCGATCCTAACGAAGTGGTGAAGATCAGTACCGGCACGGCAGAATTTGCTGCGCCTGAAATCGTCGAACGCGAACCTGTTGGTTTCTACACGGACATGTGGGCTTGCGGTGTTCTGGCCTACGTTTTGTAAGCTTCGTTTATTTGAGTCGAATACGTCTACGAACCCCTTCGATTAACCTGCAAAGATAATTAGAAAAACTAATGACTCAAAGAAAACTCAAGTTATGCTATTCTCCTTGTACGGTTTTTGTTTTTCTTCGTCCAATTTAAAATAATTAATTTTGAAAAACGAAAATTACTAGCATCTACATAACTGGTTACTACTATTAACTACTACTAACAAATCACTTAGTTAACTGGTTGATCTAATTAAAGCTAATTGTACAGATTGAGCGGTCTTTCGCCGTTTGCCGGAGACAACGACATCGAAACTCTGAAGAACGTTAAGGCCTGCGACTGGGACTTTGACGAAGAAGCGTTCCGCGACGTCTCCGAAGAAGGCAAGGACTTCATTAGGCGGTTGCTCGTCAAGAACAAAGAGTACGTTGTCGCTTAAAATGTGTTGATAATATTGGCTCGTTCAACAAATTCAATGCGTACATTGTAGATATAGAGTTACACATTAATGAGATGTTGTTTGCATTTAGGAAACGTATGACTGCCCATGAATGTCTCCTTCATCCATGGTTAACCGGTGATCACAGCAACCGTACAACACCAATTGCAACCAGTCGATACCTGAACTTCAGAGACAGACTGCGAGCCAAATACGAGAACTGGGACAAATACGTTCTTCCTATTGGTCGGCTAGCCGAATATTCTTCGCTCAGAAAATTGTTGATCGAGAAGTACAAGATCTACGATTCCTCGTTCGGTAAGGGATGATGTTCCTTAGCTTCCGAAATTCTCGATTCATTTTATTTTCAGGAAACTAAGATTTCATTTGCGCAAGTAACATTTTAAATTTCTATACAGATCGACGACAAGCGGCACCTAGATTCGTCATTAAACCGACGAGTGCGTTTGCCTACGAAGGGCAGAGCGTGAAGTTCACGTGTCGCGTAATCGCAATTGCCTCTCCCACTCTCACGTGGTTCCACAACAATCAGGAACTCAGACAATCCGTGAAATTCATGAAACGATATCACGGCGATGATTACACGTTCATCATCAACAGAGTGAAACTAGAGGACAGAGGAGAGTACGTGATCAGGGCAGAGAATCATTACGGCTACAGAGAAGAGGTCGTTTTCCTGAACGTGCAACGTACGTATGGAACCTTAAATCTCCTTTAAACTAGTCAAATTGTCCAAATTCGAGCAATTTGATATCACTTTATTAATGCAAATCTTATTTACTTAACTACAAATATCCCTCCGAGTTTCTATTTTCCTTCTCTTTAGCCAGATTAATTACATTAAAAGACTCATCGTTTTTTATTTTCAGCGCTACCTAAGGAGATTCCAAAATACAGACCAGAACTGCATCCAGTCCGAAGGAGAGAACCGCTCGGTTATAATGTCTGGTTGGAGACGATTGAATCGGCGCCAAGCTTCACCTTCCTCCTTCGACCACGTGTCATTCAAGTCAGACAAACGTGCAAACTCCTTTGTTGTCTCGCTGGCAATCCACCACCGACGGTGAAATGGTACAAAGACAGGGAGGAGCTCTCCAAACATCACTACGCGATGACGAACTCGGACGGTGTCGTCACGATGGAAATCATCGACTGCAAACCGGAAGACAGCGGCAAATATCGTTGTATCGCGACGAACAAACATGGAAAAGATGAAACCAGCTGCGTAGTCATCGTTGAAGGTAATTTAACACGTTCACCGTAGAACTGATTTCCAATGACTTTCCATTCACGCGGAAATATACAGTGAAATGTATAGTGTGATTCGTTAATATCTTAGTTGCGATCTTCAAAGAATAACGTTGAGCTTGAAATCTTGAAAAAAAAAACGATGTCTAAGGAAAAATCGTAAATCACAATATTTGTTGTCCAGGGCCAACAGAACTTTGTCTTGATACAATATTTTATATCAATGAGAGTAATTAAAACATTTAGAAAGCCAGGATGAAAAAACCACCCTGCATAATTAATTTTGTACCATTATATTCCACAAAATATTTTCATTCATCGTATGACGACTATCGACTATGAATTGAAAGTTTTTTCTTGGTGACACGTGTTAAAAAAGATGCTTCTTTTTCACTTGATACAAAATGTATACCTATATTATTTTATTTCTACTTACACTTTTACTAGTATTTATAGTAAAACACTGATGAAATATTTGTTTGTAGGCACTGGAGAAACAGAGGAGCAACTGAAATTAGCGCACGACCTCCTACATTCCGGAGGTACAATTTTTGGACTATAGCCCCTTCTTGCTTGCAATCCCGCTTAATCGTACATTAATTGTAAAACGCAATTTATCCCTGTACAATTACTTAAAACAAATTATCCCTGTACAACATTATTCCTTTAATATCATTGTAATATCTTGAAAAGTAGGAATGTTTCTAGGAATTTTTTTTTTTTTTTTTTTTAACAAGTACCGCAAGTAAATCAATTTATTGCTTATTATGGTTAATATGTAAATATTGAAGAGCGTAGCAAAAAATTTTGAGTCTACTTTACCCCTCCGGTTTTTGCGGATTTCTCCTTAGAGTCTCTATCAGTCTGCGACAAAATCGATATCTTCTCGTTGACAGTGATTATCTTATACGGTTAATATAAAAAAATATATATATTCTCAAAAAGTAGGAGCGTATGTCTATCATACTATGTATGGAAATTTCTATATCTGAACGAGTAACGAAATTGTCGAGCGTTGGACAAATTTGCAGTTTTTGAAAAAATGAAGAGAGATCTTTAACTTATGAGATACACACGTGATGGAAAAGAGACAGATTATTTATATATAGCGGTTGACCTGAACTCTTGTCAATCGGATATATAATTTTTCTTATCTATCTGTTGCCAAATTAGGAGACATCTTTGTAAGAAAAACATGATTGATCAACCTTTTGGTGACCCATAATTTGTAAATAATAACAAAATTTATTATCTTGCCCCTAGTTAGCTATTCCTAAACTATATTGCAATTCCCCAGCTCCCATGAAACTGCCATTATCAGCGATCTTGCTTAATTTTTCTTGCAAGTGACTTTGATACTGCTTTATTGCTCCTGGCGTTCGGCTTTACGGTCGCACTTCTCGTTTCTTTTTTGCGTTTGCTAGAGAAAATATAATCTAACAGCAACGTATGAAACTGAAATATTATTTCGTAGATCGAAAATTCATCGAGCAGCCGCTGAAGCCAGCACCACCTCCGATCATAACGGTACACAAAGCCGGTGGATACAGTGGATACAGTTCCACTACCACACAGGGTCATAATTACAGTAGCTCTACCACCAATAAATACAATGCTTCGAGTTCATCTTCCTATAAAGTAAGAGGAGCAGAGAAACTAAATATTTGATTAAAAAAAGATATAGATAAACTGGTAATAGATAAAAAAAATAAGTATTTGATACATACAATTTCTCTAGGCTACAGAGTCCAGCACAGAGAAGCGAAATACCAAGAAATACGGACTCGATAGCACCGGTAGTCCATCTCGTTCTAGAAGTACGACAAAGGAATTAATCTGTACGTTAATTACGTTATTTCCACCTGAAAAACTGTATGATCAAGTGAATTATCTAATAACTGGTTTTGCTTAAATATCGTCTTTAAAGATCCTCCGGATGACTCGATGAGAGCACCGCAATTCACGAAAAAATTGAGCGATCTTACTATCAATGATGGAGAACAGCTGGAACTTAACGTAAACGTTGACGGTGATCCAGAACCACAAGTCACCTGGTCCAAGAATGGCAAGGCAAGTACTTACATGTATACATATAAAAAACTGGAGAACTTATCGCGATCCTCGAATTTTGATATTTAAATTTCATAAAATTCAGTACTTCTATAACGCTTTGTAGTAATAAATGTGAATTCTATCACACTTTGTAATACAATTCTATTTTGTTATAAGGATAAAAATTAATAAGCTTTCTCCTCCATTAGACGCTGAGTTCGTCGGAAATTATGAGCTTGAAGTACAAAGGCGGAGTCGCGACTCTTGTTATCAATGAGGTATTCCCCGAGGATGAGGGTGAATATACTTGCCAAGCAAGCAATAGCATCGGTACCGTAACTACCTCCTGCAAATTAACCGTGAAACGTAAGTACAGTAATCAGTGAAACTAGAAATCGTACTATGGAAAAGGGGCGGAATGGTTAAATGAACATATTCATTGCAGCCATGGCAAATGCAGCCGCGAAGAAAAAGACCGATGACAAGCCTCCAAAGATCGTAGATCACGTAACCAGCATGTTCGTAAAGGATGGCGAAGCCGTGACCTTGAGCTGTCGAATAATCGGCGCGAAGAAATTCGACGTGATCTGGCTTCACAACAACAAGGAAATCAAACCTAGCAAGGACTTCCAGTACAGCAGCGAGGCTAATATCTATAAACTGAACATTGCCGAAATCTTCCCTGAAGACTCTGGCACTTATACCTGCGAGGCATTCAATGACGCAGGAGAGAGCTTCTCATCGTGCACATTAAACGTACTTGGTACGTTAACGTTCATTTCAAAAATTTATTTTATTAGCTTGCAGCAAACGCCGATAACCGATCGATATGAAATCTGGTACAATGATTCACGAAAGTATTTTGCTTTCAGTTCCAAATGAGGAACCGAAGAGTCCAGTCTTCACGACATTCCCACAATCTGCAACGGTAAGCGAAGGCGAATCGGTTACATTCGTATGCAAGACTGAAACCGCGCCTCTGAAAGGTAAGCGAAAACGTTTATTTTAGTCGTGAGAATTCGAAGCACAGAATTTTACCAAATTTTATTAAATTTATTACATTTATTACATTATTATTATTCTTAACGATACAGTAACGTGGTTGAAAGACGGAAAAGCGCTCCCAGAATCTAGTAGCAGGTACCTCTTCAGTTCAGACGGTGACAAATCGTTCGAGTTGCGTATCAAAGCATGTACAGCCAGCGATGTGGGTCAGTATGTTGCTCGCGCGATCGGCAAGAAGGGTGAGACCAATGCTGCTTTCGCCCTGAACGTTACCAACGAATAATGAAATCGTTGATTTCGCGCGTGTCAAAACGCAAAACGACAAGGTTTGATAAGATCTGTGTATATATACAGTTTTTATTCTTCCCCTTACCTCATCCAAAGTTTCGCCCTCATCTTCATATCTCATGTATTTTAAGATAGCATGTCGATTCACGAAATTTAATTATTTGTTTGTTTTAATGCGTCTCTTTTCAGCTTCTAGAATATTATCGGGAGGACAACAATACGAGAAAAAAAAAACTGTAAAAATGAACTATATAAATGTGCGACTTGAAAATAATCGCGGTCATAGGCGACGTAACGCTCGTGTATAAAAGAGAAATTGGAAAACTATTGTATTCATGCTATTCTATATGTAAATTATCATTTACTTTTTGTGTGCTTATCATATCGCAAAAAAAAATCATGTCATTATATGATGAAAGAAGAATCCAAAGTGTTAAGCAATACGGATAGCACGTGCAATCTATACGCTAATACGAGCTTTGCTGTATACACGAATTTGCATATTTTAAGTACACAATCGTACACAAACGGCAGTTAAATAACAAACAGGAAACTTTCGCAATAGTCAGACTCAGCAGGATAACCAGCATCCTCGTACGTTAAAACAACAATAACCAATCTTGCTAGATGACTATACGAAAGAGTTTAACACTGCCGAAATGTACATCCTTATTCCATGTAATCGTACGCACTGTCGTGTTATACATGTTTGAAGACTGCTTCCGTTACAAAATTTCAGATAAATAAAAAAGATGATTCAAATATAAAAGTTGCGGACTTTTTATTTTCCTTTCACTACTTCCCTTATGATTTCATAAAGTCGTTTACAACATATTCAAGTAAAAAGATTTTAATTACGTGGTATTGTACAAAGTACGGGGATCTATGATATTAAAGCAACTATATTGTGGAAAAATATAGTCTTTGAACTCGTCTCTCTCCTCCGTGTGTGAATGCAAATATTGATTATCATTTTGTTGACTGATATTATTTATCATCATTATACCGATATTAGAGGATTTCAGGTATCTTAACTGAAGCCTACAATTACTTTCTACATCCACAACATACGTCCTTAGTTCCTTATTCTCTATAGAGCGTTTTATACATTCTCCTCTCTCACAAACAGTGTTGTCTTTTGTAATCTCGATTCTAGTAATAATCATTTCGTCTAAATCATCATCCTCTACAAAAATCATTAAAAATTATTATAAATGTAAATATAAAAATAAAAATATCGTCAATATCTTTTTATGCATTATTACCTTCAAAAAGTAGCGTTGTATCACATGTAAGAAATGTATCTACTCTTTCAATAACATCATCATCGCGTATCGATATAGTTTGCCAATAATCTTCTTTGGGATAATAAATATAAACAGATGATTTCAACATATACAATTTTCCATTTAGAACACAGTGAGGAGGAATATTGGTAAAACTCTCAGGAACGCGCATGCCTTCTTTCCAAATACCTGAAATTGTTTGCGCATTAACGTTGGAACTTTCATGAATATTTTCTATATTTCATAATGTAAATTTTTAACCTGTGTGAATATCAAGAATATTGACTGAATACAATTTTAATCTATGCCTTCCCACACCACCAACTATGACCAACTTGTTACTAAGAAACACAGCAATCATATGCCTTCTTGGAACTGGCAACGTTGATTCATAATACCATTGTTTAGATAGAAGACAATAACGTGAAATAACATTATTAAATTGTGTGCCTCCTAAACCTATGTTTCCTCCAACTGTATACACATTGAAACCTAAAGCAATATTTTCAATGATTAGAAATGTGTTTCTTAATAAAATATGCAACTTAATAGGAGCATACCTCTACTAATAACTTGCATCCCAAATAACCATTTATCTGGATGTTGAATACTTTTTAATTGTTCACATTTATTTAAAACATTACCATCCCAAGTACACAAATATCCAACCTTTGTATCATCTTCAAATGTTTCATAGATAACTGTTCCCCTTATAAACTTAAGTTGCCTTCCTTGATTGATATGCGCAATATCTGAATTCTATAGTTAAAATATTTTATATATACTATAGAGATCACATGTAAATAAATATGATAGAAGATCAATATCATTTACCCCGTGATGCATTATCCATTTATTCCTTATATTTTCCAAATATGATTCTGAGGAAACTCTTATATTAACGTTGTTTAATAATTGAACAATATCATCTGCGGCTAATTTGACAAGCACATCTACAGGGATTTCCTCAAACCTATCTAAACAGACAGACATACAAATATCTTGTAATGCCTTCATGTTTAACTCTTTTGCTAATAACCATATATTGATTACTTTCTGTGGTGACAACCATTGTAAAGCTATAATATTTACAATATCATTTGTTAATTCATCAACTATAAACAATGCGCTCAACTGTAACAAATTCAATAACCCTGTAAAATGTTTATCTTGCATAAACTTTATCAGAGAAATTTTTATGGGTTGATAATGAATACTTATACGTCTGTCATTGTGAACCCAATCAACAAAATTCTAAAAGCATAAAAATTAAATAATTACGACAATAATACATAAACATTTTTCTACGTTAGTTGATATAAAACATAAAAATAACCTGTAAAGTACTTTGAGCAATGTCATAATTAATAACATATTCCTGGTTATGAGAATCACTAAAATTGTGTGAAAAAAGAGACGCGAAATAGCGGCTTTTACTTGCAAGCTTTTGTTTGTTCACTCGTATATCTTTTTGATTAAGAACTAGGGTTAAATATTCTTCCATGGTATATTTTCGATATTATTTATCTAATAAACCCTTGTTTAATACGTTTTCAGAAGTTATCAGTTTCAACGTTTCGATTCAAATATATTGTTGTAAAAAATTGTTGTTCGAAAGAGTATAGACAACTCTTCAAGAGGGCTAGAATACAGATTAGTCATTATAAGTAATACAAACCGCGAACTAAATGAGTACATGCTTTAATTTGTATTTCACTTTAACTTTAGAAGGTTCTGTTTAAAATTTTGATCACAAATATTAAACAAAAGTTGAAATGTTGAGTTAGTGTCATGTTCGTTTTCTCATCATGGAACACAATCGTTGACTATGAACCTCCTTAGCTTTAACAAAATTTAAGAGATTTTAAGAATATTGATAATGTAAAATAAATAGCAATGATCAGTGAACATACAGCAGAATTTATTTTATGTCTTACTAAATTAGATGTAATACATAAAATAGATCTCAATATATGTATTATCAGGTATTATATAAATAATAAATTAGTGTTCATATATATTATAACATATTATAACATTTGGAAGTAATTTTATTTGCAGTGTGACTATTTTTCTATCAAGTAGAACTGATAAAATGTATAAACTATTATAAAATGATATGATAGGGTGGGTTGTAAATTTATACAAAATTTTTGCTTCCGTTTATCCCTTTTTAAATCTTTAATTTCATAGTCATACTCAATTTCGATTTCATATAATAGTGTGACATATGCAACATGAGTAATACGTCCTATTACTTACATAGCCACATGGAAATAATGCTATGACTGACAACATATATTGTTTTAAAATCATATGACATAAAAATATATTGTGATACTGGATCTATCTTACATTTTCTCTGTGGTTAAAATGGAATCGTCAACCCTACTTTTTGGTTGAATGTTGAGTTGAATCGCACAATCGCATAATTGCAGTGCAGACAACCGTTTTTTGTATTAAGTCAGAACTTCATATACGCTTCGCGTCGTTAGTATGTAAAGATCACGACTATTGAAAAGACTATTGAATTTATGGCTGATTTAAATAGAAAACCTTCGAAAACAATTCGAAATGTTGTGTAATTAGTATTAACCTACGAATGATGTTAATATTGACGCATTTTATTTGATGCATTTCTGTAATCTAGAGTCATAATGGATCAAGAATTGATTGAAAAATTTATAGAAGTGACAGGTAAGCAATATACCAATCTAATAACATATCAAAGATTACGAAACTTGTTCCCGTTTTGTACAGAGACATGTTATCTAAAAAATTGGTGAATAATTAATTTGAAATTAATTTATGTTTAACTTACGTTAATAAGTTATTTTGTGTTAATTCAAGGGGAGAATGAAGCAACAGCTCGCCAATATTTGTCATTAGCTGATGGAAATGTGGAAACTGCAATAAGTTTAATGTTTGATGGTAGTCAAGCACCTGAACCATTATGTACGGCTGATCCGGAACCAGAAGTGAGACCTCCTATTTTACCTGTGCAAGAAGTATTAGTGCCATCTGGTCCAATATGTTCCCTTCCAAGATTATCGACTAATGTATTTGACAGATTTAGAGATTTTGCAGTAGAAACCCGTGAATATCACCTTATTAAATAGTAGATAATATACACATACATAATGTGACTACGTATATAGTATAATCATTTTGTACTTAATATAGAACGACAAGAAGAAGAAATGACTCGAAAAGTAGCTGGTGTTAAACAAATATCCTACTGCAAATCAAAAAGATTGGAAGATTTATTTCGACCGCCATGTGGTATTCTCTTCCTGGGTTCCTTTATGGAAGCTCGTGAACACGCTAAATCATTAAACCGTTGGTTACTTGTAAATGTTCAAAATCCTCAAGAATTTTCTTGCCAAATTCTTAACAGAGATGTATGGTCCAATCAACAGATTCAAGGAATTGTAAAGGATCATTTTGTTTTGTGGCAAGTGAGTTATCATAAAGCACTTGTATTTAAATTTTATCAAAGGAAAAAGACTCATTTAATATTATTGCAAATTTAAATAGGTTTTATCAAATACAAGTGATGGAAGTCGTTATGTGCATCTGTATGATGTATATGAATATCCTTATCTAGCAATAATAGATCCTAGAACAGGAGAATGTATGAAAACTTACAATCATATTACGGTAGATACTTTAATGTCTGCATTAAATGATATGTTGAGTTCTCACTCGTCACCAGAATGTGCATCAACCAACTCAATTCATTCTAAAAAATGGAATAACTGTACTGCCACAGCAACGGAAGGAAGTTCTACATCAAATTCATCAGTATGTGTAAAAAAAGATTTTTCATTCTTTAATTAAATAGTTAATTTCAATACTTTGATTCTTCATGTATTTATATATTTATAGGATTGTAGTAGTAGTACTACTGTTAAGGCATTTAAGCACACTATTGATAATTTAAATGATTCAGGTGAGTAGTACTTGTCAATTACAGCAAAAATTTAATGTATTTCTAATATATGACATTTCTTCAATATCTGTATTTTATTTACATAATTATTATACAGGTGATATAGATATTAAGAATGATATGACAACTATTCAAAGTTCAAGTACAAGTATGTCAGCTGATACATTTGGAAACATAACTAAAAAAAGAAGAATGAATGAATTGGACGAATTAAACGAAAAGAAACAAGAAACAGAAAGTTCAAAGGTATATTGAAGTTAGCACATACAATTTAATATTGTATAATTCCGAGTAATTCACATATATTATTCTAGGACGAACGATCATACGAACTGAAGTCCACTCTGAGCAAGAAAACTGGTAAAAAAATTATTGCATTTTACTTTTTATTCGTATGATTTCTAGAGGTTAATAAAAATATATATATTGTTTATATAGATAGTACATCTGCTATAAGACTTTGTTTAAGACTGCCAAATGGTAAGAAAGAAACGATATCAATGTCTGCTACAGATACTATAGAGGTAAGTACAATGAACTTATTAATAATAATGTACTTAGGAACGATAAATGAAAATACACATTAATCCTTATTTTTTTAGGATTTCATAAATACTATGGAGAGTATGGGTTACTCATCAACCGATCATACTTATTTAATACCGTTTCCAAAAACAAATATTGGAGCACTTTCTCCACAGATATATTTATCGGATACGATTTTATTTCCAGCAAATACAGTATTTATAACAAAGATATAGTAATCTTTGGTTAGGTAAGTATGCATATATATTTTAATAAATGAAGTAACATGTTAAAGTAACGAAATATGTTGTGTTTTTTACAGATAAAATATAGCGAAAGTATTTCCTTTTAACTACTGCATTATGGAATACATCATAAGTTTGATAAAAGTTACGTATCTTAATATATATATATATATGGAAAGACACTGACATATTCAATTACCATTTATGTGTAATTGTAATAATCCTATTTGTCCTAAACAATCAAATGAATGTCCTAAACATTTACTACTATCGTTATAATAGTCACATTTCAGTTAAATATTTTCAATGAAATGTACAGTAGAATGAATCATAACAGTTTAATTGACTTTTATACAAATAATAACAAAGTTATAACATTCATTTTTAATGACAAGAATTAGAATACATCAATATAAATTTTGAGAAACTTGTATCCTTCTTTTTCTTCTTATATAAAACAGTTCAGTATGCTTCCTATACGATATATTCTTACGATATATTCTTACATATACTCTTTTGTTCCCCAAGGTAGCCTCGAACATTTTGTGTTAAAAATTTTCTAAACTACTCGTCAATGTATCTTCACATAAAAGATACAGAAATTTTAAAAAACCGAAAAGTTTTATTTATATTTTTAAATAAAAAAATTATACATTGAATAGTACTTATTTTATCCTTATTTTACATATGTTGTAAGATTTATATAAAATAGAATTATTTAATTATATTACTCTATAACAATTATATATATGTTCAATACAATGTATGTCAGTTGTATATTGAAATGATTCACCATATTTTAAATAATTATGATAATTTATGACCTACATCTGTTCGTTGCAGAGAAGCGCTATACTTAAATACAATTATTACTTTAGATAGATACATATATATATAAATAAATGGATGTTAAATTAGGTCTTATTTAAGTAAATTAATAATGTAGTTTTATTTGCAAATTTACGAAATATTTTAAACATATAGTTCTTACCTAATTGTCCAAATGCATTTTTTTGTAACTTTAGGCAGCATCCAAATATTATTGATACATATTCACTGCCAAACGTTGTTACAATTTGTTGTATGAAGCAGATTACTAATGAACCGAGTGAGTATACGTTGTTTGTGTACGTAAAGTTATACCGGTCTCATGTTCTGCGTAATGAAATGAGAAAGTAATGGAAAATTAAATGTAGCAATAAATGGTGTGTTGATACAAAATAGGATCATGAAATATAGAAAAATAATTAATGTCATATAAAAATATTATAAAATAGTTTCTTTTTTCATATATTGAACATTAGTGATATAATGTCATCTTTGTATGTTAAATGTGGTTCTAATATTCGAGAATAAAAATATATTTAATATACATACCATGTATATAACTATGTTAAAATACAAAATAAATGAAATATATGGTTTTAAGAATTATGTAAGGTTACCATATAGATTTAATAAATAATTCAACTTTGTATTACAAGATCACAGGTCATACATATATATCCTATGTAAATTATTGACATTAATCACTTTAAAATGTTAACATATTAATTTATATCTATAATGTAAGTAAATTTATGAAGGAAATTATATATTGCATTAGCCACAATATTGTTATACAACTATAACAATACTTAAATTGCATTTTGTATTATATCCCAGCATTAGAATATATAGAAGAAAATGTTTCTATTCTTAAGAGCAATAAAGCTAAGAGTAACAATGAATAACTTAAATGTCAAAAACATATATATGTATGTATATATATACATATATATTATATATATCCATAATCAATTCACAAAAGTACATCTCTCTTTAACATCTGACTATGAATTTATGTAAAGAGTTCTTCTTTCATACCAAAACAGTTTAAGACAACTCCCATTGGCGTACGCTTGAGTCCCATACCCTCAATCTTGTTAACAAATTTGTTCTTCACATTCCTTAATCTCAAAGATGCATGTATAAAGGTCACTAAAATATTAACAATATATTAATACAGATCAACCAATTATTTTTGGATTTTTATAACTGATTTCAGAGCTCCATAATGAAAAAATACTTTTCTTGGTACTGTTCTTTATATGGAAAAAAACTTACCACAAAATGAGAGTAAAATACCAAATAATACAAGAAGGACTGAGTTTATAGTATAAAGAACATAAGCTGCACAAATAATAGTAAGAATTACTCCAAATTGAGGATAGGTTCTTTTGAATTTAAGCAATGATTCTTTTTCATTAAACAAATAAGTACATTCAGCCCATACTGCCATGAGCGTTGATATACCAATAATCATCTTCATTGGATGTACCAATCTAAATAATTAATGTACATTATCAAACAATTTTGTAATCTTCATTATATATATATTTTATAAATATCAATATTATACTTACGCTACAACCAATAAAATAGCAATGGACATATAAAGATAATTGGTTTGATAATACACAAGATTATTTGCTACTCTGTTGCCCCATTTTTCGAAATCTCTAAAATTAGGCAATTGGAAACGTGAAGATTCCAAAAGAAAATCATATAAACTACGAAGAGGTGGCAGTTCCCATCCGTCACCTATTGTTACTGTTTTATCCATTGTAACGATGTCAAACACAATTTTATATTAAATTAAGCAGCTTAATTTTTACGATTGCACATCAATCGATCTTTATACGATAAAGTCTTTTGGTATTTTTGGACGATGACGACCAAAACGAACGTCATGCAAGTTCATGAAATACTCGTACCGCAACTCGAAAATAATTAACTAGATTAGTTGCGATTTTACATGCAATTTTCACTTTTCGTAAAAGAAAGGAGCAAAGTATTAATTATCATGTACTTCAGCAAAAGAATTTATGCACTATATTGATAAACTGCTTCGAATTCCGTTTAAAGGCTATTATCGTAACGTGCGCGTTTGCTTATCTACTGCTAAGTGGTAAACATCGGTGAACAATGTATCTGTGTAGTTAAAAGTAACGTCATTTCTTATCTCGAGAAAGTCAGATCCAGCGCGTGTTTCAAAATGTTACTTTATCGATCTATAAATTGAATAATAATAAAATTTTGTGTAACTGCGTCGGTATAAAATATAAATCAATCAAAGTTCGATATAGTTATGTGATTTCATGCATGTAATAACGTTTTTAAGTTTTTATTAGTAATATATTTATATTTTTTACAATTTTTTTTATTACAAAACAGTTGTATCTTTAAATTAACATTTTACATAAATTTATTAATTGTGTGTGTGTATATATATATATATATATATATATATATATATATAATATCATTCATACTTTATTGATTAAAATCATTACTTTCATGATTAAAAAAGATCGTTGATACATATCAAATATATATTATACAACAAGTCAATTATTTTTAAAATGGAATGTCAAACTTTTCTATGTTGTGCGATAGGTGTTAATTAATAGCATCACAGGCGTCGATCCAATCATTGTACACATCAATTGGTTCTGATAACATGTTAATATTGGTTTGAAAATTTTCTAAACAAATTTGACATGAAATTCTTGCTATTTTTCGACATTTGTCCCTAAAATCATTATAAAATGTAATAAATAATCTTCATAACTAGAATCTGATTTTACGATGCGTTAAAACTTACATTTTAACTTCACATGACTTCTCATGATTACAAAATGGACACGTGAATTGTGTATCCATAGGTACGATCGCTTTGTTTCTTTGTGGCGCTTCTCGTTTAGATTTTCTTCGACCCATTTTCAATAGATATTTATTTTATTATAACGTTCTTCTGAAAACATCAGAGGCTTAAATTTGTACGCGTTATAAAAATGATATATTTACATATATTTCGATAGGGAAATTAATATTAATTGTGAAGTTATTAAAGAAAGAACATACCTTCAAACGCTGTCAAGTTAGAATACAAATATAGTTTTGTAATTAGTGTAATGATAACTCCATGTTCTCTTGACTAACGTTCAGGAGCAACTAAATATTTAAAAAGAAATCGAGCCGTCATCGTTCTCTGGGTTTTCACCCTTGCAGGTATCCTAACGATTGTAGGGATTATGACCATTGTAGAACGACTATAGGGAATGTTTCCAAAGGACTGATTCAGAATTTAGAAGGGGAGGAAAAATCGCAACTAGGATTTACTAGGGATTACATTCAACGCATATATTTTTATCGTAAAAATTGTTAATTATATTAAGTCTTTAATACAAAATTAAAATCGTGGGTAATAAAAAGAACTTCAGATTTTTTTAAGAACACACCAGACAATAAGTAAATCTTAAAATTTGATATTTCGATTTATTTTTTATATAATTAAATATTAATAACACGCGATAACTTTTGAACCCTATTAAGCAGCAAGTCTCCTTGTTTGACCATAGCTTGATATTGCCAATTTTTATTATCTGGTCTATTAGTTTCAACTATCCCACCAACACGATCAACTTTACAATGCAATCTTCCAGCAGCGATAAAACGCGATAATTCCCTGCAAAAAATAGTTGAAATAATAATTAAATGCACATTATACTAGCAGAGAATGAAATTTGCCAAGCTTACTGATCAATGTATTCTATTGTAACACCAAATGCTTCAGCCATGTATTGAAGTGTAAGAGATCTATAAGATTCTAAAAGTTGCGTGTATGCGAGAATGCGCATCTCTCTAACATAATACCGATAATGTGGGAAAATTAAATAATCTCTACGCAACAAACCCTCGACGTGTGCTGAAACCATATTCATACATAATAACAAATAAAATATGAAATTATCAAGATTTTATACTGAAGTGGAAATTCTCAATACCTAGATTTTTAAAGAAATCAGTATATTGGCAATTATATAGAGAAAATAAGTAATCTTTTACATCTGGATTACTATGAAGTACTTCCAAAATTTCTGAACCTTTGATAATCTTATCTCTAAGTTCATTTCTAGGTAAACTTATCATGCTTAAATACACAGTGTATCTCACAAATGTATTATAATCCATCAGTTCGTAACTAGTAAACGTGCTAATTGTATCCAAAAAGAAAGTTGCAGCTTCTTTAAAGTCACGTACTGCTATGCAGTATGTCCCTTGATATACTTTTAAGCGATTTCGTCTATCCCAATCACCACCTTCTTCTATTAAACTGAAATAAAATACTGGTACCTACATTCTGTTACATCCACCCTATTTTTCAATACATACGTACCTTTTAGCTTTCTCTATGTTTCTAGTAACATGATCATGATCTAGATAAAATAATCCAATTCTAATATTATGAAATACTATGTCTAGTCTATGTCCTAACGATACAGTTTTATCATAAGTTTTCCTGAATGCTGAAATAGCACCTTCCTTATCACCTATTCTACATAAATGTTCTGACTTTTTAAGATTGGCTTCTCTGACTTCCATTTCACCTAAGTTTTTCTCAGCATCTTCAATTGCATCATCTAATTCTTTCAGTTGTTCCATATTCTTAGCTTTCATTGTAGTTAAAAGAGTATCATCAATTGGCCAATTCAAATCTTTACAAACTTCTTCATAGAATGGAGCCATATCTAATGAAATAAAAAATGAACTGAGAGTTTATTGAATAGTAACGAAAAAAAAAAGTGAGATTTTCAAATAAAAAGAAAGGAAATTATTGAATCAAGGGGAATACTATGAAAAGGAATAGTCAGCAATAAAAAGGTTATGTTAAGTGTCATGGTAGTTTTCTTAGTTTCAACTTGCGTAAAAGTATTAATTATATTTTTAATATCAAATATTTAATTTATTATAAGTAAAATTCCTTGTTGTATAGATAAACTAAAATTGTTAACTGAAGATGCAAAAATGCTATCTCACCGTCTGCTTTAATGGCATCTAATAGTTTGTTCTTTAAAAATGGATCATCCTTATGTTCTGGTAGACTCAATAAGAATTTAGTTTGAGCTAACTCCAATTTGGGATTCTTTTCTAAACCCTCTTCGTCTAGATTTTCCAACGGCATTTTAAATTGAAATTATAATTACGACACTGGTGAACACAAATTATCCAACACACTTTGTGTTTTACGAAGCACGAACTAAATAATATATAGATCAAACGCGAAAACATATATTTCTACATCTACTCGATAGATGGCGGGGTAAATTCTTTTAGTTTGATTATTCATCATTTATTACTCCTAGACTATATCATTTTTTGGGTTTTTCATAATATTTCTAGATAAATTCAATAATTATATTTTTAAGGAACAATCAACACATTAACTAAATGAAAGTTCGTATATTTTTTTAATGTTTGTTGTTCTTCATTTAAGTTTTGAAGATATACGAACTGTTGGAAATAATAAACACAGGACAATTTTCTTTTAACGAATCAATTTATTTTTTGACACAAACTGCCAATGACTCAGGTAAAGTGAGTCCAAAAAGAGAAAAATGTTTTCACAGGATTCGTTATATTTAAAATTTACAAGAAGGATTGCATAATGCGATTTCATTCATTCACATATCACACAATTCAACGCATACTAACGACTTCGGTATTTCTTTCTCTCCAATGGTAGTTTTGCACGACACTGATCATTCTCTCGATAATATCGTTACAATTATGTTTGGACAGTAACAACGAAACTGACTGCAATATGATTGTTGAAAGGATGCTAAACAGGATTCTAACGAAGCGGTAATAGATCGTTAAAGATTTCCTTTTACTGGAAAGATTCGATATCATAAATTACGTTCTGTACGTGTACGCAAAGCTAGTCAAAGCAATCAAGAGAGTCGAGAAAACACGAAATAACAATTAGCATCAATCTTATACGTTAGTCTGGCAAACTTCGAAGTCACATTCGTGACGGTAAGTGACAGCAAATATTTTATTTTTGAATTTCACATTTCAATAAAAATTGCAGATCGTGGGACGTCGCGATCGAACCACTATATTTCGATTATACTATGAATTAAGTAGAATAAAGGAATTTATTTGAAATCTGTATCTTTGTCTTTTAATTCGTTAAATCGTCCGAATTGATAGATGTTCCCAGATAATTTTTTCTAGAGAACTCTCTGAATTTTTTTCAAGAACTGGAATTACTCTTTAAGCTTTACATGTGTATATGCATGTGTGTACATGTATATAAGCAGCAATACATACACATACATACAGCCAATACAGGATCGGTACTTTAAATTTGATAATGAACTTTGTAATTTTGAATATTCGATGTAGATAATCGAATATATGCGACGTTCTATTTCTTCAAAAGAGAATATGCTGCATGGCGAAACAGACGTGTATTCTAAAGAGTATTCCTCGTTTTGAAGAAAAACGTATCGTTTATTGGTAATAGAGACGATCGCACATTCGATCGAAGAATCAGCAATCGAATTCGTGTGCACGGTTGGTAAAAAATAAATCGTTGGGTAATCGATGCACCTTTCTAGTACAGTTTAGTTTACCGACCGACTTTCATGGCAAATAACGCAACACACAACATTTAGAATTACGAATCCAACTATGCTACGTTTATGATCGTTAAGCGTACATCGATTCGTTCCTTCGAATGAAAGAAACAGCCCGAATTTTCGTGTATCTGGAACATCACGAATGGACGAAAGAACGAACAAACGAACAACCAGCAAGGATGTTACGAATTTGTCGAAGCGAGAAAACAGTGTGCATTTAAATGAGCGTTTGCAGTGCATTCGCCATTGCTCAATTCCAACATGCACGGTACGATATTATCGCTACTTTGTTCGATCGAACATTTTTTCGTGCAAAACGATCATACACGAAAATACGAGCGACTCGAATTTCCAAGCATGTTATTTAATCGTTATCAACGATTGTTGGAGAAAATTTGTCGATTAATCAAAAGGAGCTGGAACTCGCAGTAAAAATTGAAAAAGAAAACGAATATTTATATCGAATTGGTTCTACTCTTATTCGTTGATCGAACGAACGATCGAATTCTACTTTTTTTCCTTCCTTGTCCTCTCTGAGCTCTCGGTTCCTTTATTTTTCTTTGTTTGCTTTGTTCGAAAGTTATAAGTAAAATCTGCAAGTTCGTTGCACGTGTAAAGAATCCGAATGAAATGTTTTTAAGTTTAATTTTTCGTGTAATCCCGATCCGATGATAAAGAAAATAAAGAAAAGGTGAATACGAAAAAGAAAAGACGAAAAGCGAGCGTTAAAGGCGAAGGAAAAGGAAGGATACGAAGGGAAGGATGATGTAGTTTTGAACGAAGCGTCTGGAGGATTATCGCGAATCAATTTTAAGGCGAGAAATCGTTGATCCAACGAGTGACGTAAAAAAGGAAGAGAAGGGGGGGGAAGGACAGGATATAGGAAAAGAGGAACGAAATAAAAATTGCAAAGAATAACGTAAGATACGTTGCCCCTCTTTCCCGCGTTGTACGAACAGCTATAAATACTCCGCAAGTACTTGTACGTTGTTGGTCGATATAGAACACATCTCAATAATCCGAGCGATCGATACGATGCTGATAATGAGAATTATGACAGAGAAGTGTGGTTTAAGATAGAAGCGAGTGAGCGAGCGGTCGATTACTGTTTTCGGCCACGAATCGACGGATCGGTCGATCGATCGATCGATCGATCGGTCGGCTGGACATTCACACCGTTAAGTTTAAAAGGTAGAATAATAGAGGGTTCCAAGCGATTAAAAAATATGTCGGAGGCCGGTTTTGGCCCAAGCTCTCTTACTCGCTTACGCTCGAAATTTTTTCCTCTCTTTTCTTTCGATTTTCTTTCTTTTTTCTCGTTTTATTATTATTAATTATTATTGTTATTAATTATTAATTATTATTATTTTGTTGTTGTTGTTGTTGTTGTTGTTATTGTTATAGTTATTATTATTAATATTATTATTATTATTATTATTATTCGATACGATCAACAGCGAAACCACTTAAATCTGTATAATATATTTATACTTAATACTTAATTCTTAGCGATCAATTTACAATCGATTGATTCGATTAATCGAAAGGTATCGATTAATTCGTAGCGATGGTTCGTTCCGTTCGGCACGGTATACGTTCATTTCCGTTTCCCTGCTTCCATCTTTTTCTTCCCTTCATTTTTTCTTCGTTTCGTTTCATTATCGACGAACGATTAACACCGACGACACTTATACTAAAACCGTCCCCTTTGAATCGGAATGGATTCTGAAAAACATCTACCATAGATTAATTGTCGATCGTACGCGCTTTGTGTCCTTGAGGCCGATAGAACAAAAGAAACATTCATTATATAGACATCAGTTATTATATCAACGATTTTCTCATCTATACCCTGTGCATCATTTTAAATGTTTCAACACATCCTATGTGATTACTCGATAAATGTTTCTCGCTTATCGTAGATAGTCAATATATAATATTTATACTTTGTATGTGTATTCTATAAGTATAGGCACGTGAACGCGTACACGCGTATACGTATATCTCTTTCATCCTCTTTCTTATTTTTCTTTTTCATTTTCTTCCTTTTTTCTTCTTTCTTTTCCGCTTGTTTATGTACGATCGTGTACACGTACGCGTGCGTATATTTATTTCTTTGCATATAATCATGCCAGATGCGCAATTTTACAGCATTGATTAGCGACAAAAGAGGATGTCGGTTATGGCATACATCTACATCGACTGTTTGTGATCGTGTATCGATAAAAACACTGTAATCCTCGATTACTCGAAACGCAGCGATGAAATATACAATTAACGAGAGACAACATAACGCGATAACTATAAAAATCACGGTAACCTATGACATTTCACAGCGACGTCGATAGTCAACGATTAACCGATATGCATTAACCGATAAACAAATTGCAACGAGAACGATTATGGCTATGGCTGTAGCGAGTGCGAGGTACGAAAGCGAGGATGCCTACCCAATCGACTATCGAGAGATTTTCTTTCGCGACCCATCTCTCCCGTTTTTTAATTTTTTTTTTTTTTTTTTTTTTTTTTTTTTAATTTTTTTACTGCTCAAACTTTCCGCGATTCGTTCGACCAACGCGTACAGACAGAGAGACCGCGAGATCTTTCGACCGTTTACGTTTCCATTTCTGTTTCGTGTATGCCGATTAAATTAAAAAGTATCTGCGAAATTATAATGAAGAGTTAGAGGGAAAAATTACGACGAATGCATCTCTTTGTGTCATTTGATGACCAAAAAGAAGATTCCACTATTTCATGTTGGAATACAGGCGATAAAAAATAACACGTTGAAAGTAGGCTATTACGCGAGAATACAATCAACGTGGTGAAATATTCGCCTGTGATCGGTTAACGTCGATCGCGATTCAGTCGAGTCTCTTCTCTGTCCGTACGAGCGGAAGGGAAATCGCGCGAAATTCAGTACCTCTATCGATCGGTCAGTTTTCTTTCCCGACTTAATCCGCGTGTAAAATTACTCGGTCGATTGCGATAAACCGCCACGATTCAACGAATCGAATTGACTAGATTCGCATTAAACACATACACTTTGCAATTAATCATGTGCACACGCGTGTATGCGCTATTGCTTTGATGTAACATATCATACACTGTAACGCACGCATATACATAGCTGTATAGGATGCAGCAGTCGTATACCTACGACATCGCATTTGTTACACCGCGAACAGAAAATATTTCCAAATTCTTTTAGGAATATCATTGAAAGTCGTACTTTCTACTCGGTAGTGTATCGATCGACTTTTCGCGAATTACATTTTTGCGACTAGCGCATCGCTACGATTACCGGTCAATGTTTCAACGCGAACGTGTATACATATTCCGCTAATTCGGATATATTTCGTCCATTGGTTCGTAAAAAATGCTTCAACACGAAGGTCGAACGCTACCGTTTATCGAATAGCAGTCTCACTTGTGGACATAACGGTTACAGTTAATAACGTGACATAAACGATTCGACGCGTACAAACTGCATACCTTCTCTCATACAACGAAAGGAACGGAAAAAGAGGATAAAATAAGGACGAATACACGCGAAAATCCGTAAAACTTTTGCATGTTTTAACGAGCGACGTTCGGAGAAAAATGTATACCGATTCGTTGAAACAGCAACAGATCGCACATGTTTGCCAGTGAAGCGAAACAGCGGAATATTCTTCAACAATAACGAAAGCGTAACAGTATAACGTTAGAAAACGATGGAAAGAAGCGAAACTTCAACGTTCGACTTTTCCCATTATCGACGATCGATGCGCGATCACTGCGAAAAAGAGACAAATAGCATCTGGACGAGCACGCCACTTTCGAAACCCTATTAACGCATTTACATAATTCGACAGCCTGATTGCGTAGCGCGTGCGAGAACCGGCTTTTTCCCTTTCTTTTTCCTTCTCATAGCGGTTGCCGTCGCGGTTTCGAACCGTGCGCCCGTTGCTACTCGCGGCATAATCGTTGATCTAGCCGGATGAAAAAGAAAAGAAGGGGGAAAAATCGGGAGAGGGAAGAGTTCCGAGTGAATACGAAAACACGCGATGAAAGGTACAAGAGGTTCGAGGAAAGCGTAAAGAAGCTCGGAGAGATCGATGAAAGGAGAAAGAGGAAGAAAAACGGGCGCGCAAATCGCAGTAGCAAGTCGCGCCAGAAAGAGACGATCGTTCCGGCGGATCCTAAACGTGTAAAAATACGTAGAAAAGATAAACGTAGCGCTCGAATCGTCTGCTTGTTTGCCAGTTGTCTGTCCGTTCGTCTGTCTGTTTGTCCGTTGTCCGTTTGTATGTCTATCCGTCTGTATGTCTGTCTGTGCGTGTATTTGTATACGTGTTTGTGTAAACGCGCGCGCGCATGCGCGCGAGGGCGAATGCGAGCGTGTGTGTGAGCGTGCGCGTATGTACGTCGAATAATAGCTTTACATCGATTATCATACACCGTCGTAAGCGAGGTCGACCGACGGTCTGTGATGGGAAGGAAGGTAAGACGGTGGCGTAGAAGTACCTGGCGTCGCGCTACCAACGCTCGCGTAACCGCCGGGATAATTGGCGCTGGGCGCGTGAATCCCTGCTGGCGGCGCCGGATAGGCGTCGAAGGAACTAGAATACGAACCATTGTAGGAATAAGGATTGGCCATGTGACCGAGGGATGGGTGCATTCCTCCCATACCGCTCATACCGCTCATCCCGTAGGTGCGTTGCATCAAGCTTGACTCAAGGCCACCAAAAAGATACCCGTTCGTCGATCCCATCGGCACGGGATAATGAGGTCCGGGAATTATATTCGGATACGAGTTACCGGGATGTCCGTGGCTCATGCTCGGCGTGTAATTGCTAGACGCTAGATTTTCGACGGTATAAGATTTACTATGTTGTTGCTGTTGCTGCTGCTGTTGATGCTGTTGTTGCTGCTGTTGCTGCTGCTGCTGCTGTTGTTGTTGCTGCTGCTGCTGTTGCTGTTGTTGTTGTTGCTGCGAATCTTGATGTTGGCGTCCATTCATGCCGTAAAGAGAACCGTAACCGTCGTTGGGAGAATGGTGCAACGAAGATGGATAGATCGCACCGGTAGGCGCCAAGGGAGGGCTGTAATTGGACATGCCAGCATTAGGCATACCGGAGAATCCCGACAAATAAGACTGATGATGCGCTTCCATTTTTTCTGCCAAAGATCCATCGTCGGTCATTCCCGGATGCGTGTGTTGCAAACGTTGGCTACCCCCATCGGCTATGCTCGGTATCTGATCGACTAGAGATTCCAGGTCGCTGAGACTTTTCGAGGCCACGTCCTGTCCGGTGTTCCTTTTCATGGCGTACTGTTCGTGCGGATGATGAGGCGACATCGAGGCGTGTGTCGGCGTATGGGGATGCGTATGCGGAGGAGTGGGATGCGAGTGATGCGAATGTTCGTCGGTAGTTTGACTCAACGGTGTCGACGTGGTCTGATGAGGATGGGGATTGTGGGGGTCGGATGTTTGCTCGTGGTAACCCATGTAGCTGGTGTAACTCGGATGAGACGGCGTTCCTGGACTACCGTGATGGCCCGTATTGTCGCCATTTCCGGCCGGATTGTACTGACGATGATCGTTGTTCATATTTTGTTGAGAGATACTGGTAGGTGGTTCGAAGTCTGGGTGTTCGACGCTCGGGGATGTCAGTGGCGAAGGCTCCAAGTTGTTCTCCGAAGAGATCGCGGTGTTGATCTCCGAGGATAGATCGGAATGAGTAAACGAGAGCGACATGGATTTCGGGCTTTGGCTGTAGTGCTGTAAATGTACCGGGCTCTGTTTCGCATTTATACTGTACGGACTGTCGTTGATGCCTTGGCCGTAGTATCCAGAATCGTTCATCGGTTGAGGGTACGGAGCCATATGCGCGAACGTCTTCGGCGGAGAGAAACAATTGGGTACCACGGTACCGTAACCGTCTCCTAGATGACCCATACCCTGATGTTGCTGTTGTTGTTGCTGCTGTTGTTCTCGTTCTCTGATCTCTCGCTCCTGTTGCTTTTGTTGTTGATGAATCTTTTTCGGCCGCCCCCGTCGCTTCTTTATCACTTCCCCGTTCGCGTCTAATTTCTCGGGATCGGGCGGTGGTTGATCTTCCGGATTCTTGATCTTCTTTGGCCTGCCTCTTTTCTTCTTGCCAGGTATTTGGCAATTTGAATCTTGTTTGATGATAGTTCCATTCATGTCGGTGATCCTGCTCTCTCCTTCGTTCGTAAGCTCCTCGCAATACGCCGGTTTCTTGTCCTCGATCGCCTCCTGTTCCTTCTTCTTCAGCTTCGAGTCCGCGAACACTATGTCGGACTCGTCCAGATGAGAGATCGTGCCGTTCAAGTAATCGCGAAATTTCTTGAGCGCCGCATAATATGGCACCTTGTCCGCCGCCCGTGGAAGTTGCGCGCACCTGGCGCTACTCGATGGCATCACCCACATGTACTGAAATCCAGCAGTTTATCGATTATTAGCGAGTCTTTTACTTTTATCATTCGAAAGAGATCCAAAATCAATTCTTTTCTTACCGTATTTGTGCCGTCCACCAGGTTGGGTTGTCTACCGAATCCAAATTCCTTCTTCCCGGAGAATACCTCGTATATCAGTTTACCGTTAAACACGGCAATCTTCGGTTTATACTTTCGTAATTTCTCCAACAAAATGTGACTGCCTGTAAAAAAGACGCACCAACTTTGTAAAGTTTTGTCGATTAATAATATAACCGGCGAAAGAATTCTCGATCGTTCGACGACGATACGAAAATATATTTCAAGTATATCGTTCGAAAGAATCAGAGGAGTTTCTGTAAATTATCCATCGTTGCAATATATATTTTTTAAAACAGTATGTAAGTTGGTTCATTTATATCTTTACATAACATTTACGGGAGTTTCGCGTGCTATTTCATTGTTTGGTCCTCGATCGATTAAGTTCCGTCTTAATTTGACTTTTCGATCTATTAGTCGCGCGGGAGCGTCGTTGTCTTACGGCCGAGAGAATTCAACGGTTTTGGTTGGAAACACTGATGCCGCATGCCGTCAGTCTTCTCGCGGCGACGATCGCGGAGGGAACCGGCTCGAAGTGCAAGTCGATCGGAAGATTTTTGTGGCGATCGTGGTTAATTTTTTTTAACACAGCGAAGAAACAACGATTACTATTCACCGGTTAGAGATAAGTGAACAAGATTTTGCTAACAATTTGATAAATCGCAAATCGAATCTAGTGGCACGCGAGACTTCTCGTCACTAGCAGGTATCCAGAGACGGTAAGTAAATCAACGTTTATCGATAAACATTCGATATCGTTTACATTTTTACCCGCTCAACCATGTATTTCCAGTTATCTGTTTATATCGTTTCAACTTAATCCTTTATTTAGTTCCTTTACGTTCTTTGTCGAGTTTAAACCTTTGAACACTTTCCGTAAAAAGCGTATCGAACTCTAGCAATACGCATATGCACGCGTGTGTGTAACTTTCTGTACAAGTATCCATTTGCGAAGAGTAGAGTTTTAACGAAAGTTGTACGCGTAAAATGCTTAAAAAGTGAACGATTGTTAACCGTTCGAGAAAACAGCGCGTAGAAAGTTAACAGACGATAACCTTTTGGTACGAAAGGAACGAGAATAAAGGAGTGAAAATGACTACTATGCTAGCTACGCTAAGCGTTTCATTGTATACTTTTGAGCGGAAGGAGATATTACATCAGTGAACAGTAATTAACAACGGTCGTGTTATTTTTCGTAAAAACTTATGTTCGCGGAACAATCGAAACGAATAAGTATATCTTGTCGGCGTGACAATAAATTTAATGACGATTCAGATAAGCGGAGAAGCAAATAACGAAACCGTGATACGAATTTACAACATGTTCAACTCTGTATCCTCGGTCCGTGATTTCGGCTATCGAATTTAATTCGCTCGATGCTGATCAGCGTAAAAAATCGGTATACGTATGTACTCGTGTAAGTCGCTGTGTATGCAATGCACGCTGAAATGATACTCGTCTGGCTGGTTCGAACAACCCACGTTCAAACATGTTCGTCTCGGTCTAAAACGGTCTAGTTTTTGCTGCCCATGTGTGTACAATATGGTTAAAATTTGTACACGCATTATATACATCGTGCATATCCTAACATCGAAGTTTTCCATCCGTTACGCTCGTAAGCCTGCTTTTGCTGTATTTTATAATTAAAATGCAAATGTTTATGCAAATTCGTGTTTTTATAAATACAACTAACGAAACGGGTAGAATGTACGCGCAGAGATTTATTTCGCACATTAGTTAATATTATTGGTTACCATACTCTGGATATTTTGCAGGTTTCTGCGTATAATACGCGTTCCGTGAATCTTTAATTCGCGATTTATTTATAATTTACGATATTACGAAAGTTGGATATTATTCACGTAATTGAATATTATTTCGATTACTCGATCTTACCGTGTTCTTCAAAGTCACTTTCAACCGTACTTTTCCATCGTTAGAAAATTTCTTATCTAAGACAAACATGGAAGAATCGTTATTGACACGCTTCCTATGGCACGATTTCTTATTTCAACTTGATGCTACGATTTTCTTTTAAAACGTTAACGGTGTTTTTCTTGGTCGAGACTAAAGCGAAATCGAGATAAAGAAATCAAGGACCCCGATAGGATTAATCATTTGATAGCGTACCGCCTAGTGTATAGCCAAATAAAATAATATATTATTCGCATAATCATTTTCCAAATGTATTATTTAACACGTTGGTCGGTTTGGCTAAGTTTCCTGCGGGGCCAAAATCTGACCTCACCGGTATGCAGAGTAAATAGAACAATAAGCGGGAATTCATTGTTTACTGCCTTCGATTCATTGTTTAAAATCTTCGATTCATTGTAAAGAAAATATTTAGTTCTGAAATGGAGAAAGCCACAAGCTTTCCAGCTAGAGTATTCCGACGGATCTGATGGCAGATACCTCAGATCTTTCATTTAGTCGAGAAGCAAACTTGTGAGACGTACATCAGTGATTTTTTCATCCTCAAAATATTCAGTAAACACAGTGAAAATATATTTGAAAGTGAGGAGAGTAGCGATGACGGTCGACTATCGTTCAAAGTGTCCAAAATCACCCCAAATGTGTTTGGAATGTTTTAACAAATACCATGCGATATAGCATAATGTAATATTTTATCCAGAATACAAATTAATAAAAAGTATGGTATAATGTGTAATATCCTATATTTAATTAACTCGAACAAGAAGAGCGTCATCCATACATAGGTGACGGCCCCCCACGGAAATATACCCGTCACATACGTATGGGTGACGTGGCGACCAACGTATTAAGAAATCAAGGACCGCGATGGGATTAATCCTTTGATAGCGCACCACCTAATGTATAGCCAAATAAAATAATATATTATTCGAATAATCATTTTCCAATAATGTGGAAATTTGGGTCGATAGATGCTCGTAAACGATAGTTATATGTAATTTATATTACACGTGCGGTGCACGCACACATACAAAGAGCGGTCCACAGGTTTTGTTGTCGTTGGACGTTGGAGGATCGCTTATATACCTTTATCGTCTCGTATACTGACCTTCTTTGATTTCCTTCCTCGTTAGATCAGCGCTGCCTTTAGTGGCACGAGCTACCATATTCGTGAAACCGATACCGAAGCGTAGGAGCTTGTAGTCGTCATCTGCTGTCAGTGGTTCGGGTGTCAGACCACTTAAGTGTAAACACTTCCCTGAAAAAAAAAGTTGGTTCAGTCGGTGGTTAGATAAGATGGAGAGAGAAATTCGCGAGATCTGTTTCAGTGAGATCCGCGGGAAACAGGCTGAGTACCTTCGTCGTTAAGTTCGACCGACATTTGCGCGGCTCAGTGTAGAGGAAGGGAGAATTTCAATGGGTCTGGGTCAAACATTGTCGACAAACTGTCTGGAAGTTCATACTCGGGTTCCGTAAACTCGAGACGATAAATTGCCCCGCGACGCGCACGAAACGAAATAAAAAGCATCCTCGACGATACGCGGCGCATAGTGTACAAGGTTAAATTGTTCGTTCGCTTCTCGTCGTCTTAATTCGAACGATTTATTCATCCGTACGACGAATTTCGTGAACAAAGCCAGATGAAATCGTTTCGTGCGAAAGTTTCGACGATGAAAATAAGGAGGGGAACGCCACGATGACAAACGACGATCATTGGCGGGACGTTCGTACGATTCGAGCGCGAGTTGCATGGAAAAAATATTGGCTTGGTATCGTATTACGAAAACCAGTTCCAAATGACTTATATGTCACGGTTCACGATAAAATCATTTCGTAAGTAGGATATATCGCGTTTATAAAACACTTGACTCTCGATTGATCTTAGAAGCCGGTACAGATCGAACAGTTTTAATACTAATAACGACAAAATGTCTGTTTTTGATCAATCGTGAATTCGAAAAACATGCAAATGCAATTGCATACGTGTCTGGAATCATTTTTCATCTGCGCTGCTCTTTAGACATGTCACTATTAGACCAGCGTTATTTTCGGTCGTGGCAAAATTACTTAAAGGACGAAATGCAAAGAGAAAAGTTGAGGCTCACGCGTACAGAAATTCCTTCCGTCGGAACCATCTTCTCTTTGTGAAAATGATACGACGAAAGTTTCGAAACGATGGTACAATAACGAAAAATAACGCGCACTTATATAAACTGATGGAAGAAAATAACATGACTAGTCATCAGTCGATCGTCATCCGCTTTTATATTCACAGAATTGCTATTACTTTCCCTTTGTTGTTATTCTCTTGTTACTTTCGTGATCTTTGCATTTTTACTTTCTCGATTCTTCTTCCTCCCTCGCTTTGCCTAACAGCAACAGATTTGCAATGTTCTATGTTGTCGTAATAATCCGATGATACTTGTTAGTGGTGGTGTGGCGGTGGTGGTTGTTAGCGAGGACCATGTTTCTAGCGGTAGCAGTGCAGCAGGTGTTGCAAAGCGTACCATTTAATGGATTAAATAGGTCTGGGTCAGACTTGCGCCGCCCTTTTTATATCGCTCTCAAAAGTTCAGTCATAAGCGATAAATCGCCTTCTTCCGTACAATGCGGCAAATTTATTTAACGAGTCGGAATTCTGCGTACATTTCGAAGCACGTTGCTGTACGTTTCGAAGCAAAAATTAGAGACAGGAAAAAAGGAAATTCGAAAAGGACTATACCGATGTTTTTGGTAACAATTGCAGGCAAAGATAGGATGAAAGGAGAAAAAAAGAAGGGAAGGAATAACAGCGAAGCAAGCAACGGTGGGAAAGAACAGAGCGAAGGGAAGGTAGGGAAGAAGAGAAAGGAAAAAAAAGGGTAAAAATAGAAGGAAGGAAAGACAGCCCTTAATACCTATTTTTACTCTTGTTGATACTAGGGTTCGAGTAGAAATTACTTAATGTTTGCCCAACGTATAATTTTCAAACTCTATCTCCTCGTCGCTGCCTCGGCTCTCTCGCACAATTGAACTACCATTATTGCTACCAACAGCAATAAATTCTTTTCTGTTACAGCGATAAATTCGATAATAAAATGAATTCAATTTTACGATTGATTATTCCCTATAATATAGAACTGCGAAACGATAGAAAAGAAGTCTGTAACTTGTAGCTCGTCGATTATTATTATTTACCGAATTATGGCGCGAGAGGACAACATATCCGAAACTGTCAACCGTATTTTTTATATTCGTTTTACAATGAATTTACACGTCGGTTGGCGCGCGTCAGCGACGTAATATATCGTCACTTGCGATAACATTCGTGAAATCGCGATCTCGTAGGCGTGAAACTCGCTCGTTCTGTGATCTCGCGTACAAGGAGTTTGATAATTATGTTACGATGCTTGTTATCAAACACGGGAATCAACGTGCGAATCGAGTAATAAAATTCTGTCGAAAAACGATGAAACTAAACGAGAAATACGCGTAAGAAGAAGGGGACAGCGACTACTGGGTGGGTGGAAGAGAGGAGTAAAAAAGAAATAGAGATGATAGAAGTGGAAGGCGGGAGCTTGAATAGACGCGTAAGCGAGAGAAAGGTCTGATGGCGCGAAATTACAGACGTCGCCGAAGTATATCCCGCGAGCGTTTACCCCTAGCAGCCAGCAGATAGAGATTTATGACGCGGCCTCGGAAATTCTCTCCCTCTTGTCCTCCCGGTCTCGCCACCTCTTGCACCACCGACCTACAGCCGCACCATACGACCTTGGAGAACTTCGGAACAAAGTTAAACGCTCGTCTGCCGTGGCCATTGCCGTAGCCCATAGCCGTGTAGCCGAGTCGTAACCGTAGTCGTAGCTGCAGCGCGCTTTTCGTCGAGCAGAACCCGTTCGTTGGTTCGTTCGCTTTCTCCTAAGCTGAACGCAGATGGAATCGAGTAGACAAAAAGAAGAGAGAGAAACACTGTTTTCCTCGCTTTAGAAAATCTCTTGGCTCGGTTTTCCATGGCCATTGCATTTATACACGTGGCCTCGTAGGAACGACAAGCGCGGCAAGCCTGTTGGTCCCTTCGAACAGGACTAACGACCGATCGAACAAACTTTATCGAAGCGAAATGCGACCCTTCCCTCTCGTTCACACCGCTAACCTAACCCAACTTGACTTGCCTCGACCTTTCCGCGTCGCTCGTTACCTCTCCTTACCTTACCTTACCTTACCTTACTTTACTTTACCTTATCTTACCTTACATTACCTTACTTTGCCTTGCCTCACCTTACCCTACCTTAACTTTTATCATTTTTTCCCCTTGCTTTTTCCATTGGATATATTACTCGCGATTGTATCGAACATCCGAAACGACATCGAATCTTTGCATGAACCTTTCGTTTTCGAAGCACGCGATGCTATTTAGCTAGGTCGGAAGAAAGAAGGTGGCGGAGGTGGCAGAGTGAGAAAAGAATCTGCCGTGCGTAATCTTAGAACGAGGGCAAACTCGAGTTTACCGATTTCCGAGGCGTCCGTAAATTTATCTCGGTCCTCGAAACTTTCAAAGTCGAAAAAGTTTCGGTTTTCTCCCGTTTGACCGACTTAACTCGTTTTCCCGACTTTCGGAAACGTTCGAAAGCAACAGGATCTTCGGCGTCGCGTTTCTGCCCGTGCCCGCGTTTCCATATTTCCGTAGATGTGTATCGTCGGTCGCCGACTTCGATCCCGCTCGAAACCAAACCATTAGAGTACAGGTTTCGCGCCTCCTGTAATTCAACGTACAGCGGCTCTTTCCTCCGGAGAATAGAGGTTCGTGGTAGAAACACGACGGATCGACGAAACGAAAAATCGAACCGTCTCATCGGTGATAAGCGTCGATTCGTCCCATTATCCGTTCGCTTATCGTTCTCGAAATTTCGTTGACCCAGATTTTTCGTTCTTTTCCTCCGATTCTGAATGAACGGCTGGTTCGAGTTCGCTGCAGGGGATGCGAGGAGAGTCAGGTGAAAATCGATGCAACCGAGGGAAAGGGGGAAAGAGAGAGAGAGAGAGAGAGAGAGAGAGAGAAACAGACCTGTGCGTGGGTACCGCGGGAGACCGCGCCTGGAAAATCAATTTTCAGGGTTTTCCAGGACGAAGACCCGTTCACGGAGACCTAGGAAAAGCGTCGAGTGTACCGCGATGCTCTCTTTTCCGTCGTTCGGTGCGCGGACCCATCCAACTGCCACAATTTGCGAACAAGCACGTATAACCATAGACGCGTTTAACGACATCCTCGTAAGAATTCCATCCGTATCGTTTTTCGAAGATTTGGCGAGAAGGTGCGCTCGAGGCGTGAAACGGACGAAAGAAACGTTTGTTCGTCGTTTATTCGTTTTTCGTAGAACCATAAAGAATCGTCCGATAAAACGTTTGGCGCGATTGGATCGCGACTATGTCGCAGGGAGACGAGAAATCTGTTCGGCGCCTTTCGTCTATCGGCGAATTATCCATCGAGCGGCTGTTTCGATCGCGACGCCGCGGTGAAATCTTGCGAATCTTGTATCGGGCGAAGGCGTACCGGGTACGAAGAATAGAAACGAATCTTTTCGACCAGGGAGTCTCGAAAAGATAGGGCACAAAATTCTAGGGGGTAGTAAACGTGCACGGACTGAAAGCTGCTATCGAGCGGATAGGCGTGCGACAACCCCTTCCCTGGTGCCCCCCGCCCTCCGCCCCCCTCGGCCAGCTCTAGTTCCCTTTTTCCTGCCCCTCCGGCCCCTCCTGCCGCCCCTTTGGACCGAGCAGCAAGCTGGCAGAAGGGTGGCCGGTGGGTGGAAAAGGGAGGAGGCTACACGCTTTCCCACACTCACCGGCCAACCAACCCCTCACCACCTGTACCCTTCGCCCATCTCGTTTTACCCTATCTATCCTCCCTCTCTTTCCCTCTTTCCCTCTTTACTTCCTCCTCCCTGTTCCCCTCCTCTCTTCCATCCCTCCTCCCTGCCCCCTTTCCAATCCGAGCTCTTCTCCGTCTCTCTCTCTCTCTCTCTCTCTCTCTCTCTCTCTCTCTCTCTCTCTTTCTCTCTCACTCGTTCTCTCTCCTTCTCTCTCTCTCTGCCTCGTACCCTCACGCTCTCCTGGCTCATTCTCGCTCCGCTTCACCCTCACCCTCACCCTCACTCTTACCCACACCCTCGAGCACACCGCCCTCATCCTCGTCCTCTTCCCTTCGCCCGACACAGCCGCCACTCATTATAGTTCCCACCACTACCAACCCTAACCTCCGCCACCTCCTTTCCCACTTCCACCAACATCGACAACCGTCAAGCTTGCATCCCTGTCCCACTCACGCATTTAGCCGGCTTCCCCAATCTTTTCGCAGGTCACTGCTACGATACTCTTCGACGCTGAATACATACTTCTTCTTTCGTCTCTTTCGTTTTTCTTCTGTTCCTGATATATTTTCGCGCTCGGTGCTCGCCGAGAGAAATTGCGCGGAGTTCGTCAAATTTTTCCGCAACTCAAGCACGCAGATTCCTGTCATCGATGTACGAAAAACCTTGTATTCGATCGTCTAGCTTGCGACAAAGGGGAACAAAGGCAAATAAAAAAAGCAAGGCGTTTGAAGTCGCCGTAAATGAAAACAACGTTGGTCACGTCCACTTCAAGGCTGCCCGTCAATGGTTATTATTTCCTGTTCGTGGCCGACGATGATCGATAGAAGAAGATCGCGATCTTTTCGAGACAGTCCCTCGAAGAAAAAGTTTCGCCGACGAAAACTTGGCTCGAGTATTCTCAAGCACGTTGGACGACCAAAGGATGTAGGACGTAATCTCGAGCAGGAAGTCGGAACTCTAGTTTTCAAGTTAACGAACGTCAGAGTCTAGACTTACTTTCTACTTTGTAACACCGACGAAACCGCAAAGACGAAAATCGGTCATCGTCGTCGATCGAGCCAACTCCAAGTTCGACGATAATTTACTTTACACTTTACGCTTTTTTCTGCTATTGTTTTTTCTCATTCGCTCTTCCTTCTTTTTTTTTTTTTTTTTCTTTCCCGCACCCTTAAACCTAGAAAAGGTAGCCTCTTGTCTCTCGAGCAGAAAGATACGAAGGTACGTTGTACGTACGATAGGCGAGTCTGTTGTGAGCTCGCGAGACGTCTCTTGTCCGATTCTCGATCTGTTGAAAGTTTAACGCACTTTCGGATATAAGGAAGAAAAATATACGAAGGCGTAGGACGCGACAATGAAAAGTTGGATTCTCGGTTAGCCGATAAACGGCGCCGGGTCACGGAGTGGCGCGACAAAGTTGAAACGGATCGTTGGGACGAGCCGAATCGGGGGTAGTTGCGATTGCGGCGACGGAGGTCCGAGGAGGCGCGAGGGTGAAGGAACGCGGTACCGTCGTCTCCTTCTCGGATGAGAGAGGCGCGACAACTCGATTGCCACGACCACGAAAAGTTTCCCCGGTCACGTTCAACTTTCGCGCCGTTGGAAAAAGCCCGCCGCCCGAATTGGGTCACCGACCGGCCGACTCTCATTCCCCATCGGGTTGCGCGATTCTATCCCACGACCATCCTTTCTCGCCTTGTCATCCTGTCTCTCCATCGTTCCGTCGACTAAACTTTTTTCGCGTTCAAACACCGTTTCCCCGATCGTTGCATCTTGCGACGATTTTCAGAGAAAACGGAGCCCGTACATCGACTATCGTTTCGCACAATTTTTGTAGGATACCCGAGGAGTTTGAACAATTTGCGAAATGTCCGTGTTGCTGGAAACGTCGCACGGATGTGCACTTTTCCAGATCGGATCGCCGTCTCCACGCCCTCTCTCGTTCTTTCTCGTGCCGCGAAGGAATCAACGAAACTAAAACACCTAACGTATTACGGAATACTCGCGCGGATTAGATTTTTGTCGTGGAGTAACACCGCTTGGCAGCCACTGTATAAAGAAAAAAATGTCAAGGAGGAGTTCACTTTTTTCCGTTAGCCCGGAACGATCGTTCAAATATCGTGAGAAACGTGGAACGCGCAAGAGACAAAAAGAAAAGGATCGGCCTTCTTTTCTCGCCGAACGAGAGACGAAACGTTCCGGGTGACTAGGTATTTACCGATTGTCGAGTGAATTCGCAGAGATCGAGACCGGTGTGAGATCGATGGAGCGTCGAGCCAGCGATGAACGTACCTCGATCGATCGAACGCGGCGGCAGGCACACAGGGGTCCGCGTCTTTTGTCGCGCGGCGTGTCGCACTCCGAAGGTTGAGAAAGACGCGCGCCAACGATAATTAACGCGCGAGCGTCGTCGATTATCGCGCGGCCGCGTTTCGACGACGTTGCAGGCGCGGCAGTTACGGCACAAACACCTCGCGGCGCGAGACTTTCGCAGCGGCCACGCGTATTCTCACGCGCAACGCGGCGCAACGAAAGCGAACGGAACGGCACTGCGAGTTGGACGCGCGCGAGCCTCGATCACTGGGACCGCGTTCGCTTTCGAGCGATCGAACCGCCTGAACCGCGCTGAATTTTTCGGGGTTTACTGCCTTTAGGCCCGGTCCGTTTCTCCCTCCCTTCGGGGCTTAAATTGACCCGTCGTTCTCGATCCACCCATCCCCCCATGCGGCCCACGCCTCCCTCTCTGTTCTGCTCTCCATTGCTGGCAAACGCCCCCCACCTCCCATTCCATCCCATTCCATGCCATCCCATGCCATCCAACCCTCGCCTCCTCCCCGTCCCGCACCTCGCCGCGCCTCACCTTGCCACACAGCTTCCAACCTTTTTACCCCGTACTACCCTGCTTCCGCCTCCTCCGCCTCCTTCTTCTCTCCTCCACCTCGTCCTCCTCTCACGGTCCCTCCCCGAGTCACCTCCTCCTCTCACCCCCTTTTTATCCTGCTCTCCCTCACGCGCACCACTCATTATAGTTCCTCCCTCCACTACAACCATCCTCCCTCACCCCTTTACTGCTCTTCGCAGTCCGCTTCAACCCGCTTCGTATCCCACCTCCACACCCTCCTGCACGCCACCACCCTCCACCCGATCCACTGCTCTACCGCAACCCCGGGAAAACCCTGGAAAATCCAGCAGCGTACACCTAACTTCACCCTGTATATACCACCTATGTGTGGTGGAAGAACGTGAGTGCGCGTCCGCGCACCTCTATGTGCACAGTTATATGCATGTATGTACTTTGTATTTCTACCCTATGTACGGGGCCACTACGAGCACCGCGTATACACGGCCGTAAAATGGACACGCGTGCGTGCGTGCGCGCTGTCTAATAGGCACATAGCTTAGCCGGAGAGCGCGCGAGATCGTTTGAAGGTCGATCGAGCGCGGGCCTACGTTTCGTCCAAGAATCCTCCCTCCGCCGCTCTTTCCAGTACGCGCCGCGAAAACACAGCCAGAGAGACTCGCTATCAACTTCCAGAGATCTTTTCCCCTTCGAGATCGATTTCAACCGGACCGTATAAAGGGCCTTTAACCCTCGAACGACCGAATTACGCGGGTTCGCGTTCGTTACTTTCTAACTGATAATTACGTATTTTGTTATCGTACACCGCTCTCGCACGATCATCTTTCGAGATTCTCTTTCCTCAATCTACGACATTGTAATGTCAATCCACATCAGAGACCAGGCCGCTGTCACGACCGGCTCACTTTAAAATCGGAGACAAAGGATATGGCGGCACTCGGCAACAATGTATATCGCCGAAGTGCCTAATGAGACATCGATATCCCAACGGTCTTTCCGCCGAATGTTCGAGGAGAAGGCGCGCGTGGCGGCGATCGCGGACGCTTGACAAACGGATGGATAGTGGGGATATTGAGGGGTGACAAAGGATCCGATCGGAAGTCAAAAAATTGTAAGAGTCTTGAAAAGTCACGCCTAGATCTCGGAAGTAAAAATTGTGAACTTTGTTAGAAAAAAGTAAAGTTCCTTTTTTTTATTTTTTTCTATTTTTTTTTTCTTTTGTTATTTTACGTGACAATCTCGAGGAGTCGACAATTTTACACCGATTTTCTATGTCACGCGATTAGTCGCGACGTACGGCGTGTATCTCTGACTGTACGAAAAAAGTTCCATTCTTCGTGTAAATGTCGTCGTCGCGTAGACGTAAAATGCCATGTTAATCGGTTATTCGGTTTACCGCTGTGAAACAAAGTATTGGAAACTGTGGCGGCAACGACTGATCCAGGCTGCGCGAGAGTTAAAAAGGCCGATGGTGCGAGTCGAACGATCACCGGATCGAGAAAGCCTATGGATGCTTGGTGGAATAGCCGTTTCGTTTAAAACGGAGAAAAAAAGAAAAGCGACTTGTGGACGATGCCGCTTCTCAGCGAGATCAGCGAAGCGTAGGCGGCGAGCAGAGACGTTAAACGAGCGAAGCAACGAATCAAGCAGCGACAAGACGGTTGCTTGGCTACGCGTTTGCGTTGTCGAGAGTCGTCGTTCCCCGCTTGGTTAGAAGCCGCGTTAAAAATAACCGGTGATCGTTGTTCGGTCGATCGCGCCGAGCACGCATCAAGGCAAGGAAAATAGGGGGAACGACCGAGTTTTTCGATGAGCATTACGCGCCAACCGGCTTGGGTAATTTGCGTTCCAACGAGCCGCTTCTCGTTACTGTTAATCGCGTTCGCGGATCTTGCGCGATTTCTCTTAACGCGACGCAACGCCGCGTCGTTGAGAACGAAGGCCACGTTACGCGTAATCGCGACCAAAATCGAGAAAGCATTCGCGATACATCTTTTTTTGCCGTTCTCCAGGGAACGCGGTACGCTCGTGTGTTCCGCAAACGTTGTCGAGAGTAAAGGAACAATAGGTTTTACGGTAAGAAGACAGAGATCGAGAGTTCAACTCACAGAAATGGTTTCCCGGTCCGGCGTAGTGGTGGCCCTTGTAAGCGGCGAACAGTCCCGGGTTGATTCCAATCTGTGACAAAAATCGATCCCATTAACTTCAAGCCGGATAGACTCTCGGGTCGAGGAGCATGGAGATCCTGGCGATCGTGGTCACCGATCTCGTTGTTGGTCGTAAGCGGATCGCAAACCTTCTTTCACGTTGGTTCGCGAACGGCGATAACCACGCGGAAATCATGGCAATACGCTTAATTTAGGTTTATCGGCTGTTCGTCGATTTATTCCCGCTCGAAATACTCGTTACGAAGGCGCGCTACTTCAATCTCCCACAGATCATTACGCGGTAGGCTTATTTCCAACTAGTTTCCGTACCCGACGATGGGATTATTGTCTTGGCAGGTTTGTTCGGCGGACGTCGTTCGAGGCGACTCGTCCTCGTTTCTCGGTGTTTCCCGCCTCCACGCCTTTCGTCGCGTCGAAATCTCTCTTGCCAGCGAGAAACTTTATACGCCGTTAGCTTGGACGCTCCGACCATCGATCGATCGTTTCTCTGCCGAAAACGCGGCGAAAGTAGCATCGGCTAGCCGCTAGTTGCCGGGCCACGCGTACTTTTCGTCCTCGGTCGAAAGGTTCTCGCGAGGAGAACGTGACGAACGTGGAAGATAACGATCCTGCTGAACACGTTGGCGTTCGCTGTTTCGTACGGTCAATTCCTTTCCCGGCGCGAAACACGCGTACACGGATTTCACATACATCGTTCTTAGCCGCGATTATGCAACGCGGTAGAGACAGGTGTGGTAGTACCTGTTGCGCAACCACATTATCTTCGCTCTTCGCTCCGTCGGTTGAACAATTAATAACGACAAAGTCCAAGGATACGTGACAGGGACGCTGTTGGACACGTTCGTCCTCGCGTTTCTTCCCGCTTTTCGTTTATTCTCTGCCAACGACTTTATCGCGGTAGCCACTGATCACCGATATCCGTCCCGATTATTATACGCGACAACACTTGTTGTCTTTCCGTTCGTTGTTGACCAACGATAGACACCGACCCTAACTTTTTACACTTTTCTCGGCCAAAGTAATGGAAGCCTCGGGCGTCGACCAAGTACGTGTTATTTTTCTCGAGAGGGACAGAAATAAAAAATAAAGATAAAAAAAATAGCGAACAGGAAAAAGTTGGTTTTTTTCTTGCTTTTTGAAAAGAATTAAAAATCAAGAAGAGTTCGAGTAAAAGTGGAGAAGGAGGAGAGAGAGAGAGAGAGAGAGAGAGAGAGAGACAGACAGAGGAAAGAGTGAATCGCGCGAGGGGTCGTGGAACTTTTGGTCGAAATCGCGTTATATCGTTTGTTGCGTACGGGTGGTTGAGTTCTCTCCCTCCGTACATAAAGTACGTATCGCATTAGCGCGTTAACGCCAATGCGTTAGCCGGTCGGTCGGCGTCGAATGGCGCTTCGGCCGGGATAAACGAGGATAAAATGACGGGGGTTGGAAGCCAGGGTAGGGTGTGGAATTGTCGCCGATTGAAAACAACGCGCGTCGATGAGATCGGAGCAGGTCTGGGTTAGGGGGCCGGGGGATTCGATAGGTAGAGCATAGAGAGGCAGAGGGGCAGGCCGCCGTGAGGGTAGGGGGCTTCGAATCGGGGATCCAGGGGTAGAGAGCCTCGACGAAGGCCGGCCGACACCGGTGTCCCGTTGCGTTCGATTACAACGACGCCCGTAATAACCGAATTGCCCACGGCCCGTTAAAGCGTTTACACCGTTTGACGGATGATCGACCGCGCTGACTACTCGTTCCGCGTAATATATGAATATGAACCAGCCGCTAACTGACTCTCTCTCTCTCCCTCTCTCTACCTTCCCCTCCCTTCCTGCACATTTTACATCTTTCTCTTACCCTGTCGTTCCAGCTTGTTTCGCTTTTAGAGGCGCGATCGCCAGGAATCCTTGCGTCGTTCTCGTGACACGATTACAGAAATCTTATGTTCCCTCGAACGATCGAGAATTCGAGTGAATCGCGATCCAGCGTATAAATAGACGGATATCGGACGATTCGCGAGATGCGCGAGTCAAGGTCGTGGCGAGAGAGTTTCACAAACCGAGGGAATATCGCAAACGCGTGTCCCGTTGCGTCGCGTCCTGCCGATTGGAAATAGAACGATTTTCGATCGACACGGTGCTCGATGAAACGGCCCGCGATAGGAAGGTGGTGAACGCGCTCGTTACCAACGTCGAGCGTGATAACCGAATTGGGTATGGACCATTAAAGCGATTACGACACCTGACGAACGCGCTACAAACGGCTATTTGTCGTCGTTACTTGTTCCTACCGTCTCGCTACCTTCGAGATGGATTTTCCTGCTAACCAGACGCCCGTTATGCCGACGGATAATCCGATTAATCCTTCTTCCTTCGCGAAAAACGACGGGACAGGATCGCGCGACGACTTCCTTCCGGAACTATACGACCCAAACTAACGATGCATCATCGTGCTCGATCGCGCTTCCACGTCCAACTTTTTCTATTGTATAAATATATATATGTCGGGTTGGCGTTAAGATTAAAGTTAGGGTAAGGGCGTGAAACGAATCCCTATTGGCATTTGACGTGATCATTATGCGATAGGGGAGATATTTACTAGTGCAAATATGATTATGATAGAATTTGACAAGTAATCGCGATAATTAGATACTCGAGAAGCTAATGACAATGATCCTAGGCTCAATAACGAAGGGAAGGTTCCGGTGTTCTTTCATCTCCGACATATATATATATATAGTTGTCGCGACGAACAACATTCGTCAACTTACTATAATAATGTCCAGGTTGTTGGTAAGATGATCGGGAAGAACGCGTTTGCTCACTTCCTCTTCCGGCATACCGTCGAATCTGTCGTGCTTCTTTCTCTCCTTGTACGTCTTTGCTCGTTTCTTCGCCTCGGCTAACTCCGCCCTAAATCAAATTTACATCGTATCGTTGTATCAACCTGTTAGATGGGTCTTTCATCAACGAATTTCTATAATTGCGCGACTCCAAGTTGACAAATAGTGGAATAATTCGTTTCGGTTAGGTTAGTTGCTCGCGAATGGAAACACCTACGATGTGATTCGTTCTTAATAGAAATGAAACGACGCGTGAAAGAATAGACGACTTTTAAATAGAAGAAAATGCCAGTCCGAGCGAATAAGCCATCTTCCTCGGTCAACCTTTCCGAGACAGACTTTTCTTTTCATAATGAACGCGGTAATACAATAGTACAGCAAATATGTAGATAAATTATAAGTTTATAGTGTGTTATTCCACGTATAAAAATTACAACGACTCAGTCACCTTGCTAACTCGGTTGTAACGAAAAATCGGATTTGAAGCTTTTCTAATTCGAATTAGAGGGAAACGGGACGAATATTCTTGTAACAAATCAAATAATCTTGCTCGCTATTGGAGACAATTTTTTTAAGGTGTATCGTAACTATCGGCAATATAACGAGCTTTCGTAGGGGAGAGAAGAATACTATGCTCACGACCGGTCGATTCCTTCGATCGCGAACGCGTTATTTACGTAGAAGAAGTTCGTTTACGGTGGAAGCAAAGTTCGCATGGAGCGAACAGCTATAATCGAGTCTGGTCGCATCGATCCACGTCTATTGACCTCGCCGCAAATTATTATTTAGAATGAACTGTACCCGTCGACCACGAACACTAATCGCACGCGGTGTACTTGCCAAAATTATTTCGCGAATATACAACCGATTCGAATTATCTCGTTACCTTATCTTCGAATTAAACGCGGTTCACGCGTGAATTTTTCTCCTGTTCGCTAGCTTCGCTAAACAGTTGAGCAGTTCGTAACAAATATAAGCCATATTTCTCCTTTTCTATCACGTTGACTGCCACGACACCCGTATTCGGGTGACAGCAAAGTTTCCGGTAGGGCCGCGTCACCCGTATTCGGGCGACGCTTATTTGACTACTTTCGAAGGATCGTCGTAGGTATTTGAAAAGATATTCCAAAGGAAATAATAAAACTATTGAATTGTTATAAAAGTAATACGAGAATGGTTTATTAAGAAAATTATTTACTCGCATTACTAAAATATCGATGGGAGTACCTAGCAGAGAACGCTGGGTACTGCGACACGCGTAGCCTGACGGAGATTTCAGTGAAAACACGCGTGGCAGTCAACGTGCTACAGAAGCAAAAAAAGATACTCTGTCTTCTTTACCATCTATTCCATACATTTCAATTCTTTTAAACAGAATATTACGAAATTTCTGTGATTGCATTATCATTATTATCATTACTATTATTAATGACATTTTAGAACGAATGAAATTATCCATATTCGCAAATTGTTTAACCGTAACATCTTCGGCAACGAATCGGACGTAAAATTATGAAATCATAAAGGAGAAGTTGAACTCTACAATTTTTAATTGGCAAGAAGGTCCCGATATTAAATATATCGCGGAAGAACTGTACCCGATCGTAATTATGAAATTGTAGATCTCGTAGTAATATTTGTAAGAAATGAAAAAAAAGGAAAGGAAACGTTTAAGGAAACGAGAAAAAGATATTGAAAATCTCGTGTGCGTTCTTACTCTTCGGGGGTGAGAATCATCTCGGATTTTCTCTTGCGGCCGCGTTTCTTCGGCTGTTGCGCCGCCAACTGGGGATTCACGGTGCCGTTCATTACGCCGAGGTTCATCTGAAGATGTTGCGGTCCGGATAGCGATCCAGGCGGCGTCGACGTAGGTGTAGAGAGGACTCCTTGGCCTCCAGCTGGACACGTCATGTTTTCCGGATTGCCAACCGGACTGCTAGCCGTCCTGATGCCGCCCATCGACATTTCCTCGTCGACGAACGAGTACGGATCCACCGGAGTCTCGCACTTGATCGCCACCTACGAATCACATTCTCTTTTAGCAAAACTAATTTTTCTGCCTTTTCCTCTTTTTTCTTTTTCTTGCTCTCCTTGTTCCTTTAGAAAAAATCAACAGACCATAACTAATCAGGCCGATTCCGCGCGATCAACATCCGACTAACTTGTTACAACTTTTTGTCATCGTGACAACAGCGATGGCGAATTTGCAGTGGGTTTTTTATGCGTCGTTGGGAAAATAACGTTTGAACGACAGGCAGAGAGCGAACGCACACGGTATCGTGATCACGTACGATCGTAAAATATACACGTACTAGTCGCGGAATAGTGTTTCAAAATTGTCAAACAGATTATCGTTCGTAATTACTCGCTACACGTCAATTCCCGTCCACACGTCTTTATTCGTGTTCTCATCATTTTCTCGATGCCCGTGAACCTTCCCGTTTCAACGTGTTTTCGTAGTAGCTTCTGACGATCTTAACCGCTTAAAACCGCCGTGCCGATGTGAGGCACAGGCGCAGCTAATTAACCGTCTTTGACATATTCTTTTGCCACTATGCAGTCGCGTTTTCCTATTCGTGCAAATCGTATTCAAAAAAAGGTTTCTTCATTTTCTCCCATGCGTGTACTGCATGTTATTAGCAACGTAGGATTCAGAACTACAAGAAGATATATATTAGTATAATACATAGCCAAGAAATAATTCCGCTAAAAGGAGGAATCTTGAATCTAAAAAAAAGAAAGAAGAAAAGGAATACCGACCGCTTAAATCGAAGAAAATTAGGGTTAACGAATCGGTTCTTACGAAAAGGCAGCAACCGGACGAGAGCGCATCGATCATCGATGTAAATTTCACGAGGAGATAACTAGCCGACGCGACAGTGACACGATTATCTATAGCTATTGGTTGCAATCTTCGAACGAACCGTGCCGAGTGCAGAGCACAAAAGCAAGGGATATTTTTTATCAGTGTCCGCTTGGTCGCCGCGACCGATTATCTTTCGACTTCTTAGCCTCGATCTTAGGTTATCTTGGTGCGACATGAGAGCACTCGACATGTACGATTCGCGTTTAAAAATTAAGCGATACCCACGAGAAGGCTAACGCCGAGTTCATACCGTCGTTGACGAGCAGTTGGCGACAATCGGTTGCCATGATTCGTCAACGGTTCACCGACAGTTTGTCGTCTGATTATCGTTTCTTCGCGTGCTATTTATTCTGGTCGAATTTCTAATAGCACGCTGCGCTTTGTTTCGTGTACATTCGGCTTGAATGTCCTCGGGACAGGTTTAAAATTCCATCTGAAAATCTATCAAGAATGCACTGAAACCCAGTGAAACTCCAGGAACCATAAATATGTTATCTAATAAACATCGCGAAACTTCCAAATCTAAGATATTTGCGAACATCCTGCACACTTTCGCGAGCAGACGAACTGATCAGCGTACGGTACATAACAGAAACGTTTTATTTGCCAACAGTTGTGAACAGTGTGGACCAGACATAAGAAACCAACAGCCTTTTACATCCGGTCGAGCACGTTTATCATTTTTCATTAATTGCTTGCGCGAAAGAGGGCCGTTCAACGCGAGAATTCAAGTCGAGCAGCGCAATTCGGATAAAACACTGTTCTATCGTTACGTCCAATGGGACGAATTGAATCGCAAACTGGTGTCAATAATTCCAATACGCAGTTCACGGTACAAGGTTTTTTATTCACGAAACTTTTCCCCAATATGTAAATTCTCTCACCTTTACCTCGTCTTGGATACGTACGTGGATACGTACGTGTATCAAATGTTTAGTTGGATCGACCTTGTGCCGAAAAAATAGGTTGCGAAAAGTGTGATGGACCAGACCCATTCGCGTAACTCACGTTGTTAAGTGTCAACGACAAACCTCGTTGCATAAGCCAGCCGTAAAACTAACGTGGATACGCGAATCGACCATTTGGCGTATCATCGCGGAAACCCGATCTGCCGATCGTCGCGGTGCTCTCGTCTTAATTTATTGCTCGTAATTTTCATCGAACGACCACTAGATCCGATCGATAGATACGATCGCAACGAGCATCTCTGTCGGTCGTTGATTCACTTCTAAACAGACCTAAGAACTTTTCCTTGCGCAATCGTCCACTTCCGGAAACTCACGGGTGTCGATTAACAGCGCATCGTTTAATATTATCTGTTTGCGCGATTCATGCTACGTCACCTTTGCTCTTTACGCTCACGTCCTTTGTTCGCTTTTCTTTCGTCTAATTTCGATTCCATGATATCGCGCTTACACGAAAAATTGACTCGGCAAAGCTTTCCAGCAAATGCGAGAAACTACTTGCAAAGCTTAGAAGAACATTGTTTATATCGCAGGGAATTATACGTTCACGTAGCACTGCGATCGATTAAGCGAGATATCCTCTCGAGTATACTCGATGGTAGTTCGTTGGAAAGCTAAAAATACTCTTCCGTCCGATAAATATAATTTTCACGTTTCACGCGATTAGTAGGAATGAAATTTTCGATGGAAACTTGGTGGTCGAATGGAAACAAGCGAATGTTGGCTACAGATTTGTTAGGAAGCTTGGCAGGAGAGAAAGGAAGATAGAAAGGGAAGAGGTGTGGAAACTGGATTCGAACGAGGTTTCGCGGGTGTACCTTCCTCTGGAGAGAAATAGGAAAAAACTCACCTGTCCGAGGGTGGAAGCGGTCGAGCCAGGTTGCTGGGGTTGATGCGCTGTCGCCGATATCGGCGTGAGGGGTGTGTGCGGCGTGTGTGGTGTGTGCGGTGTGTGCGGTGTCAGTGGCGTGTGGTACTGCTGACTGCTGTCACCACCGGTGCTCCTCATCTCGAGGTCCGGACTTGTCTCGTAACCGTCATCCCTCGCTTCCTGCTTTACCATCACCCCTGCACAGAAAAAGACATCGCACCCACCGACGTCGGTTCAATCTCTTCTCGCCTTGATCGTTAGCAACTTAGCAATTTCGAGTCTACTTTTCGATCCTCCTCGATCTTCGAACTCGAATCTTTCGCGGTTTCTCGTGGCTTCGCTTTTCCCTCTTTTTTCGTTTATCTTGCCGATAGGAAAGAAAATATCGCGTTCGAGAAAGAACATGGAAGATCGAGAATCATCGCGAATAGAAGAGGCTTCGGCTCCTTTTTCGAACGAGTTTGATTCTCTCGCAGCGCCTTTTTCCCCGTCCATCTCGTTTCCACGTTTTCCCGCTACTTTGGAATATTTTTAATATCGATCTCGACGGAAAAACGTGGCGTTATTTTTCCACCAGCTTATCGCTGCAGGTATATTTTTACATCGCGACTCGACTTTCCGCAAATGCGGAACCGTATCTCGCCAGTTCGAATAAAATGCCGTTGCACGCCGTTCGAAACTCCAGCTTCGAAATCCGTCGTATCCTTCCTCGCACGAGTCTTCGCGACCGTTTCCTTCCCTCGGCGTCTGTACGTTTCACGGTCGCGTCTCGTTAACCTTCGTTCAGATTTTTTAATACGAACGATACGAGAGTAAGTTCGATCGATGTATTAATTCGAGGATTTCGAAACCGAGAACGCGCCCGAAAGTTGCTCAACGACGCGTGTAATCGTTCAATGGACCCGGGAAAAAATGTTCATCATCGTCGATATCTCCGCTAGTCGACACTTTCCATAAAATTTCGATTCTTCTGAAACAGTTTCTTACGCGTTCTTCAACCTCCACCCTGCGTTTACACTCTCGATATCGTCGAATCGCTTACCCAAAATTTCGCTAGGTTTTTACGATGCTGCTATCGCGAAAATTCAGAGCAACGGTTAAAAAAAGATTCCTCTACGACTAGGCTTTCTCGAGCTTTAGCTTTCACGGACTTGCAGAGTATCTCGTTTGTCGAATAAGCTTTCTAAACGCCACGATAAACGATAACGAGACTATGAGCTGTACGAAATGTTATCATCGAACGAGATAGAACTCGCGGAAGAAACGTGTTTTATTAATGAATTTTTTATTGTTTCTCTTTTCTTGTTCCTGCGTAACGTACGACTAAGAACAGCGTTCGCTGGAACGTGCCATTATCCGAGGGAAATTCGTAATGAGGACGCGACGTTCTCGAACAATTCGATCGAGTAAGGTGGAAATTAAAGGAAAAAACGCGAATGTCGAAGGAAATGTTACGAGCTGATATTTATCGGGTGATTTGACGATTTTACGCTTATCTTTCGAAAAATCTTTTTCCGCCGAAATTCCCGTTGAAAATACGAGCAACGGTATATGTTGAATCTGAAAATGAACGTACGCGATTAAGCGGGCGTTTTTGTGGGATGCCAAACGCATGAATCACCTACGTTTCGGCTTGTGTGCGTAGTCGTATTTGCAAGATACAATATACAAAATTAAAACGATATTTGATTCGTTATACCTTTGTCCGCGTAATCGTGCAATATTGAATTGTCACGAGGGGGGTAATTTTTTCAACGTAGCTTGAAACTTTCCTCTGAAATATCGGAGTCGTTGCTTTTATACATCGCCGACGTTTGATAGTTGGAAATTGTTCGCACACTATAGAGGTTGCGAGCGTATCCGATGCGCCGCGCCGGGCCAATCTTTAAAAGAGAACTCCGCCAATAAATTTAATACAACGCTAATTTAATATGTAGAACGTTTTCCCGAATTTTTCGCTGCACTGATTAATCAGCGACGTTCTTCCTTTATTGCGAAATACCGTTCCAATCTCCAAAATGTACAATTTCCCTGTGAACTTTCGGAACGCGCGCGTATTCTCTTCTTGTTCGACTATTGTAACACGCGTACCAATTCGATTTCAATTTCTCGCTTTGTTGTTGGAATTTTTCTTACCTTGAGAACCAGCGCAATTCATCGGGGTGCCGTTCGGTCCACCATTTTGCACAGGCGACGGATACGATCTGCAAAATCGACCAACCAAACTATATTACGTTACGTTCAATTATATTAACAAACGAAACTGTATCGATAATAATTATATTAAAACGTTTTATCATCCGTACGAAAATAGCCACGCAACTCGCGATAGCAATTGCATTTTAAAATTAGGCGGTCTTTGCTCAAACTCTATAAATCGTTAAACTATTTTCCCTTTTTCTTTCCTTTACAGAAATGAAGTTGGAGGAAATGCCTTTGTGTACCGACCAGCAACAGGTAATTTTAACCTATTTTGAAACACTTTTCGTTTTATTCGTCCAAGAATACTGGAGCGCGCGTTTAGCATTTATACGTCGTTTTAGCCAAAAATCGGCATCCAATTCTTCCAGCGATCTCTCTTTCAACGGGGATTATTCTCTCGCGATTTTTCCTTCCCTGTGACCAAAGATTTTCACGTACAGTGGCTCGTCATAGAAAACTGTCGTGCGTGTAACGCGTGTATCGTACGAAACATCTTGAAATTTCATTAGAACTTCAACGAGCCACGACTGTCGAGCTTATGCAGAATTATTACGCGCCAGTTACAAAATATTTACCGCTTAACCATCTTAAACGTATTAATCTAACGAATATTTAGTTACTACAGTTGGGTGTCGTTACAATGCTAATAAAATTTCGAAACTTTCGTACAACGTAATATGTGTTCGTAAAAGACGTCGACGAGTGTTCGAGCATTTTCTCGAGCCACGTTAAATCGAAGAAACTTGGTGTTTCTCCCAAGGGTCCGAGCGCGTTTCCTAAAAGGCAATTAAATACCGGTAATGTTAATATCTAGGGGGCAGAAAAAGCACGCGGAAAAGAAAAGTAACAGAGGTGAGAATTAGCGGAAAATCGTAATCGGTGCAGCGTCGTTACACCGCATAAGCCCGCGTGCACCACATTTAATTGATTATGCTCCGTATAACCAAGCGCCAGTTACGATTGTTCTCTCTGTTATCTACCCCTTTCGTTTCCTCCCCTATCATCCTCGCTACGTTTCCTCCCCGGTCCTCTTTCTCTTTCTCTTTCTCTCTGCTTTTCTCGATCTCCATCCATCTAGCTTTCGACTAATTACGAGGTCCTATTAGCATCATGCTACGCCAAAGGTGCACGCCATACATCGAAATCATTTTGCGCGAATTACAAACGTACGATGTCGTCTCTCAGCCCTCGTTGATAAACGCGCACTTTACGAACGTGAGTGGAAATCGTCGCGTATCCCGGAGCCGCAATTGCGGAAGATTCGAATCGCGAGAGTCGCGGAGATTACGTGTTCCGAGCGGCTGTACAAACTTCTCGGCAAGTGAAACCATTACGATCAGCTGTGTCGTTGGATCGATTAAGTAGTTTCACGTCCGCAGAATTTCGCCATTCTCGCTCTCGCTCTTTCACTCTTTCGATCTTTGTTCAGCCACGTGGCGATGGAACACGCGCCGATCAGCTTTACGCCAATATTTATAGCCATCAGACTGCGTGGATTTCAGACTTTGTAAGGCAAACGGATTTCTAGTCAATGACGAATAGAAGGCGTATCGGTTAACTCGTTAAACGGGTCGTTCCTCGATCGATGAATTCAACGATCGTAAAATCGAAAATTCACGTAGACGCGTTAATCGTAGTCGAGTCGTGTTTATTTGGTATTTGGTATTCGATGGGACGCCTCGAAGAATAAAAGATTCATAGGGTGGTACTCGTAGCACGAAGGTGGCAAAAATATAAACAGAAATACGAGCACCGGCGTGGAACTGGAATTTGAAGTCATCGATTCGTTTTACCGCGTGGAAGAGAATCTGAAAAGCGGAGAAAGTCAGCGGACGTCAACGAGCATTCGAGTAGATACGAATGTACATGTAGAGAGGAGAAGGCCTTCCATTTAGCGGATACGCGGTTCCGTGCGTTCGCGATACACCGCACCATGCCGTGCGTAATGGGCACTCGGCCCGTGTTACAAATATTACGTTCGAGACTAAATACAAACAATCCGGTTTGTACGGTTTGTACGGCGCAACATAATGCGGACAGCTTCGTTGTTTCCGTTAAAATCGAAAATTATAGACCCCCCGATACGTTTGTCGAAGCTGCTGACAAAGGGGGCAAAATACGAAGTCAATATTTGCGCGTACGTTGTCCGGCCTGAGCTTTCTCATATTTGCGAGATTTCCGCGGCATCCATTCGCTACGAACGCTTCGATTTCTTCTGCAACGGCAGCTTCAAAATTATAACGTAAACGAAGGTTTGCAGAATCTGAATTTACGCCACCTACTATCAGGTCGTCGGAAATGTTTCTTACGTTTTATAAGGAAATAATGGACGCACGACATTTTCCGTTTTATATTATTTTATCGAATTACGTATGATCAATTTTGTTCTATCGAAATAAAGATCACAACGTTCGACAGATTAAGTTTCACGTTTGTATAAAGATGCTTCGTTGCAAAAGACGTGTCTGTAAAAGAAAGACGCTTTTCGAACAACTTAATATATATTGTTAGGTTCGTACGTTATATCTTGGTGGACTCGTGGCAACGATATTTAAATTAGTGCAAAGTATGCAAATTCGTGATAGATTAATAATTAGAAGCATTATAACTCGCGACCTTATCGATAGAATATACTTGAGTTATCTGTTTAAAAGACACAGCGCTAATGTGTTTTACTATCCATATTTTACTTTGGTATACATACGTATATTATTTAAGTACGTAGGTAGGTAAAACAGAACGTAATACGCGGTTAGAGACATCGATATCCGTAATAATTCGAACTTAAATGCCATAATCATCGGTACGTTTCCGCCTCGACGTAAATACTAGTTGAATGAAAACTTGAAAATTCTCTCTCAAGTTCGATTTGTAGTGCGGCCGACTATTACGTAGGGTCGAGTCTGTTAATAACGAACGAACGATACGAAGTAGCGCAGGTAAAACAGTTTGTCAGAATTTTCGCCGACGATAAATCAGCTCTCGTCGATAAGCGTCGATACGACTGCGACGCAAGAGGAACCTTCTGGAATCGTTGTCCGGAAACTCGATCGAACGTCGATCCATCCGCATAACCCTCTTGCTGTCGCGTCACGTGGTAGGGACGTAAAACGCGTCGCGGTATCGCTGGAACGTGGAGGCGAAGCGGTACTTTTCTGTCGATACGGTTGCAAGGAGAGAAACGTTTGCACGACTGTCGAAGACAGAACGATGCCGCGAAAGAAAAACTCGTCAGGACGAAAGAGTTACGTAAAGTATCTCGAGCGGGTATGGATCTTGGAGTGGGTAGAGTTTACGATCGAACGAAAACGCTCGAAAAGCCGGAACTAAGTTTATTTTTTGCCACAACGCCGCGTAATCGCCCGTCACGCTCGCTTTTGTAATCGTCGCGAAAGAAACGCACGACCGTCACGTTCGAAGAAACACACGTATTTTATCGAGTGTCGTTATTCGAGATTCGACAAAGTTACTTTTAGACGTCGTACGTCAAGCTACTTATAGTAGATGCAAGCGATATAATCGGTGTATTCACGCTCGAGATACCCGCAACATAATTTTACTTAAAGGATACGGAGAAATTAGAGCATTTCCACGCACCGTGCGATTCGCTGTGTACGTACGCTTTGCCGAACCGACGAACGTTCCACCGATTCTCCTTGTTTATGGGTTTTTGTTCGCGTAGCAGTGCAAGTTGATCTGATCGGTCGGTAACGTTATAAAATCTCGTCGAGCAAGCGGACTTTGCACAAGCGAATTTCTCGTCTTTCGCTACACGTGTTCCTATCCGTGTCATTAGGACCTTTCAACGAAACAGGATAACGGTAGTGGAAAGTTTCGCGTTTACAAATAAAATCATATAATATTACGTGGCAATGAGCGAACGTAGCCTCGTGGTTCTTTCCTCTCTGTGCAGCCTGAAATGCCATTTCCTCAATGACAAACAGACCTCGTAACGATCGAAACGAACGAAAGGATATCGTTTCGCTTTCTTTTCTCATGCCGCGTGTTTTTGGCTAGTTACGACAAACCTCGTATACACCGAAAACGATCACCGTTTCATCGATATTCCGTAGTCAACGTTGGCAAAGTTGGCAAGGTTAACTCGAATCGGCGAGCAAACGTCGATAAGAAAGATCGTGTATCGCGTTACTCTCGTGGATATCCTTAGAAATTCATTTTCACGCAGAGACGATAGTTTGGTGTGCGTGTGCCAGCGAAAGAAAGAGAGAGAGAGAGAGAGAGAGAGAGAGAGAGTGAGAGAGAGAGTGAGAAGGAGGGGAAGAAAAGCTTTGAAAGGAAAGGGAAAAAGAAAGCTGCGATAAAAGTGGCTTCGTAGGGCTGTAGCTAGGTAGCTAGGTAGGTAGGTAGGTAGGTAGGTAGGTAGGTAGGTAGGTAGGTAGGTGGGTAGGTTGGTAGGTAGATAGGTAGGTACGAAGACCATGGGATGCACTCGTACTCGTTCGTAGTGTTATCGACGCGACGCGTCGAGTATTCACGGTGCAACGCGCACTGGCAAACGATCGTTCGGATGCATTTGAGGAGAACCGTGGCAGCAAGCTCGTCTCTTTCCAATTTTTTTTTCCTCCGCCACGCAGCGCCGTTACCTCGGCGCGAAGAAAAAGCTTGGAATTACTTTGCGCCGTTTCTCCGAGCGTGCAAAGTTGCAGCTGCGTTCTGCGTTCCGGTTGGCCGTTCGTTAATAGCGCGCGGCCATCGTTATCTTCGCACTTTCGCGTCGTCCACCGCTGGTTGGCATCATCGGCCTTAAACTCTCGTCTCTCCGTCGTCCAGACAATACGGAGAGACGAAGACGCGCGTGTAGGCGTTGCAAAGGTGACTCTCGGCTCTCGGAGGAGAAAAGAATGTCGGGTTGCGCGCATCGCAGTCGTCGTCGCCTGTATTTACATCTACCGTCTACGTAACGCGGCGAAAGAATGGCGCCGACGGAAAACGTAGTACAGTCACGGGCAACGCGGCGTGTTTCTCGTGTTGTTCCTCGTGCCGTAGCCGAACGATCACGGACCGAGGCGGTGACGGCATTCGCGAATCGAGATCGGCGAACGCGAAAACGCGCGCGGCCGCCCCGTGCTTCGATATGCACGGCTTGCTCGTGAAGCTTGACTAGAAAAATGGTAAACGAAGACGAAAGAGGGGAAAGAAGGGAAGAAGAAAGAAAGAGAGGGAAAGAAGACGGAGATGGTTCGTGGAGGAATTTGGTCGTTGAAGCGCGTTCAAGAAACGAACGAGCGGGGTCGGTACATCGGTGAAAACTACGTTTCGTAGTCGGCCTTTTTTTTCCCCCGTGCAACGTTGCTCGTTTTTGCACGCTAATTCGAAAATACTCGGAATAATTTTCAGCCAGAGCTATACCTACTGGTGGTCTATGTACTTTTTATGTAGCGCTCGGACCTATGTATCGCGGGCCCCGATGTACATGCATATAGGTACGCGTATATGCCACTAAGGTAAATATACAAGGTATATAAGGGTAGCGTGTAGGAGATGGTTGGTACATAGAAGTACTTGCTGGAAACGACTAGGGCAGTGAACGAGGGGGGGTGAGACGAGGGAGGCAGGCAAGGGAATGGAGAGATTCTATCCGTCTCTCTTCCTCCCTCCCTCCCTCCCGCCCTCCCGATCCCTCTCTCCACTTCTGCTCCTCCCTCGCCCTCTCTCAAGCCCTCTCCGCCTCTCTCGCATTCGCTCTCTCTCTCTCTCTCTCTCTCCTCTCGTCTCCGTCTCTGTTCGCTTCGCTCCCTCCTCTTTCGTAGGGAAAGCTTCGAACCGTTGGTCGAGAACGTTCTTCCGTGTTACAAGGAAACGATTGTGAACGATCGAACGAGATTCCTTCGTTCTCTCGTAGCCCATCGTTTCGTTCCTGTCCGCCGATCAACCACGGAATCGTAGTTTCCAGCACGACTTTCCGTTTGATCTTTGGGAAGAAAGCCGAGCTACCGTGTCAACGGTGTCTCGAGCGATTCATCGAATCCGCGGAAAACGGAGATTCCGTCGAAAGTCGGCATCGTCGGTGCTTTTACTCGACAATTGTTTGATCGAGGTACGCGACGTTCCCTCCTGAAGTCGCAGCATCTTTTCCAGCTTCCGACGACGAGCGTTGAACGAAACAGAACTCGCTCTTACCGCTAAAAAACAACCTTGCGGCGATCGGCGGTGCGTATACCACCGATCCATCCTCGTCGTTTCGTCTTTCCTCCTTTGTTCTGTATGGGAAATACCGTTTCCCGCGAACATCGACGAACGCGACAACGATCGGAAAACGTTCCTTACGGTTCGAGCAAAGGAGTAGGCGCGAGCGTTCTCCGAGGAAGGTCATCCGAGGCTCTTCCTTTCGATCCATCGACTAGACGATCGAACGCGAACGCGAACGCGAGAGCTTCGATGGAAAAAATCGAGGAAGAAGGAAAAAGCAAGGGGAAGATGGAAAAAAGGAGCGGAAAAGAGGGAAAGAGGCGAGGTCTCGCGCGGGGTTCGTAGCTACCCCTAAGCCGGGCTGTGGCTGGTGCTGGTGCTGGTGCTGCTGCTCGTTGCTAGGGGAAACCTCCAGAAAACTCTACACACATACACTGCCCGTATGCCCGCTGACACGTATACGCATACCCATACAAATTTTCGCGCATACACCGCCAGAGACACCTACACTACGCACAGACACGGTCGCCAGCTCGCACATGCTCACCGTTAAAGGGGGCAACGAGAGGAGCTCACGCACGTACGCTCACGCACACCTTCATGCGTCCTGGAAAATGTCGATAACGAAAAACCACTGCTCTTTCGCTCTCTCCTCCTGCCCTTCTCTCTTTCTCGCTATCTTTCTCGTCCGCTTACTCGCTCGCCAGCTCGCTCGCTCGCTCGCTCCACGTTTCGTTCGCTCGATGGTCCGCGCGCGCACCATCGCGAGTACCCATTTCCACTGTTCTTCGAATCCCCTTTCCCTCCATTTCGTTTCCCTTTTTCGCGCGCGATCAAACCAGCTTCCGGAAAAACTGTCTCGTTGCAGCCAGAGAACGAATCGACGATTTCCTTCGATGCGCCGAACTACGTTCGGTGTCGCGGTTCTCCGCCTTCGTTGCATGGACGTTCTACCGAATCCTCTGCCTCTACCCAAGATTCTCCGAGCTGCTTATTACCAGACTCGTTTCACGGCCGATTTCCTCGCAAATACGACACCCCGGTGTGTAGCGAGTTTTTTTTCTAACCGATGTATCGGACGGAGAAAAGAGAATCAGCGAACCCGGCGAGAAACGCGTGTCGCCGAGCTTTCCTCGCCAAGTTTCGCGTATCCGATTCGATGACATTTCGCGAGTAGAAACTTCTTGCTTAACCGCGTTCGTCAACGTAGCGCGTAGGGTTGAAAAGAAGACAAGAAGGTGGTACGCGAGTGCCAATCGATCGTGATAGATATTACGTTATGGTTAGAACTGATGCTGTGGAACAAGACATCTCGGAGAATGATGTAACCACTTTCGTAAAAGAATCTTTCGTAAGAACGTTCCGGTAGAAAAATAACGAAACGCTGAAAATTCGTAGCGGTTCTAATTGGATGGATAGGGACACCGATTGTACCAGCTTGGCCTCGAAACGTACGACGATGATCGTAACGCGAATCGGACGATCTCGCGCGTCATGGATCGCGATATCTCTCGGACCGCGTCGATCTCTCGAGACCTTCGTCGAATTATCAGGCAAGAAAAAGGGAAACGCTGGAAGGAAAAAGAATCGCCGGCGTAACCTTACGTGGCAACGACGTAATGGCTCTCGTAAAAAAAAACGGAGCGTCCTGCGTGCGCGATAAAAATTTACGAGGCAAACAATAATCCGAAAAACCGCAGGCTCGGCAACGTTTCCAAAGTCGAAGAAGGAGGAGAGGAAGAAAGAGGAGGAGGAGGAGGAGAAGGAGGAGAACCCGTGGTGGCGCCATCGTCTTCCGACAGTCTGCCTCCGGCGTACCAACGATTTTTACATCCACGCATGAATATTTATTTTGCGTAGGAGCGTCAACGTTTCGACCATATCGAACTCTCTGGTTCGTCATCGCCAACCAAACGAGAAAACGGCGGATGGGTGATAAAAGTAACGCGCGAATCTCGCGCGAACGTGTCGGGAACAACCGGAACGAGTGCCCCTGGTATCGCAGATTCGTTTCGCGGAAACGTCGTTACTTTGATCGAAAGCCGGACCGAAATTCGAATTTCCAACTCGAAATCGTTGATCGGATACGATTGAAAAAGTTAGCCGAATCATATCTTTCGTAGTTGGCGACTGGAAAGCGCGAATGAAACGCGCGATAGAACGCAACAGCCGAGATGGAGAAGGTTAAGGAAGGAAAGAGGCAGAGAGAGGGAGACAGAGAAAGAGAGAGATAGAGAAGAGAGGCGAAAAAGAGAAAACGCGAGAATAGAAGGAAAAAAAAGGAAAGGAGCGCGGATCGGCGGACAGACATCGATTCTGGTCGAAGGTCGAACGACCTTCGGCAAAACGAAGAAGGGAGATTCCCCTGAGTGGAATCGACGTATCGCCTTAGGTCGCGTCGTAGTTCCAAGTTTCCAGTTATAAATTACAGGGTAGACGACCGAGTTCCACCGTTTCTTCTTCGGTCTGACGTCGACGGGGAACGTTCTCTCTTTTCTGCCGAGCCTGCTCCTTCGACGTCCGATCCTTTTTCTCTCGCGTCCTGTTTCGCTCCTCTGCGCCTCGATTCCCCCTTTTTTCTTCTCTTTGGTCGTCTAACTGCCCTAACTGGCTCGCAGAAGCGGTAGACCGCGTATCGAAACGTGCGTTCGAACCACGTGTGGTCCCCATTCATAAAATCCTCGAGCCGTAGCACGTGCATCGAAACCCCCTAAAGGACACCGGCGCACTTTTAAAACACTTCCCCGGGCTCCCCTCGCGATACGACCTTCCCTCTTCTTCTTCTTCTTCTTCTTCTTCTTCTTCTTCCCCTTCCTCTTAGCATATTCGAGTACGCGGAATAAATAAGCAGCGACGATCGATCGAACGATACGCGGCGCTACCCTTGCGAAACAAATTGGCCGCGACATGGTGATTCGCGATCGGAATCGATCAACGATCGACCATGATCAACCGTGATCTTACGGCCAACGAAAGAAACAGAAAGTGCAATAAAGAGACAGCTGCTCGACTTTCCAGTAAAAGAGAGGGGAATAAATTATCTGCTTCGACGCGCTGTGTACATGAAAATCACGGCAGAGAAATATGTCACTTTGCCAGATTAAACGGAAGAATTTTAACTCGACGCGTTTAAAAACAAAAACGGTCAAAGTAGGCGTGGATCTTTTCGAAATAGCTGATACGTGGACGAGGCTCTAGGGAAAGCCAAAGAGAGTGTATTCACCGTGACGAACGATGTTTCGAAAATTTTCATGAGTACGAAAAAAGTTTGTCTCTGAAACCGAATTGAAAAGACAATTTTGGTATCACACAATAGCGATCGAAAACCTACCGAATCTGGAAACTACGCTTGCCCGTAAAAAAATTGAAAACGTGGTTCGTTCCAATCTTATCCCGTAGCTTTCGTATACAGCGAGTCGCGCTTTCTCTGTCGATTCATGACCGTGTAACGAAGATTTTGCGGAAAAATGAAAAGCATAGGAATGATTTTTTTCCTACCACGTACTGTATACGGTAAACCGCCCTTTTCCTGGCCATGTCGCGTCAACTAGTCCTTCTCTCTCTCTCTCTCTCTCTCCCTCTCTCTCTCTCTCTCTCTGTCATCCAGCGAATCGATTTTCGCTTCGGCCTCGTCTAGTCGCGCCTAGTAGCTAATCCATCGGTCTATCGCGATCGTCGTCGGGCCGAGTCAAGTCGGAGTCGAGTCGAGAATAATCCGCGTCGTTTGGCTCTTCGGTTCGCCTTCGGACGTGCTCTTCTCTCTTTTCCTCTCGAAACGAGACAAAGAACTCGAACGAGTCCTCTTGTTCCTCCCTCCCTTCTATACTCTCGTTGCCTCCTCTCAGCCGTTCGAGGAGCAACAACTCTTGCGGTCGAGGCGCGATAATCTTGCCTCGAATCTGTATAGTCGCGATCGATCGAGAGGATTCTCCGTTGCCGCCCCTCGAGAAGCGTGCTCGATTTTCATGTAATTCAAATGAAGCGTGAGCCGTCCTCGCCGAGACTGGCTAAGCCATCCTACCGAAACCGAGACCCAAGTCTTGCCGATCAAACGCATCGTGTATTGTTCTCGCTACCAGCTCCGTTTCGCTTCGTCTTACGCGTGGAACCGCGCGCGGAGAAAACCCGCGTCGTCCATCCGCGACGTACGTTATTTCGAAACTTTGATCAACACCGACCTATCGATTTTCAATCGCGCGAGAGGCGCTTCCGAGTTTTCCAGTCCAAGGTCTGGGTTATTCGCTCCAATTTCCGCGTGCAAACTGTTCGACGCGATATCGGCTCTCGCGATTCCATGCCGCGTCCAGACCATCGTTCTCGTTCTATGCAGAAACTGCGAAACGAATTTGCCCTTAGCTCGTCCAAGCGTATAGCTCTCGCGTGTCTCTATCTCGATCGTTTCGTAAAACGTCGTTGCGCTGTTACAGATCGAATCGTGTTACCCTTACTCCGGTTTCCATGCATTACGATTTCGATGGAACAGGCACGAGAAGAGGCGGTGGTTCGCGTCGCTGGGTCATTCGGTCGCGATAAACAGCCGCGCGGTTTAAAAGGTTTTCGCGTGATGTACGCTCGCGGAGGCTATCTTGGTCTGGGAACGAGAGAAGAAAAAACGAACGAACGAATGGACGCGACGGGTTTGCGCGCGGATTCTCTCGACGTTTTTTCCTTGCCTTTCGTTTTTTCTCGCGTTCCATCTCCCTCCCTCTTCGGCCGGTGGAAAATACGCGGAGAATACGCCAAGTGAGTCAATATATCGGATACACACACAGCTGGTATTCCCTGGCCTAGGTCGGCCCAATCAAATTTTATGATTTGTATCCATCTCGTTCCTCGCGATCCTGACCTACCGCCACCCGTTTCACCGATAGTACTCTTTTCGTTGCTTTTTTCGAACCCTCTGTACCTCCATCGGATTCCCCCTGCCTCGACCTCCGCGAAAAAAAGGGAGAGTGACTTCGAAAGTCAATAAATCGAATTTCTATTCGACGCTTTAAACTTTTTCCCTCCAGCCGGCTCGTTTTATCTCCACCCGCCGCACCAACCTCCCTCCCACTCTCGTTTCGCTTTCCTCGCACGTTCGCCCCTCTCGCGTCTAACGCCAATGAAATACGAACGACCAACAAGATCGCGAATATTTTCTTCCTTTTTTCTTCGCTTTTTCTTCTTCTTTCTCGCGCTTCCGTTACGTCGATCCTCGCGATCGTCGGGTACAGAGTCCAGCCGGAGCGAAGCGCCGGATGGTCGTTTAAAAAAATAGCTCAATCGCGATCGAACGAGCTGTCTCGTTTGAAAAATATCGTTCTAGCGCGTGTCTCCGGTTTGCGAAAACTCCAACAGCCAGATCGCTACGCTGTATCGGTAAAATATCGCGAAACGATTTCCAAATACACGCGTACGTTGTATAACGTACAACGATCTTGAACGTGCAATTTACGTTTGTATTCTCGTTAAATATCGCGGTTTATCGATACAACGAACGATCCACTGTTCAAGCAGTTAGCGATGTTCGCGAAGCTCGCAATAAATATGTTGTAACTTCTGTACATACCTGTACATCGTCACACTCGTTTCAAATTTCACCGATATAATCGCGATCGTTGCGTCTCGCTACGGTGCTAATGAAATTTCAAAACGTTTCGTATCGCGCGCGTAACGTACGTATTCGTCGAGAGTTTCCTGGAACGTTCGAATATTTCCGTGAACCATCGTACGTACGTTAGGCTAACGATAGCTTTTGCAAATTACCGAACGTCCGTAAGCGCGTGACGAAACGACCATCGTGCCAGTTACAAGTTAACGAATTAACCGGTTTTCGTTAACCGTGGCGTCGAACAGGCTCGCGATTTTCAAATTTATTCTCCGCTGCTTTAAATTAACGGAGAATTCTCCGGTCGGTGGGAGTTTCGTCGCCGACGATGCCAACGACAACGGCGTCGACGGCGACGTCGGCGATGCTATTGGCGAGCTTAAACGACTGGAACGAGTCTCGGCGTTCTCGGAAAACGTTTAGCCGGCAGCCGGGTGAAATTTGCAGTCTCGATCCGACGGTTCCTCCCCCGAAAATCTTCCACGCTCCAAATCTCGTCCGGTCGGGCGGTAAGACGTTTCGCGGAGAGAAACGAGGTCGTCCGTATGACCTGAAAACTTTCGGCCGAGCAGAGAACGAAAATCCAAAAGCAGAAGCCAGAGGTAGCGCCGCGTCTGGTTACGATTCGCGGCTCTGCCAACGCGGATATTTGCGTTCGCGTGCGAACGCGCGAGAAAACAGCGCCTCGCGAACGGAAGAAAGGAAACGGAAAGAGAAGGTGACGAGGCAGAGTAATAGAGAAAGAAAGAGGAGAACTGGCGAAAGGAAAAGAAACGTGGAACGAGTTTGGGCGAAGACGGGGGGGCGGGGGAAAAAGGAGATCAAGAGAAAGAGAAACGACCCTTCCTTCGAATCCCCAAAGCGAGACGCCACGGCGACGAGACTTTGACCGAGTTTTGAAGCGACTGCTACAGCGACGCGAGGACGAGAGGGTGAGGGCGGCGCAGCTGGTGGGGCCGTTGGAGGGTGCGGGAAGCAGAAGAGAGAAACGGAGAGGGTAAGCGAGAGTAAGGAAAAGCGAGAGCGAAGAGGAGCGCGCCGCCCTCCCAGACGACCTCCTCCGTTGCCCCGTATCGCCTCGTAATTTCTCGCATAGCCGACAGTAAACCATTTACCGTGGTCGGTGCCAAAAGTTCGCCAGTCACGCTTCGCGATTCTCGCGCGCCCTCCCGTTGCTTTTCGTTCTTTCCGTCCAAGAAACAACCGACAAACCACGAGCAAGCTACGTCGTCCTCCGCTGACGGAAAAAAACCGAGAAAATAAGGGCAACGCGAAGCAAAGGAGAAGAGGGAAAATTTGTATGTCGTTGTACGGATTGATCGATCGATACCGCTCGTATACCTGTTAGCCGTCGACGCACCTGTTATCAGGACGCCACTGTCCACGAGATATATCGTAGAAAGTAAAACGCGAGGACAATAGACGATCGCGGCAACGTGGCGAAAAACGAAGATGGGTGGCCGAACTGAAAAGGCGAGACATGCCCCGGGCGCGTAAACACGAAGGCCACGCGTACGTCCGATATGCTGGATGGCCAGAGAGAACATAGCTAAGATGCCTGGGGGTATCTACCGATCAAAGTTTCGCTCGGACGTGCACACGCGACGACCGGTCGAAGATATTCATGGGCGACTTTCCCAAACTTGTCAACAACCAGCCGAAAATTCTTCGTTAAAGGGGCGCGAGAGGGGTTGCGCGCGAGCCGCGTGTTTCAAACTTGCCAGTTTCTCGCCGAATTCCGGAAAGTTTCGCCTCTTGTTAGCGCTCTCACGCGGCACCAACCAAATCCCCGCTTGCTACGAGCTTGCAACGAGAGATAGCGAGCTGGAAACTTTCGTCAAACCTTCTCCAATCGATTCGAACGATTACACTCGCGTTAGCTTTTTACGAGCACGCGTCGTAAAAGCGCGTCGTAAATTCGCATAGGCGCGGTGGAAACGTTGCTGGCGGAGAACAACGGAGACGAGTCCGCGTCGAGATTCGCGTCCGACGTTGCGTCGTCCGTCGAAACGCTGTATCCGCTGAATCCGTACGCGCGAACAAAATTGCAAGCGATCGGACGTCGATCGTTTTCAGCCAACGCAACGGCGAGATTTTGCGGGTTCGCACGCTTCGCGCTTTCAACGTACGATAGATTTACGAGAAACGCAGCGCGTTTACGCTCCCACTCGTCCGCAACAACCGGCTTTGCTAATCGTAAATGCCGCCATTACGCGTTATCGAGGGTACGCGTGATCTCGCGTCGACTGACGACGATTTTCGTCGATCAAGAACCGACCTGCGATCGAGGAAGACGCTGGACGACGAACACCGAATTCTATGTTCTTCGTAATCGCGTATTTCTTTCGGCGTTGTTCAACGTGTCAAGAAAATAACAATTTCTGTCGCGTTGAACGGCCACGCCACTTCGACTCTGCAATCAACGCGTTAAGTCGTTAACCGTGCAGTTCCTGGACGACAAACTCGTATAATCGTGGAATCAAAGGTAGCGAGGGCAAGTCGATCTCGGTTGGACACGTTTCGTTCGCAACAGAAACGAACGAATTCAACGTTCGTTGAATTATCGGCTGTTCGAGGATCGGAATAGCGCGTGTCGATTCATTGGTATTATTCATGAGAGCCTGGTATTATGGCTAAAAAATTCATTATACATAATATTTCATCAGTCATGAGAACATACAACGATAATGAATTTTTTACGTAGTTTCGGCTTAGTTTGTAGAGTAACATTATAAATAAACTGTAGATGTTTATTCGAGTTCTTAGAAACGCAACCAAGGCATTAGATTCCAAGTAGAGATTTGTTTTTGTTCGTCCTTGTACGTTACACGTATCTCGTAAGTTTGCGTACAGTCGAGTTTCTCACAAGATCCGCGTTTTAGCCATAACTTGATCAACCATAAAACCGAAACCGCACGACCCTTGGAAGAATGGAAAAATACGCGAGCGAATATAAATTCGCAGAATTTTCATTTTCATCGTTGATTTTAGGATATACGACGTTAAGTTGTACTTTGTATTTTCTATAAATACGCCATATTATACAACGATCTTCGTTCAAACCTCGTTCGAACGTTAACGTTCAACTTTTTTAGGTGTGAAGATACGAGCGTGCTCGTGTATATTTTTCCATACAAGCCAATGGACTGTTAAAACGCGTGCGGAACACACAGGCGAAAAAACGAAACTCGCTGGCTTGCGGCAAGTCTGATTAAAAAATGACCCGTTCTTTAATGTTGGCTCGTATAGTATAAAATCGAAACACAGGCTGCGATCGCCCTTTGTACAGGCACGGACAGACGTTACACACGTTGCAAGCAGTGCGCATTCGCGCACCTTCGTGCGTACAGACGAAACGTACATGCAAGTGCTATTTGCGCGTTCGATGCACGTTTTCCCCGTGTCGCTGTACGCGTATGCGTGTCATCGCGTGAAGCGACGCGCGTCATTACACGCTAACCACGCACTGCCTTTCTTTCTCTCATTGTTCGTCGTTGGACAAAGAAAAGAAGATCGCGTGTCGTAATTTTGGCAGGTTTGTCGTATTTTTCGCGTTGCTCTGTTTCTATCGTCGTTGTCCTTCGCGTTTTTCCGTTCCTATCGTTCGCGAAGAGGAAGATGGAATACGAAAGAGTCTCGGTGGAGAAGTTCCAAATTTTTTCGCTTTCACGGCCATGCGTTTAATTTATGTTTCGCGGCGAAACAAGTGGCGAGGAAGAAAGTTATGGGACGAATCTTAAAATTCAGTGACGAGCATAATTAAACGAACGTTGCGTAATATCTGGCAAACCGGTGGTGTATTATTGTATTAATTTATAAAAAGTGTGTTTAATTATTCAGATCGTTATAACTCTCTGACCGGTGGCAGGCGAATCTACTCCAAAAAGCAGCGCCGTCGTACCGCGATGCAATTAAAGTCAAATGTAAACTGATAGGGACGCTGTTACACGAAACTTCGAGGTAATGATTACGCGAACCGTTGTAATTTATTACCGCGTATGTTCGTTATTCTCAATTGTAACGTAATTCGGTAATACGGCCTAATTGCGGTCTTAATAAGACCGAGTCTGCTACTGTCTTCCGCGTGATTTCCACCTCTCTTCTCTTCTCTTCTCTTCTCTTCTCTTCTCTTCTCTTCTCTTTTGCTATCGTATTTTCAAAAGCGGCGAGCGTACAACAAGAATTCATTTTTCCACGTTCGTAGTGGCCGAAACACGCCATGTCCTTGCTCGGTCCGTACCGAAACCGGTTCATCGAGCATATTTATATCGCCAACGTTTCTTATTTCGTGCGCTGTATCGCAGCGTTAACAGATAAGGCGATCGTCTAAACAGAGGATAACTCGAACGAACGGTACACCCGAACGTATGCAACGGTTAAACATTTCCGTTGTAAATACCTTTTCGCAATTTGTTTCGCGTTCGATAAGCAGGATGACTCATCGAACGCTCGTTATCGCGTTCCTTGCCAAATGGAGCCCGATACGTTTCTCATTAACGCTGGAAAATGCCGCTTTCCTACGTTTCGCTTTTTTTTCTTTGCTTTTTAACATTTTCTCCTGAAATTACGAGGATACAGCGATCCGCTGAGAACGGACAGTTTGGAGAAATTGGCTAACGATAATCGGCGAAACTACACGTATCCCCGTAGTTGTTTGAGTTTCGTTTGGCCGATGTGTCGACGACGAGCTTTTCCACGGATATTATTCGTCGCGTTAGAAAGTTTGACAAGTTTACGCGTAAAGAAGACGGTTTACCGGTACAGTGCGACTCGGATCCTTTAAACGCTCCTTCTTCGAACCTCCAACGTATACGAGACGTTGAACTGGAAACGTATTATTTAGCAGAAATTTAGTATGCGACATGAACGGCTATCTAAAGTATATAATAGGCCTTAAAAGTAGTTGCAGTGAATATCGAAGCTTATTAATATAATGAATATAATTGGCTGTTTAAACAGCTTTATCACTTCTTCTAGAAAATTTATACTTGCGCCAAATATCTTCTATAGCTTCGGTTCAAATTACTATACCATTTCTTTCTGTTTACCGTGTTAATGAAAATTTCAAAATATTTTAGAGATCATCGTGCGTATTCGTAACGAGTTTGCACGAATGCGGAAATACGTTTGCGCATAACCGTAATTTCTTTAATCGATGTGCTGTCGTATGTAAAAACGGAAAAGAAGAAGGACGAGACGAAGGATGTGTCAGGCACCGTGAAGGCACTGCGAGTTCTCGGTGTTTACGAGCATTTCTCAAATGTTGCGACCCGCGTTGCTTACATCGACTTTGTCGAGACGAAAAGGTCGAAAGAGCGAAAACCGTGGAGAAGCCGGAGAAGCCCGAAACGCGGCGAACGCGCACGACGTATTCTCTGCTTCGACATCAGCGAGCTGCACCTATGCGTGGATGATTATCGAAAGAAGAGAAGAAGGGGAAATAGTGGTAGTAGTAGTAACAGTAGTAGTTGTACTAGTAGTAGTAGTAGTAGTTGTACTGGTAGTAGTAGAAGTAGAAGAAGAAGAAGAAGAAGAAGTAAGGAAAAAAAGAAACTGTTCGGCGGGTTGGTACGCGAAGGAAACCGTAGGTAATCGAGCGAGCAGAAACGCTGACGCAGATAAGGGAAACCCTTACGACCGCTTCTAGTGCGGCAGCTATTTACGAGCGGTCTCGGTCTGCTCCGATGGAAGAACCAAGGTGTTCGCGCTGGTCACCGGATCGCAAATCCGAAAATTCCGTGGCTCTGGCAAATTTTCATCCCTTTACTTTATTCTCCGTGTTCCAGAATCGTGTTCTTTGGACACCCTTGCAATTAACCCTAGCTGCATCCTTCCCGATCATTTTCCACCAAATCGTTAGTTTCTCATGGGTAGACATTTTTCCAAGTCGAACACGGCAGAATCGTTATTGATAAGAGAGACTTCTCGTTTCGATCGACGAACTCGTGACGAAATCAGTCGTATCCAAGATTAGACTATCTTCGAGAAAGCAATAAGAGAATGGCTTTTATTTTAGGTATAATCGTAACGGAACGTAAATATCCGCGGTTTAACTACGAATGTCTCAGTTTACATGCCGATTATTCCTCTAAAATGTAGAAAATTCGACCGAGACGTAACAAATTCGAGGATCGTGGCAGGTTCGATCGTGCTTTTCGTACTGTCCGTGTGATTCGTCACACCGTAAAACCATTTCGTAGACACTGAAATGGCGATAAAATTTTGCTAAAATCTTAAAATTGTAAAAATTTGTTCGGCATTCGATTCGCGATTTCCAAGCCGTCGACCGAACGCGTTAACGAAATTATGTAACGGAAGAAGCTTCGACGTATAGAGCGTCGGCGAATCCGCGGATTCTCTTTCGATTCCACTTCCTTTCGAGCATTGAATGCGTAATCGCCGCTCGAGTTTTTGCGATTCTCGAGTTCGCGAAGGTTGCTCGTAAAATTCACGCACGTCGTTACGCGCTTTTCGTTGACGATGCCAAGGTTGCGGCGAAGTCGCGTACAACGCGTAACTCGGTTGCCAACAGAATCGCCGGATCGTTCGAATTTCTCGCTCGTTCGTTACGTTGTGCCCGCACCGTGTCAAGAAAACGGAGACGGAACGGTTCTTGTTCTCCGAGCTTTCTCGTCGATACGCGCTGCTGCCGTTGAACGAAAATACCAAAGACACGTATCGCCCCGAGAAATGTTCCTGTCGACCGAGTCCGCGACCCGTCTTTTTTTAACGAGTCCCACGATATTTCTTTTTCCTCCTTCTTCTTTCTTTTTTCGCAACCATCGCCGATACGGACCTCGTGCATCGCTCAAGTTGGTCGATTTTGCAGGACTCGAGAGAAAAAGTTCTAATCCGGCAACGCTGGCCTCCGAGCGAGAACAGACCGGTACAGCTTGATAAAAATAAATTTGCGCCCGGAATAATCACGGAGCTCCCTAGAGATCCGTATGGTCGGTGTCTTAGGTGCTGTTTGGCGTAGCGAGACCGATACGTAGCGCGTTATGCGTTGTGCGTGGCACTCGATGCGTGGTGCGTTCCGATCCCGGACAAGTCGTTTTTCCTCCGAACGGTCGGAACATCCGCGTCACAGCGAATAGCCGAAAACCTGCTGCAACAGACAACGGCTATTCGCGTTCCGTGTGTTCGCCGCTTTCAAAGCTATCGCAAAGCGATCGCTCCGATCGAACATGTTTCGTGCGACTTCCCAAACGGACGCAAAATCGATCCTCGAGGTCTGTCTTTGCTCGATCTTCTTGGCGACGCGGTTTCCCTTATCATCGATCGTACGACGCGATGCTTTTTCGAGCGGAGGACCGGCCACCGCGGCGACATCGCTGTCGTCGTCGTCGTCGTTCTATCTTCCGTTCTACGGAACGAGTCACTCGAACGGGTCCTCGACTTTTGAAAAGACGCGTATCACGAACGTTGTGGAACGCGTTGCACGAACGAACAACCGGTGGAAGAGGAGAGAGGCGGAGAGCGGGAAAGACGCGTGTTACGAAACCATAGCCTGCGAGAACCGAAGGAGGAGAAGAGGAGAGCAGAGCCCGTTCGACGAGCTCTCTTCGTGCGGCCGTTTGTGTTCTATCCTCCTCCTCCTCCTCGTCGTCCTCCTCCGCCGCCGCCACCGCCGCCGCCGCCACCGCCGCCGCCTCCTCGTTCTCCTCTTCCTCCTCCTACCTTCCCTCCTGCCGCCCCCGCCACCCGTCCCCTTGTGCCCCGCGTCCTCCTCGGCCGTCTCTTCTTCCGTTCCCTCACCTCCTTCCCTCCTTCCCGTCTTTCGCATCCACCTTCCTACTTTTCCTTCTCTCGCTCGTTTATTCCCTCTCCGCCTCTTTCTTCCTCTTTTGCCGCGTTACTCGCTTCTCTCCTTTCCGTCTCCTACCCTCCTTCCTACCTCCGGCTCGCCGTTTCCACCTCGACGTTTGCTTCGGGCTAAAATAAAAACGCGAGGGAGATAACCGTGTGCGAGACGCGAGAGAAAGGAGAAGAGTGACGGAACAAGGAAGAGGGAGGGAGAGAGAGAGGAACGGCCGAACGCGTACACGTACGGAGAAGAAAAGAAAGAACGGACAGAGTGTAAAGGCGCGAAGGAGCGGAGAGTAAAATGATCGGCGCGAAGGGAAGGAAGAGACGACGGTAAGGTCTGGAGAGGAAGGTAACGCGGACCAACCGAACGTACTCGAAGGAAGAAGAACGAACAGAAGAAGCGCGAGGCGAGGAAGAAAAAAGAAAAGAAAAAAGAAAAGAAAAAAAAGGAGCAACGGACGCGCGAGGAAGCAGAGGAGAACCAGTCGAGACACGGGGTTAGGGTTTCGCGTCGCTCGGAATGCGATTTACGCGCGTTAACTCTAAAAGTCATGCACGTCTCGTCCTTACGTTCCTTTTTTCACTCCTTTCCTCTTCCTCCGCTTGTCCTTTTATTCTGGTCCACTAGGCGGGAAACGATCTAACCGATCGGTCGCCACGCTCTCCTCTTCTTTCAAAACGCATGCCGAGTGTTTTTCCGCGTTTCGACTACGTGCCGCGAATATCAGAAACTCGGCCGTGAACGAGACGTACTCGCCATTCCATCGCGATTTCCCGAAATCGCGAATTCTCGACAGACGCGCGCGACAATCAGCCGCGTCGATCACGACTGCTGCGTCGTTCGTGTAATAACGCTCCCAGGTAATTAGAATCCTAGTCCGTCGAAGAATAATTGTCGTGATTGCGCCAGCCTCGATGCTAGCTAGCGATCGGGTTAGCCAAGACTGGACTGCGAGTTGTAACAGCGGACGTTCCGACCGATTCCAAAATCAAAATGCACGCTACTCGAAAGAATACGCGAAAGAATCAAACTACAGTTCCGCTGGTCCAACGCCGAATCGAGGCAACAGCGAATCGAGGATCGGCAAGTCTCTGTTAGCAACGTTGTACAGTCATCGAAGTTGCGACGCCAAGTCCAAAGTGGTCAAACTCTCCGTAGAACTTTAAACTCTGACTCGTCACGCGTCACGTATTTACGCTATTTACATAGAACGCGTCGACCGTCTCCTGTTCGTCGTTCACGATTCCAGCCTTATTCGTTCTCCACCTCCAGCCGACTCTTCGAACCTCCGATCGCGCGTGAATGCGACAACCTTCGTCGCGTATCTTTATCGCGGCGCTACCCTGGACGCGGTGCACGAGCAAGCTTTGACCGAACGTGTCCGTGTAAAGTTCGTCCTTGGTTGGCACGTTCCAATCGTTCGTTACACTCGGGGGAGGAGGACGCTACGCTTTTTTTCTAAGAGAAACGTTAAACGGTGTTAAATTACCGTGGCAAAGAATACGGCTTTGTCGAAGCCGATTCTCGGATACCTGGCTCTCGTAGGCCATTCATGTATTCCGAACTTATGGAATACATGAATAACTTGGACGAGAGCGACCGGCAGCGAGTCGAAGGAAGTGAGCGGACAACGAAGAAAGAGAGGGCAGACTGCTGATCCAAGAAGGAGGCTCGATCTTATCGATAAGGTCGATTTTTATCGGTGAAACACGATTTATCCGCGACACGTGACCGCGTTCGCGTTCTCTTTACTCTTGTTGCTCGCGTCCGAGGAGCGTAGGTGGCAGCGATGAAATCGTTTACCATATCTTTCTCGCGTTATCCACGCCAAAACACGTCCTTCGGCCACGTGGCTTCGTTTACCTTCGTATCTTTCGATTGTTGCTGTGCCGAGACCGCGACCGCGACCACGACCGCGATCGCGCGTTCGCACCACCGACTCGCAATTTCCTCGTCGTTCCTTCCCTTCGATCCTCCGTAGATACGAACAACGATAATCTGTCAGATCTACGTTACGCGAACCTCGCAGCAACGAGTGCAAGTCCGATCGACTCTACTGGGTTAGACACACGGACTTTGATCTCACGCGCGTTTTCCGCTGTAGTATGAACGCTATTAGTAGATTGCGGTTATCGGTTGATTTACGTTTACGGGAGAAATCCTGCTGCTCTTCTCGCTTCTTTATCGAGTTTCTATCCGATACTTACACCACACGGGTATTTGGAAATTATCCGTATCTTAATAATATCCGTTGATATCGGATCGTATGTAGCTAGGCAGAGTGGAAAAAAAAACAGCGGGGCTAGAAACGTATGGAAATAATCATACAGGTACAGACCGGAAGCAAACTGTCCTCTATAAAACTTATAGAGGAAGTTTCTCTATTTGGCTGTGGATTATCTCTTTAGAAATGTTCGAGAAAATAGGAATTTAGGACAAAAGAAATTCGTCACTTAATCGTTAACTGATACGCGACTGTATTTGCGTGAGCGAAGCAAACGGAATATTCCTTTTACCTCTGCCTCGTCGTTCCTAGTCCTGTTTTCCACTGCGCGTAGTAGCGTTCGATACTATACCGTTGGTCGCTTGGAAGGCACTCGAAAGGAATGCAGATCCGATTGGTCGTTTATCATAAACTCGATGCAATAATAAAAAACACGCGTATTGCTAAAAGTTTCACACCTACAAAGTTTTTACACATCTACAAACTCTCAAAGTTTTGTTTCTAGAAGCATCAAAATTCGTAAACACGCTGCTTGCCAGAGAATTCGGTGTTCGATGGGTTTCGTTAAACGTACTCGCGCGTCGTTTCGTTGGAGGCGACGCGCGTCTTCGTGCATCGGACGAAGCGAAGGGATTAAATGGATATCGGCGACTCGCGACCGCATCGAAGAATAGCGCGATGGAGAGGCGAGGAAAGTTGGCGAGGAATTTGCCGGGAAACGGCTACAGATAGCAGATACCGGTCGAAGCAGAGAATCTAGTAGCCTTGACCTATTGGCGGCCTCGCGTCTGGTCCAAACTTCTCGCGGTTTCGCTTCGCTCCTGTTCGATTCGATTCGGTTTGATTCTGCAGAAGCCGCATCAAACGCGTTTATCGGTGTCCGCTTCCGGGCCGGACACAGCCGCTACAAGAAACTTCTTCCTCGCAAGGAAAAAAGAAACCGCACGACTATCGGCGACTATGTTCACACGATGCGATCACCGACGGATTTAGCCACGCGTTTCGTCTTTTTTCCTTTTCTTTTTCTTTTTTTTTTTTTTTTTTTCCCCGATCGAGGAAAACGCTCGCTCGACTCGCGCGTTACCTTCTACTCGGTTATCGCCGCGACATCGATCACGGTACGCGGACCGTGGTGGGAACTTCAACGACGAGATACCTCAAACAAATTGTACGGTTTAAGGAACGAGGGCACGACCGGACCTTGCGCAACGAATACAAATGCTACCCTGTCCCTTCGTGGCGCGTGACGAAATTCATAAAAAGCCTGAGAGGTCGGGAACCAAGGGTGGAACCGCGGCCATGAGACGGAGAGACAAAGACGGAGAGAGAGAGAGGAGACGCTCCTATCGACGACAACGCGATAACGCGTTCGTGGGAAAGGCTGTGACGAAATTGAAGGATTCGCACGGTGCGACAGAGACCAAGTCGTCGTCAAGGAATCCAAGATTTTCGAGCCACGATCCTTCGATCGTCTCGGCTCCAACTCCAACTTCTCGTTGGCGATCCACGTTCCGACGGCGACCGTGCATCTTTCGACTTGTTTGCTCCTGTAGCGCTTTTGCTCGCGCTATCGTTGCTCGCGATACGCGTTACTCCGAAGACAAAAAGTGGAATTTCACGTGGAAACGGGGAACGCTGGTCTGTGTCGCTGTGTCGGCACCGTCGGAACGCGGATTCGGCCTCCGATTATCAACGGAGATCGATGCGAAAGTGTTCTAAACGCGTGATTGAAGCGTTTCGCGGTTAAAACGGTAGGCGAGCGTAACAGAAGTAAAGACAGCGAAAGATTTCGCGTATATAGGAAACTTACAGTTTGTAATGGTGCTGCATGTGATGAGCCAAATGCAGGTCGGCAGGATGTTGTTGAAGTTGCTGCTGCTGCTGTTGTTGCTGTTGTTGTTGCGGGTGCATAGCCTGGTGATGATGTGTCTGCGGGGGATCCAGGCTAGAGGCACCCAACAGGGTGGCGCTCTCCCTAAATAGCGTTGCCACCTGCATCCTGGCTGGTTATCGGCCGCGTTTCCGAGCGAATAACCGCGTATTTGTCCGTCCGCGAACGAGTCACGTCCTTGCGAGATCCGATACCACTTGCACGGTATCACCGATAGTGGTTGCCGACGGTTTTGCCAGTCTTTGAGAGCAGCACGCTTCCTGGCGTGGAAGAACGTCGGGATACTCGGGATCGTGAGGTTCGAGAGAAAGATAGGAAGGGTCGATAGACGGACAGGTAGACAGGTAGGCAGGCAGTCGGGTGGCGGACGGGTATGCGGGCAGGCAGGTACAGGCAGACAGGCAAGCAAGCGAGCAAGCAAGCGAGCAAGCAAACTGACAGACAGGACCGCTCTCCCCGACGGCTTCGCGGAGAGAACGCGAGCCGTCGGCAGGGTAACGCGAGTAGAAAGAACGCGCGCGATCCCGCGTGACTAATATGCTCGCACCAACACTCACTACTACGGCACTGTGTGTCACCCTGCGTTGAACGTAAACTGTCGTACCGTCGCGACGACGGGACCGACGGCGAGCCCGGTCGGTCGCCGACGACGGTCGCCGGCAAAGAGGCGAGACGGACGACGACGGATCCGGCGGCGGCGATGGCGGCGGCGATTGCCGCGTATTCGAGCGGATTCGATCGAGATTCAATCGAGTCCTCTCGTGCTGCTCGTCCTCCGGTTACCGCTCGTGATCCTCCTTACCACCATCGTCATCGTCCTCCAGGATATCCGACGGTCGGTCTCGGGATCGCCTCGATCCTCCGTCGGGCAGCTGTTGACGTCGGCTCGATGTATCCAAAGCCGAGGTGTCGCGAGGACGAGAAAGAGAGAGGCAAAAACCAACCGCTGTTGTTAGCCGGACCCACGGTGTCCAGCTGTGTCGATACTTTCGGCTGCAGACCTTTTCGAGAAACGCTGCTCTCTCGCGGTTTTCACCCGCACGCTGCTACACGTGACCACCACAACTGCGATGGTTCAACCAGCCGAATATCCCTCTCGGCCGAAAACTTTCTTCTCTTCGAATTTCTCCTGTTCCGCGTTGCCGGTTCTCGATCGTCCCTGTCGCGTCTCCTCTCGCGTCTCCTCTCGTTTTTCGTTCGGTCTCGTCGTCTTCGACTCTCGTTTCTTCGCTTGCAATGCCACTGCACGGTTTGCGTTGCTCGGCCTCCTCAAGACGCGCCGACCAAAGAAAAGGCTACTCGACTCGATTCTCGCGACGGATCCGTTCCGTCCTCCACCATCTCTTTCACTCCTCGTCCGTTTCCTCGCTCTCGCTTCTCTTGCTCGTTCGCTCGCGGCAAAGCGGTCTCGTCCGAGGGATTCGCGTTCGCTGCACCCACGCCCCGGACGATAAAGACGGCACAATGTTTTCTCTTTTTTTCCTGTCTTCCGCCTTTCTCTCTCGCTCGCTCGCTCGCTCTTTTTTTCCCTCTCTTGCCTCTTTCTCCGTTTCACTGGACGAGCGTCGATGGTTCGTTCGGTCGTCTCGCCAACCGGACGACTCGTCGCGTTATTTCGCTCTCGATAACGCAACGACGTGTACCGCTCCTAAACCTCGGTACGCTGCTCCACGATACGACACTCCACCGCAAACGCGCCTTCTCTTCGTCTCTCTTCTCTCCTTTGTCTTCGGTGTCCGACTCTATCCCGTCTCTGTCTCCTTTCTCTATCCTTCGCTGTATACGCCTTGCTCCGTATTCGTTTCGACGAGAAGTCTACTGTCGCGTAAACACTCGTCCACGCACACCACGGATGTTGAAACCGCGGCAGCAAGAGTCGGCACCGCACTGCTTGGCCGTGTCGCTGGTTCGGTCGCTCGAGCCGCGAGGTTCGTGCGTTTCCGACCTCCATCGACTACGTTCGGTCTCGCTCGGTTTCAGAGCCTCCCGCCGACCGCGTCGGCGGCGGCGGCGGCGGCGACGACGACGACGACGACGACGACGACGACGACGACGACGGCAATGACGACGACTACGACGACTATGAAGACGACGACGACGAAGACGACGACAACGACGACGACGACGACGACGACGACGACGACAACGACGACGACGAAGACGACAAAGACGGCAACCACGACTACGTTGCTGGTACCAGTAACGGTATCAACGGCGATATCTGTGCCAGCGACGACGGATACGATTACGACGATTACGATCGTTGCTAGCAACGTCTGTAAAATTTCTACATTTGTCTCGTCCTCTTCTCGCCTCTCTCCCCTCTGTCGATCGTTTCTCTCTGTCAGGTGTAATAGACGCGTTCGCGTTCGCGTCCGCGTTAACCAACGCTAATCGATATTCGACGATCGACGATAAATCGAGTCACGCGACTTTGATTGGTCAAGAGGAATCGATCCTTGGCTCTCGGTGCAATTATTTGCCTTACTGAATTTCCAACGGTTCGCGGTTTCATCGTACAGACGTAGCCAAGAGAAAGAACATATTTGGTCGAATCTGCGTGTGTTTCGATACCAACGGCATTATACAAATTACGCGACAACATCGCGATTGCTGGAATGTCGTAACCGAATCCTTCGAGACGAGTAACTCGCCAGCTCGTATCCTTTCCTCGACGCACCGATGGGCGCGACTCCTTTCGACGGAAAGCAACGGCCTTTCGAAACTGCCGCGTACCATCGAACCAGTCGTGCTAATTGACCGCGACCTGCCACAGCTATCTCGCTAAAGCGACCTCCGAATTCGCCTTCGAACTCGAAGAAATCGCCAGACGCATCGAACAGAGACGATGGCGCGAAACCGTTCGAGTTTTCAAGGAATCGCGACCTCGAATCTCGAAAGAGACGCGTCGACCCGCTACGCAGTTGCCGCGAGTCTCGTAGATTCCGCGGAGAAAATCGATCGGCGTTATCGATCGAAAGGTCGCGCGGCTCGACCGGCCGTTGCGTTGGTTGGCCGATTTCCTGCCAGTCTAACTGGCTCGCTGGCCAAGAGCCTGGCCGCGGCGGCGGCGGCGGCGAGCCGTGCGCGCGGCTTGCGCTCCCAGCGTTTCACCGTAGCTGCATGCACGCGTCGAAACGCGGCTCGGTGCACGCGTGTCCGTGTAACGCGTGCAATCCATTCGACCGAGTCCGCCGTGAGGGTGTAGATCGGAGTGGGAAGGCGAGCGCGAGCGCGACTGTACGCGAACCCGTGTGGGTGAGAGAGCGCGCGCGAACCAGCGTATATCGCCGAGAGGCTGACTGCGAGACAGAGAGACTGAACGTTGGAGAAACCGAGATAGCTTCGACGTATATAAGGGCACGTACGCGTACACGTATGCACGACCGACTGCCATGGCGGTAGTGGTGTATGCGGTGACCCTGCCGCGATGTAGGTGGATGGGATGCCAGGGCTGTACCGAGAAACCCTGTGTCGACGTCTCTCTCGGCCCCTCGAGAACCTATATCTTTCAACGAATTTGTTCGCTCGCGTCTCGATTCGAGACGTCCTGAAATTTGCATTTCGATCGCTTCGAACGATGCGAAGCGAGATGATCCAACGATTCGTACGCCGATCCATGGTGAACCGTTTTCGATTCGGGGCAAGTGGCGCACGCTCCGATCGAAAGTCGCGTGATTTCGCGCAAACTCGAAACACCGTTGCTCGATTCGCCGTTTAAACGATTGGCATCGAGGCGAGAATCGAGTTTTACTGTTGTTTCTTGGAGAGAGGGCAAGCAAACGAATATTTAACGAGACGCGTAGTAACAGGTAGTAGAGAGAAGGTAGACAGACGATCGTACCGGTTTGCGAATGGAAACGAAACGAACGCTCGTTTCGCTTGGTAGATACGATAGGCGACGATAGTTCGATCGCGCGCCGATATCGCACGTGTGGCGCGCGCCATCTCTTTCGTCGATCGTCGCGGTAAAAATAATGTCAAAGTCAAACTCCTTAACACGCTCCTGTTTCGAGTAGCCGCTTCATGTGTGTGTGCGCGCGTGCGATGGCCAATCGTACGTATATAGATACCAGCAGGTCGCAGCGTGAGCGCGAGCGCGACCAAGCGAAAGCAGCGGGGTCGAGGGTGGATTTCACGCAAAGCCGAGCGAGCGAGAGGGAACTCGTTGCGCGCCACTCGATGAAGCGAGAGACGAGCAGATCGCGACCAAGCGGGAAACGCTCGTACAGACCGATCCTCGAAACAGAAAGAGAACTACCGCTGGGGAAACGAAAGGAGGCTCTCACGCGCGCGATAGACAGAGAGAGAGAGCGCAACGCCTGCTGCGATCAACCCATCCTTCGTGTAGAAGGAGCGACGAAGAGAGAGTAAAAGAGTGGGGCAGAGAGCAGGAGGGAAGGAAAAGACGATACCGTCGTCGAAGCTCACGCAAACACGCTCCTGGCCGAGCTCGCACACCGCTGCCTGCCAGACTCCCACCACGCGAACTTTCGGAAAAATCAATAGAATACAAGAAAAGCCCACGCTGCGCTAGGCGAGTGGAGCCCTCTCTTCCTCGTTCTTCCTTCTCTTTACAGCTCCCTCCTATTCTCTTCCTTCCTTCCTTCCTTCCTTCCTTCCTTCCTTCCTTCCTTCCTTTCGTCCCTCCCTTCTTCCTTCTTGCCTGCTTGCCTTCCTTCCGTGCTTCCTTCCTTCCCTCTGTTTCCCTTCTTCCTTTCGCCTCCGCGGTTCTCTGTTTGTACTCGCTTACTACTCGCCGGTCGCGTCCACCACGCAAACACGAAACGCTTGGCGATGCTCTGCGTCCGACCCAACAACCAAGATAAACGGTTTGCCTGAAAAAATCGCGAACAGAGAAAAAGCAGCTGACGGAGCCAGCCGCACGTGTGCGATCGACACGAATCTCAGATCGACCAAATTGTCCGCTCTACCGTGAGTTTGCACCGAGTTGCGCATTACCCGTATGAAACCTTCCCTGTCTCTCTCTCTCTCTCTCTCTCTCTCTCTCTCTCTCTCTCGCTCTGTCTCTGGTCCGCATTTTTCCACCTTTTTTGGAAACGAGACGTTCATAGAGACGTTGTCCTGTAGATTTTTCTTTAGTTTGGCGAAAAGTACTTTTCGTACAGTTATATAGCAGTTATGATAGTAATAACGTAGATACGATATAAATAAACAAGGCGAACTGAGTAATGCAAATTTGATATAAATGTAGTACAAGTGGGAATGGAGCAAGTCATTCGAAAACGATAGAAACGCGTAGCGTAGACAGCAACGCGGAGGGGTTTCGATGGAGAGTGGAAGGATAGAAGGCCGCATAGAGAGAGTGGAAGTTGGTTGAGCGAACGATTGCGCGGTGCATGGATCTCGATCCGTGTGCACCTTCTGCGATCCAAACGGAATCGTAGCCTACCTCGTACTAAACGGAACTGACCCAGCTTCGTGGCTTTGTACCCTTCGTTGATCCGTCTGTCTCTTTTTCTCTGCCAGTCAGCCGATCCCTCGCTCGCTCGCTCGCTCTCTCCCCTCTCTTTCGCTGCTTCTTTTCATCTTTGTCCGGTATTGCCGGTGTACGAGGCCTCTCTCTCTGTCCTTCGCCCCTTGACATTCTCCCACCGCCGACGAGACACCCTCGAGAAGTTTCAATTTATACTGAAAGTCGTCATGACCGAATCTACAAATACGTACACTCGCTCGCGTTCCTAGTCCATTCATATCAGCTGAGTGCACGTAAACGTTACCGTATCGTTCTTGGTCCGTGATCGCGTACGAGCGGTTCGTCGAACCGCTCTGTATTTTCTGTCACGCTGTTCGCTGTGCCGATCGAAATCCCTTCTCCATCGCGTCGAACAAAATTTGTCGAAAAACCTTGGGATCGTATCCTTGGCGCGTTAGTCGACGTTTCGTGCTGTCCGAGCGAAAAAACCTCTCGCGTGAGATCGCTACGCGGATCCAGTCACGCGACATCGAGGATACCGTGCGGCTAAGAACGCTACGCAGGATCGCGTGCGCGAGATTCCCAAGCTTCGAGTATCTTTGAAAACACCTAACGATACGCTTAATCGTCACGGCACGGTGAACGGCGAACAGTGAACGAGGCGAGTCGACAACTCAGCCGACCATATTCTATCTCGCTCTCCCTCGAGAATCGTTCGCTTTCTGTTCGCTCTCACCGGCGAGCTAACCAATTTTAGTTCCAGCTTCTCACATTGTCGCCCTAGTCGCCGTCTGTTTGCGTTACGAGACAGACCTGTGTAGAGTTTCGCGTTGTGAAATGTTTGCGCGCCATCCAACCCACGATCGGAGAATCGTAGTCGAAGACTCGGGGTTCAACTTCGAGTCGGAGTCGTCGAATAGACAGGCAGAGGAGGAAGGGTGGGAGGTAGGCGACAATGTCGGTTAAGGAGGCCGAGAGGCCCGTTAAAGAATCGAGAACGCGGCCTCCAACGAGCCGACTGCGAGTGGACACGACATGGCGGACAATAAAATAAGCGAATCAGCAGGTCGTTGTCGTAATTCTGGCTACGTCACTGGTACTACCCCTCTACACTCGACAGAGGGTTGTGTACCCTCGCGTAGAGGGGGATAACGGCGGCGGGAGAGTGGCGCGGAGCGGCGCACAGAGAGAGGACGAGGGAGAGAGAGAGAGAGAAAGAGAGAGAGAGAGAGAGAGAGAGAGTGAGGAGAGCAGAGAAGAGGAGAACATGGGGTGAGAGGCGCGCACGGGGCTAGGCAGGAGGGACAGCGGTGGTGAGAGGAACGCGCGGAACGCTTTATGAATGAATGTTTCCACGCCAAGTGTGGCGAGAGAGCGAGAGAGGCCCCCGTGTGTCCCGCGTGTAAACACAATAATACCGACGTTTCCATTCATCAGGTCGACCCCGGCAAAGCATGCCGCGACCTCGAGAAATGCCTTTCGAGGCGCCACGTGGATCGCATACCCCTCCCTAACCCTCTACCCTACCCTCCCCCTCCCCCTCTTTCTCTCTTTCTTTTTTGTTACCAACCCTCCGCGGTGCTGTTTCAAACGCGATTTCAATCTTTCCAGCTCGTTTCATCGCGCTATCTTCTCCGTGCCATCGCCGTGAATCTCGGGCGCCGGCTCGCGCGCTCCATCCGTCCTGCTTTCTATTATACCTGAGCCGAAATGCGTCGTCCTTCGAGGGAACGCGTTGCCGCGATCGATCTCGCGCGATCCTCCAACGAAATTTCGAAACGGAGACCCTGGAAATCCACGAGAACGATGATCGAACGCGGCTAAAACATTCCCAGTTGTTACCCCCGATGAAAGTTGCGCTTTCTAGTTCGAATTGTACGCGTGTTACAGGTCTTTGAGCGAACGAATCTACCCAGGAAGGATGAGTTGCAACGATGGGCGGGGAACAGCGTTTGGTCCATGGTATGCGCCATGGAACTGGGCTTGGTATCAGACGTTTCCCGAAACAACGCGCCGTTCCACACGGTGTCGGATGAACGATCGCTCGTCCAGACTAACGCCACCGTTTCAAAGCCCTCGTTGCCCTTGGCAAATGACTGCATCGATGCCGCAAGTAAGACCACGAAGAGTACTCGTTTGAGATCGTCCACCAAGAGGAAACAAAAGTGCAAATTTCCATCTAGATCCAAATCCAAATACTCGTCCATCGGGAAAGCGGTAAAGAAGAGCTCACGCAAAGATAGAGGAGATGATTCGGCCACCGCGAACCACTCCAACACCGTAGATAAGTTTTGGAGGTCCCGAAAGGCGGGTCTTGACAGGTCGAAGAAACGAACGAACCAAGAGTCCGAAAGTTCGGAACATTTTCTTCCTGACGGGGCTGGAAAACAGCACCACCATCGAGAGTCCATCGTAGACGACAACGATAACTTGGCGAATGGATCAAATCACGCGGCAAACAGCCTCGACATGCAAATTGACGTTCCGCAGACACGTGCGTCTGATCAGCAGATGTCTTACGAAAACGACGTGGCTAACTTCGTTTCACGCGACTGTAATCGCACGGAGGAAAGCGATCTCTGTGTGATCACGGCGGAGATTTTGGAAACCAACGAACTCGACGCTTTTCAGATCTCAGCGCCCGTCTTCGACGGGCAGACGGAGCAAATGTTGGTCGACAACGACGAGGACGTCGTTGCACGTCGTTGCTCGAAAGAAGAATGTAACAGCGAGGGTACCTCGTCGACGAACAACAGCGTCGAAGATAACGCGTCGATGGCCGATCGAATGGAAACCGAGGATTCGTCGGAGCAACCACCGGGGAGCGACATTGCCCTTGAACGGTTCGACCAAGTCGAATCGACGAGTTTCGACGATACGGATACGCTTCCTCTGGCGAAAAGAATCTCGTCCGAAAGTCGAGCGTCCAGCGAAGGCGAACGAAACAACGAAACGACCAAGCCCCTGAAAAAAGCGGCGAGAAACAACGAGCTACGAAACAAAGGATCCAGGTGGGGCGAAGAATATTACGAGGTCAGAAGGGTTACGCGAGGATCGATAAAAATCAGCAAGGATCTTTTCGTCGGCAAGCTGGTGTGGGGCTGTTGTTCTGGATGGTGGCCAGGCGAGAATTTCAAAACTATTTCTTTCTAACATGTACTTTCGTTCGGAAGCTCGTACTCGGACTTCGTACTCGCGAGTTTGCTACTCGATCGATTAGCGGCAGACTGGAACCTAGCGATCGGCTTACCCGATCGAAAGTTTAAACGCGTGTATAAAGCTGGAATAGGATCACGGGAATGCGCGTGACGCGATGTGACGCGATGTGACGCGACGTGACGCAACGTGACGCGACGAGACGAACGCAATCGATGTTGCAGCTATGTCCTAAGTAAACGTTTCTATGTGATATTACAGCGTTAATTATCGATGCCGACCATGTAGGAATGTTGTCCGAAGCAGGCAAATCATGGGTTTACTGGATTGGAGAAGCTCGTATATCATTAGTGAATATATCTTTCAATTTATTTATTTTTCCTTTTTTTTTTCTCTCTTTCTCTCTCTTTCTCTTCGTTCTTCTTACTCCCTTAACGGTCCAGAAAATTTTGGTCAAACCCGACCAAAGACTCGTTGGTTGTACTTTGTCGAGAAATTAATCGAATATTCAATTACTCCATGTGCCTGTAACGAGTAAGTGGCCGGGATACAAACGTTATGAACTTTCCGAATAACCCGGTGTAGTTCGATGAAACGCAAGGTATCAATTGCAACGTGACCGAACGAGACGTACGAGTCTGAGACTGTCAGAAACTGGACAGTTAAGGGGTAACGCTCTCCGCGAGCGACTGATTTTTCAAAATTGCCAACTGACATATCGGCGTTTCGTTTTAGTTGAGTGAAAAGACACAGATCGAACCGTTCTCGTACAACCTCAAGAGCCGACTAACGCAGAATTCGAACGAAGCGCGAATGCGTGTCATCGACGCAACTATGCAGGTTTTCTTTTTCCATCTTTTTCTCCCATTTTTTCTCTCTCATATTTTATTACTTAGATACGAGTTTCGCTTCAGATGTTGCGGAGATTATTGGGCGGCACTTTAACCAAGCCTTACTTCACCTGGATCGAGAACAATTTACAATGCGCAATCGAAAGTAAGTGATCGAATACGTGGGTCGCGACTCCTGCAACCAATTATTCTTAGCTGATAGATTTTTCGCGCTAACGAAACGGAGAGCACGCGAGAAGAACGCATTTCTTTCGATCAAAAATTTTCATACCTCGCTCCTTTTAGAACGATAGCGAAACCTACGATATGACAGACTTTGGTACTACACTTTCGACTTATTTTTATGCGCGTAATCGGATTCCGTCCGGTTGAACTACGATTGCGAAATAATAACAGGAGGTCGCGACTCCAAAAAAAAAAAAAAAAAAAAATAAAAAAGAAAGAAATAGGAGAGTATTTCTTTAGCGCGCGAACCGGTAAAACGGTCACATCAATTTGATCGTATTTTTCGTACATAGCGTTAGACGAAATCAAGTTCTACCCATATCCAGACAAGATACAACAGAGATTAAACAGACTTAGGGAGAAGAACGCAAAAATTACGGAGAAATACTTGCTAGACCAAAAACGTATGTTGTTACTTTCTTCGTTCTTTTTTCTCCTCCTCTGTCTCTTCTCCGATGCGAATATCAATTGCTGAATTTCTTTCGATAGGCGAAAGTCAAGGGAAAAGGTTGGCTGAAAAAGCGAAAGATTCGCTGCAACGAGGCAACGTAGATTTAACGCATTTGCCGTTGAAAGAACAGAATCCGGGGATTATAGCGTGGGCTAAAATCGCCGGACACAATTGGTGGCCAGGTAATGCGCTTTAAGTTCCTTCTTTTACGAGGCTGGTCGCGGATTACGCGTTCTCTCCTACAGTTTTCAATCGTTTCGATCTTTATTACGAATATCGATAGGATGAAATTCCACCTGTACACTGTCGTTCGTACGTATGCGACCACTTTGTTAACACGAATATTACTAAAAATACGCGAACAATGAGAAATTAACGGTGGGAAGTGTTACGTACTATCGTCGCGTAGAACTACGAACGACAATGTTGTTCGCGAGTAAATACAATTTCAAGCGTCTTTCGAATATTACAAATTCACGTTTTAAACATCCTTTCGCACGTTTCCCAAACACGCTCCCTTTACGTTGCAGCGATGATTATCGATTATCGTGACTGTTGCATGCGTGAACCAAGCTTTGGTTGCCAGTGGATTATGTGGTACGGTGATTACCAGCTCTCAGAGGTAAAAATTATCGAACGTTACTAAAAACGTTCCATCGAAATGGAGCGGAATATACGCGTAGACTGTTACACGATTTTCATTGCGCGACAGGTGCACCATCAGTTGTTCATGAGATTCGACAAGGGCATGGAAAAAATGCGCGACTACATAAATAATACGAAAAAGCACATATACCTCTTTGGGGTTCTCCAAGCCTCCAAGGTATTTATCCGCGTGTTGTGTCGTTTTCACCGTCTTTCGTAATCCAAAAAATTCCGTTTGAACCGTTACTTTCCAATTCTTTTCTTTTTTTTTCTCTTTTTTTAGGATTATTGCTCTCGTCTGGGATTCAAAACCGAGAACTGGACTGTAAACGACGCGTTGAAATATTTCGCAAGGAAGGAAGATTCCAAAAGATCGTGCGCTCAAAGAAAAGAAGATTCCGTCAAAATATACGATAAATATTCAGCTTGCATAGCCAAGAAATTGAACGAGTTGAAGAACAATGCAAATGTAGACGATGGCCGGACGAATGACATAAAGAACAGTGGTAAGTTCGGCCGAATGGATACAATGTCGCGCTGTGAGTACGCGGAAACGTTGAAACATTTGTACCGACAGCGTATAAGCTCTCTTATATCGTCTTAATGAAATTAAAGGGACGATATTTTTTAACACTTTACCGACCGATAGCCTATTAATCGGCTTTTTGTCATTGACGATCTTTCTCATTATTTGAGCAGTAATTTGTTATTTAGTACTAAGGTACCTTGCTCAGTTGCTTCGTAAGCTCCCACAGTTTTATACCAATTTGAAAAAGGTACCGTTCGCGATGAACAAAAAGAATGGTACTGGAGAGTCTAAACCAAAACAGAGCCAACGCCAGGGAGAATCTGCGCCCGAGCTGCTGATCGGACGTGCGTATGCTGTTGAACTGCTAGCGGTCAAGTAAAGTGTTAAGAGTCGAGATACGTGACAAACTTTGAATTCTCAAAATCTTGATTCGCTTACACCGCTATCGATCTCAGCATACCATATACGTTATGGAAAAATATCACTTGTAAAACATAAGTATCTGTTTCGATCTAGATGACTTACGTTCTGCGATGAACGGAAACATCGCGTTCGAATCGTTATGCCTAAAGTGTCTACGAGTTGCTGAGGGTAAGACGGAAATTCATCCATTCTTCGAGGGATCTTTGTGCAAAAGTTGCTCGGTAAGATAACGCTAGTTAACGCATCGATAACGTCACAGAGACCTCGTACTATAATTTTGCAAAGGCAAATCGTTGTTCATGCTTGGAAATTGAACTGTTCTAGGATCACTATAAGCCCTGCATGTTCCTTTTCGGCAATGACGCCAAGTGCGTAAGTATTCCTGTTTCGATGTACATGCTACAAAAAGTCCCAGGGTTCGGAAATTAGTTATGAAATGCAAACAAAGCAGGTTATCGGTTTTTGACAAGTTAAAAGAAATATATTAAAATAATAGATATATATGCCCATTACACAAATGGCAGATACAAGAAGAATATGTTTTTAAAAAATAGTTGGTCATAAATCATCATAATTTATAATAGTCTATCATTCATAAAATTGAGATTCATAGAATTAAGAATGTGGAACAAATTTGGAAAGAAATATGGAACAAATTTCTTTTCATAAATACCATGTAAATCAACTAAAAGGAAGTTACAAATGTTTAGAAATTTCTAAGAAGCTACACGTTTCTTGCTTCGCTAATATACCTATAGAATATACCGACAAACTTTGGTTGTTAGACCCTGGGACTGTCAATATACTGTACAATGTTTCACTTAGCCGAAATAATCGTCCAATTCATTCATTGGTTGTTGATCAGTTTCACTGCACGGTGTGCGCAGCCTCTGGCATGATGATCATATGCGACAAAGAGGATTGCCCAAGGTGAAGTTTTCTTCGTCTTTGCAAGTATAATTTCCAAACGTATGAACATTGATAAATTGTGCTTTTCTCTGTTTCTTATTTCTTCAGAGTGTATTGTACCGCCTGCATGAAACACCTGTTATGCCCAACGACCTATGAACAAGTTCTTCAGGAAGATCCTTGGGAGTGTTTCCTCTGCGCAACTAACAATAAGCCTCGACCGTCCTTCGATTCGATCATCAAGCCACGAGCAAATTGGAAAGACAAGATAATCAATATGTTCCGTACGAATTGCAAATCTAATCCGCAAGAGTTAGTGAAACATAATTGGGAGAAGAAAAAGATACGCGTGCTGTCCTTATTCGATGGCCTCGGTACAGGTGCTGCGTTGAGATTCTACTCTTTTTTCTCTGCCAAGAAGCTTGGCATTTAGTCCAGTCGTAATTTACCGATTTTTCCTAAAGATAGATGTTTTCAGGTTTACTAGTACTTCTCAAGTTAGGTTTAACCGTGGACACGTATTACGCGAGCGAGATCGACCCGGATGCGTTAATGGTGACCGCTGCGCATTTTGGTGATCGAATCGTTCATTTGGGTAACGTGAAAGATATCACGAAGGAAAAGATTCAAGAAATAGCGCCTATCGATTTATTAATCGGTGGATCACCGTGCAATGATCTCAGCTTGGCTAATCCAGCGCGACTCGGCCTCTATGGTTCGATTAGTTACTTTTAAACACAATAGCATATGTATGTACACCCTCGTTTATAAGTACATATTAGAATAATGGTTAATAGTTCCCGTTTTTGAAAGCCATTATTTTCTTCCATGCTGTTAACTCGTTAATTTCGTTCAACTATTAGGTTGGCAACTAAGTGGTAATTAGGTGGTAATGACAAAAGCCGCAATCGCTTAGTTACCAACCTAATATTATTACATTTTGTCATGGAAGTACGTATTGCATTCTGTTCTTAGACGAACAAAATTCTGGTAATCTGAGATAAGGATTAATCTCCATAGGAGAGCAGAAAATACAATACTTGTAAACTAGGAGGGTGTACGTAAGAACGCGTAAGCGTTTTACTGTTTTTCACGGATTTTTCGCTTCAGATCCAAAAGGAACTGGTATCCTATTCTTCGAGTACTGTCGTATCAAGGATCTGCTAAAGAAAGTCAACAATGCATGCCATTTGTTTTGGTTATATGAAAATGTCGCTTCGATGCCGACCGAATATAGATTGGAAATTAACAGGTAAGTTGAAACCGAGTTGAAAGCTTTACAGAGTTCTTACATCGAGAACATTGAAACCTCGTTGTGTCACAGACATTTAGGACGAGAACCTGACACGATAGACTCGGCAGATTTTTCTCCTCAGCATAGGTTGAGGTTATACTGGCATAATTTACCGATAGAAATACACTCATTGTCTACACAACGAGAACAAGACGTTCAGGATATACTTACACCGCATTGTCAACGTTATTCGCTTGTTAAAAAGATTCGGACTGTTACTACGAAAGTAAACTCGCTAAAACAAGGTACATATTCTTAATCCTTAAAAATGCTACTCTCCGTTCATCGTATTAATCGCGTTTTAATTATTAATGATTTCTTTACATTCGTAGGCAAATTGGCTTTGAAACCAATTCTTATGAAAGACGAAAGTGATTCCTTGTGGATAACCGAACTCGAAGAGATATTCGGATTCCCGCGTCACTACACGGACGTGAAGAATTTATCGGCGACACAAAGACAAAGGTTAATAGGAAAGTCTTGGAGCGTTCAAACACTAACTGCCATTTTTAGATCTCTTTGTCCTTTTTTCGAGTGTAATACGATTGAAACGAACTAATCGTGACACGTTTAGAAAAATCGAAAATGTTTAAACATAGCGAACACAGTGTTTAAGCAAAGACAAAACGATCAAACGTGAACCAGATCTCGCTTCGTCTAGTCCAAAAGGAAGATATAGCGAATATTTTAAGCATTTCATCAAGTTTTCTCCAATTTATTTTGAATTTTATTACAATCAAGATAAAACAAATACCTCGCAGTATTTTCTACCGTTTCTGTCTTTTCTATTAAAATTGTATCTTTGTCTTTCTCTCTGAAATGTATACTTCATACACGCCTCAAACACACATCATACATTTTATACATTTTTCTTTTTGTTTGGTACGATGAAAAAAATAAGAAAACGAAAGAAGAAAAAAGAAAAACAATATTACAAATGCGTATTCTTAAAAAATGGAACCAAATAGATGATACATATACAACCCTTTTTTGATATACATAAAAATATATTATAAAAATTTATCGTTATTGTATCAAGCGTTGTTTTGATACCTCATACGGAAATACCCCCTGCGATGTTCTCGTGACATTGGTAAAACATCATTTCCACCGATATAAGGTACGTTCTTGTGTTGATTACTTTGTAGTAGCGTAATAGGTACCTGTATACATCCCATCAAACAATTCACGTACCGCATTGTAGAAACTGGTAATGGTGTGTTTATAAATATCTCTTGTCGCTCCATATCAACTCCTCTGATGATACCTACACACAAAGCAATGTCACGCATTAACTTCAAATTATAAAGTAAATACAAACAGAGAAAAAATATATGTACGTTGATATGCTTACCAAACCCATAACATTGGCAAAGAGGTGATCTGTTTAATATACGTGGACCAGCCATACTTCCACCTTTTTGCCATTCATTGTTATTCATATCGATTCCACATAATGCTACTATATTACCATTCACTACGTTTAATGCATGCGACGGAGGTACTGACGTTCGTGGAATTGAAATGTACAACGATGCAAAAGATGTTCTGTAAGTAAAGACATTTTCTATATATTAAAGTAACTTAATAATTTGATACCTTTCACTCGACGCGTGCGGAAAGATGATACTAACACATATGGAACAGCTTCGTTGATGCTGAACGATAAAGGGTCATAGCGTCTCCTAAAGAAATAATAGAATTCACATCATTAACATAGATCAAACAATTGTGAATATATTAAAATGACTATCAAATAATATTGATATTGTAGCGGCACATGAGTCATAGGACGATTCGAATCGAGAGTGACTCGTGTTGCTGTTTTGCTTCGGGATATTGACACTGTTACGATGTACGAGATTTAAAAGTAAACAAACTCTGGGCAAAACAATATCGCCGCTACGTGCAACCGTCAACCGGAGTTCAACCTTTCCGGTACTCCCCCGACCAGGATAAATAAGCGAACATGCTCTCTAGGACATTTATTACTTAGTATCCTTATATCGAATAGCATTGAGCGAACGACAATTAAGACGTATTATACTAACTCTGTATTCTGTACTTAGAACGATTTTAAATATATCTGACTATCACAAATATTCACTCGTGTCGTCATTTAAAGCAACACGTTTAATATCCACCACAATATTGTATGTTAAATTCATATATCTTACGCGGAATTCCAAGAGTCTTGTTGGTCAATTTCACTCAAGTAGGAGATCATTACAAGTTCTCGTTTTTGATACGGCTCCATGTTCCAATTGTCGTGTCCTGGAGTACCTTTACGTTCTGCATTTGAATGTATCACGAATAATTCGTGATCGCATGGTCGACTCCAGTCAATAACATTCGTATACCAACTCGACCAGGACAATTGCTACAAACAATGCGTTTCTTCCGACGTATCTGTTTGCAAAACTATTCAAATGTATAGAATGGTAAAATAGTTACAATTACCTGTCGATTTATTACTTCTTTACTTAAGTATTCGATATAGTTATTCTTTGGCTTCTCAGACATAATCTGTACAACGAAAGAAGGTCGAATCAATTTGATCGTAAACAAGATGATATCCCAACCAATACCTTGTGAAAAACCCATCGTGTTTACAACGATAGGTAGGCGTGACAAAACTGGGCAACTTGACAATTTATTAATCAACATTTTAATACCCTCGATGTATCGTGTAATGCATTTTGACACGTTCACATCTCCGATATATAATTGAAAAGCCGGAGTCTTTAAATGCGTAAAGTTTGGTCCCAATAAGGGCTGTCTAATTAAACTGTACGATATACATTCAGCTGGTGTGCATTCTGCTTGTCCTGGGTCAACATCTACAAGAACCACCATTTTGGAAACAGGTAGTAGAGTATTTATCAAGCATCGCATTGTAGTTGATTTCCCGACGTCTTTTCCACCGGCTATTAAGGTGCAAGACCATTCGTTCTCACGGCAACGTTTCAACATTTTGTCAGTAACTTCTTGTGTAATACGTTGATCAATATTTATTTCCTTACACGCGTAATTATCAATATAAAGATTCGACTGTAATATTCTTTCAGCTCTCTTAGGGTTAGTCCAAGAATGATAAGGTACATTTCTTATTTTTGGAAATAGCTTAAATGGATAAAAAACATGTAAAAACCTAGTCAATTTGTTTTCCAAATTTGATAACAAAACAACTGCCATGCCGGGTTGAATTTCTTTGATGTCTGCAATTAATTGGTTCTCTTGGTTTTGATCAATGCCTTCTGTGGACAAAGATACCCATATATTTGATTCCAAATTTTGTGAAAATTTTTCACTCGTTTCGATCAAAACGTTACTATATCCTCTTGGTGAATAAATTTCGATTGGACTGTTCTGTGTGGTAATGACGTATCCGTAAGCTTCTATAGCCCCATATACTACTTGTACAATTAACTTTCCAGTAAAGCAAAATCGTGTATTTTTCGACATAACTGCGACTACTTTGTTCTTAAGACAATAAAATCGTACCAAGTGCTGATCAATGAGAACAGTATCATTATTACTTGAAGTTACTGTTTCCAATGTATCGCATTTTCTATTATTATGGATGCTACTTCCAGTGTAGCATATGTCAGAAGATCTCTTAGCTTTTGCTGAATTACTAGGAGTAGTATTTGAACTGCTATTTTGTAACTGCTTTTTATCCTTACGTGGTTTGCGGTTACTCTTGGACGGTGATACGATTTTAGTATCCTTTGCTCCATCAGATAAACTATCATTTGGATTTAACGATTCACCAATAATGACACAGGCCTCGTTCCTCATACTTTGCATATGTAATGGATTATTGTCAAAATCATTGCCCTTCATTTTCTTTTGTTCTTTTTGTTTAAGTACATCAGGTATGCTTAGCAAGGATAGATTATTCGACAGAGTTTCTACTATTACTGGTGAACCTATGGTTTTTTGCTCTGAAATGTTGCAAGACTGCTGGTCATTTCTGTCTCTGGTTAACTGTACTCCTAACGAGTCATCGTTCTGGAAGGAAAGATCCACAGAATCTGAAATTTAAGCAACCTGTTTCCATAATGATGTTCTTTACTTCAATAAAGATACTATACCATATTTTATCTTCAACCTATAAATAGCGTGCAGTATTTATCCCAATTTGTGAATAATAAATTCCTTACGTTGTATTCCTTTTATATTGGTGCACTTTTTCTTTTTACGTTTTAAATTACATTGTAAGAGTATTTGTTTTCTGTTTAATGAATTTTCAGGCAACACACTGTTTTGAGCACTTTTATTCTTTTTGCCCAAAGAATTCATATTTAAACATTTAAGAAAAGATTTTCTTTTTCCCTGGACGAGCTTGTTTTGTGCTTTATATTGTGGTAATTGCCTAAATTTAAAATTGAAGTTTTTGAATCAATACAATACGTGTTTTAACAAATTTACCAACACATTAATCATATCAGATAAAATTGTTAAGAAGCATTCTAATTGTTCGACATTTACTCACGCTTTGGTTTGCTTTATACCAATTTTCAAAATTTTCGTTTTTAGCTTCTTTGTTTGTGACGATTTCATTTTTATCTTTTATGAAATTTGGTTATGAAATAAGAAGATTCAAATCTCAGAAAGACGCACTTTCGATAATTAACCTCGAAATAAACCAATATTATGATTCCTTCTTACAGAAATGTTTTGTGTATTTATTCAAAGAAAAGCTATATGACGCATGAGTGCTGTAAGTGTATGTATATAATTATATATATATATATACATATTCACACAAAAGTAAACCCGGTTTTCAATTAGAGTACCTTTCCATTAAATCTCCATTCGAAAGATAGAAATGCTCCTTTAGTATGCATTCAAAGAAGGATAACAGGGCGGCTCTTTAGCGACGCATGACGGCTACTATAGTTACCATCCAATGTTAACGATACAGAGTCGCGAAAGTGTATTGGGCGTTAATATTCACGAAAAATGGAGTTACCAGTTACATATTGTTTATGTGGCCGTTCTTACGATTTCGAACAATTTATGATACAATGTGATGTTTGTAAAGAATGGTATCATGGAGGGTAAGTGTTTGAAATATTGACAATTAAAAACAACGGTCTCTCCAAACACTATGATTAAATTATGCTTTCCGGGAACGAATATAAACACGTTTCGTCACCTATTCTACAAAACCCATTAAATAATTTAGCTACTCTCTCATGATTTCCTTTTCGTGATATCTTTTCTGAAAATAATGGTTACAGCTTTTGCAGCAAAAGAATTAGGTTTTGTTGATACTCGCATAACCTATCCTAATGACGCGAAAATTTTTGATGCAAAAGTAAATTATGCGGCCAGATTATATATTTTATGAATATCCTCTACATGTAACAAGATGTATCCATAACATTTAAAATAATTTTTATATTTTTCTCTCTATAGGTGTGTTTCTGTAAAAGAATATATGTCCATAGATCTTGACAAATACCATTGTCCGCGTTGTGAAGCAATGTGCGGGCCATCGCTTAGTGAGCACATAGAAATTAATTTTCTCTTACTGTACTATTTATATAAAAAAATCTACAGCTCTTTTATTATTCAAATGTTGATTCTATTTCAGTGAAAACAAAATTGAATTGGCATAGACATGATTATACCGAGCCCGATGCTGATACAAAACCAGTTCAAACTGGCACACCAGTATTTATAAGGGAATTAAAATCCAGACATTTCCCAAAAGCTGATGAAGTTGTTAAACATGTTAGAGGACAGCAATTGACCCTTCAATATTTACAAGCTAATGGCTTTGAAAATCCTATTATAATTGATGGGAAGGATGGACTTGATATGACCGTTCCACCACCAAACTTCAGCGTTTATGATGTAGAAAGTTACATAGGTATTAATTCTTTGTATATATGAATATTTATGTTACTCTTATGCATTAAAAGTGTGTGCTAGATAGAACTGATTTTTTTTCAGGTGGAGATCGAGACATGGATGTAATCGACGTTACAAGACAAAGTAATATCAGAATGAAATTAAGAGACTTTGTTGAATATTACAATTCCCCTTGCAGAACAAGGGTTCTTAATGTGATTAGTCTTGAATTTACAAACACTGGGTATATCAATATTAATTGCCTTGCCACATATTGGCTTTAAATGTTTCTAGGAAATATATGTATATATATATAATATATAAATTGACAAATAAACGTTGCAGTCTTTCACCAATGGTCGAGGCACCATACATCGCGCGTAAACTCGACTGGGTTAATTCTGTTTGGCCGCGTGATTGGCTTGAGGATAGTGACATAAAACGCCCCGAAGTGCAAAAGTATTGCCTAATGGGGGTCAAAGACAGTTTCACAGATTTCCACATTGATTTTGGTGGTACATCTGTGTGGTATCACGTGCTACGCGGAGAGAAAGTGTTTTATCTGATCAGGCCTACCCCTGCTAATTTACAACTGTATCAACATTGGATGTGCAGCTCAACGCAGAGTGAAACATTTTTTGGAGATCAAGCTGATGCGTGTTACAAATGCGTTATAAAACAAGGCCAAACTATGATGATTCCAACAGGTTGGATACATGCTGTATTAACTCCAGTTGATTCTTTGGTCTTTGGTGGAAATTTTGTACATAGCCTTAACATTCCAATGCAACTACAGTGAGTACATGACAGTGATCATTGATTTAAAGATCATTTCAGATGTTTCACTTAATCTCCAAACATTATAGAATATACGAATTAGAAAAAAAAATGAAGACTCCTGCCAAATTTCAATATCCTGGTTTTGAGACAATCAATTGGTTTGCAGCAAAGAAATTGCTGAAAGAATTGAAAGAATTAAACAATGAAGGAAAGAAATGTCCAGCGTATCTTTTACAGGGTGTTAAAGCATTACTCAGTATTCTAAAACAGTGGAACACAGATAAGGACGTGAGTTCATTTTTTCCATGGTAAAATCATTTTATCATAGCTTATGTATCTCATTAATATTTCTGAATTGCTTCTATTTTAGTATAATATGACCAGTAGAGGTCAAATACCAGAAACAATAAATAGTCAAAAATTGTTAAAAGATTTCAGTAAGGAAATTCGACATGCTGAACGATACTTAATATCTTTAAATCCCCCGAAACCAGAGCGAGAGAGTAAACGCAAGAAAAAGAAACCATTGAATAAAGATTTCGTAGATTATGATGTTGCCGATAGAATGCCTGATAATCCGTTCAAAGCAACGTTAAAAGAGACGAGTAAAGCGAATTCTGCGATCGCGGAGTCACCGTCATCTGGTAGACCACCGTTAAAACTCACATTACCGAAACCCATCATGTATCCCTATGCCAAAACTCAAAGTCCAACATTAGAAGAGAAAAATGTTTCCCCTGTTAGTAATAGAAGATCGTCAAAACCGGGTAAACAAAGTCCAACCGTAATTAGATTTAAGCTCGGCAATAACGAGGTGGTCAGGAGTACACATGATGACATAAATACTTATAATAATTTACATTCTGACCATCCCCTTGGGACATCGAAAGAATTAACTTGGAAACAAACTTCTATATACGATTTTCACGACGGCAGCAATGAAAGCGATTATGGTCGATTTACTATTGACGAATCGCCAAAACGAAAGAGAACACCCAAAACTAATACGCAAAAGCGTTTAAAACGCGATTACGATGGAGATGTTGACGTTTTAAATGATGTACCTAAAAATGGAATCGAAGAATTATTAAAAGCTTCGGCTTATACCTTAGGAAACGGGACTCAAAGATTGGATGTAACGTACGTATTAATTGTTTAACAAATTGAAACATTTTCATGTATTACAACGTTTGGTAATTATAGGACATCAATGATATCGCAATATAGTCAACCTATGCCACCACCTACTGGGTAAGATAATATGAAAAGTTAGCATGCTTGAGGAATTTATTTGAAAACGCATGTTTAACATTACTTTATTATTTCATCTGTCCTTTCCTTTTCTTTTTCTTTCTCTTTTTATTAAAAGAACAAACAGAAGTGTATGTATGCGTGCGTGAATATGTAAATGTGCGCACTTGCGCGTGAGTGTATTATTTTTTAATAGTGTAGTATTGTTATGTTTTACGTTTTTGGTGTCCTAGTATTTATAAATTGAAAACAACCAGTTCTGGTAGGGCATCTCCTTCGACTCGGGAAGCAATTGCCGGGATGCTATCCTTCAGTGAACAATGTTATTCAACTACGTCAAATAGTACATCGAAAACTACAAAAATTACGAAAGTTCAAACTAACGAGGATGACGATCAGTCTATAGAAAATATCGATAAAGTTCACCAGGACGATGATTTTAGTATGTGAAACTATAAAAAGATTACTTCTTCATGCGAGTGCGTTTGCATTGATAATTAACATTATTATATATATATTTTCGATATAGTTTACCCGACTCTAGACGCTTCAGACGATGAAGATTTTATTTTTAAACCTAAAGCGAAAAGTCAGATAGACGAGGCATGGAATCCAAAAGCCAGAGTAGGACCTCTCTTGCCAAAAACGAATCGTCCAGCTCGAGAAGGTGTCAAGAAAACATCTGTCGAAAAAGGGCTCGAAGCAGCGGCAGCGAAACGTGCAAAACAATCGGTATGTACAAATTTGCTTTTATCCCTTTGTTGATGTTTTTGTTATTGTTATTCTCATTATTATACTGATTATCACGTTAATTAATAATCAAATAAGTTCTTAACTCAATAGATAATATAGGTTCCTCTTTATAACACAAATTAACTCATTTATCATTCTATGTGCGATCCTATGTTTACATTCATTTGTATTTCCATGATTATTTCTTTCTTGCATACTCATATCGCATAGGACGATTATCTGGATAACAACATGGATAAGGGCTCCAAGAAGAAATTGGTAGGCATATTACGGTTTCACTCTTCGTTTCATAACATGTGTTGCATGTATCTTGAATACGATATCATAATATCAGCAAAAGTAATATGTTATATATTTGATGTATATACATACATATAACTCTATGGCACACAGATATTACTATTGATTTTATTGAATATTTGATTGCAAATTATACTTCTTTTATAACATACTTATGATATACTTTGATAAATTATATTTCTGATTATATTACTTTCTATTTCGTTGAACGGTATTTAAGGTGAAACTGATTTACCTTTAATTTGTATAACATAATAGAGCACAACTAAGCGGACGTATAATAAAAAGAAGCAAAAGAATTCATCTGTAACTTCGGCAAGTGGTACATCGACCACCTCTTCGGAAAATACCGCAAAAACAAGCATCGGATTCGGTTCGATATTAACGAGTCCTAATAGGCTCAAGGATGTTAAAGCGAAATTAGCCGCCCCGGTTCCAGTTGGTAAGATACTTCCTTATTTCAGAACATTTTTTCTTTTGGTATTTTATCAAAATCATTTTTCTGTCTTATCAAAATACTATTGTTATACTATTTTTACTTAATTTTCAGAACGAAAACCAAAGAAAGGAATGAAAACGGCGAAGCAACGCTTAGGAAAAATTTTGAAACTTCACAAAATGATGCACTAGGTTAAAAAATAGCAAAAAATCATGAACGTAACGGACTATACATCACATTACACTCTCGATTTATGTACAAAAACTACATGTGTAATAGATGTACATTGCTATGTAAATATGTTGAAATCATTAAGGTAGTATATCTATCTTAAGAATCTAGTTTTTAAAATTACGATCGTTTTTTAACGAGATATTTATATTTATTATCGCAGTATTTAATTTTAAGATATATATACATACATATGTATATATTGTATGTTTTGATACTTGACTACTTCAGTAAGAGATTATTTATGTTGTAGCGAACACTTGCTGAAGCTTTTCCTAAATGTACAATTTTATTTTAAAGCATTATTCGTTTATAACTAAGAAAGAACAACATTGTCCATCTAATTGTAAAGAGGCTGTAGTATATTAAATCTTTCTCAATTCGCTATATAATAGTAGTAACAAATTTTATATGGCATAATAGCTCCACGACAACGAAAAACAGTGGGATAATCGATACTGTGTTCTGTATAGATTTACTTAGAACTTTTGGTCTCGATCATGTGCTTTTCGTTACATTTACGTCTTGTACTTACTTCTATCTTCGGTTTATATCAAGTTATATTCACTTTGATATATTATAATATTTAATAATTTATTCTATCACCTATGATCTATACATTTGAACAAACGTTAAACATATTATAGAGCATGATTCATTTTCATTTTTATAAACTAATGTAATCCTTTTTGTATATCTATTAATATCTTGTAATTGAGCATGCTCATATGTCAAAGGAATACAAACATTGCACACATATACACATATAAATTACAGCTGTCTGTCTTCATTTATTATCAGTTTCATTATCAATGACACAATTTCTCACTTGTAACCACTGATTTATATATATAATTATTAATTGAAAGACGACACTAATTAAAAGGTGACGCAATCTTTCATTTATAATCACTGATTTGTATGTATTATTATTAATTGAAAGGTGACACCGATAATATAATTTTCACAGTAATGTATACAATATATTTCTTTTATAATTACAATACATACTATATATTCGTTGCGACGTTTATAAATGCGAGATGCGATGTATGGATTTCATACTTCCCGCTGAATATAGAGTGCTAAGGAGTGTGAGCGCATGCGTGTAATTATCTGTACTCAGCAGTATTCAGTAGTACCTTGATTGATGCTGACCGTTTTGTAAAATTTCTCGTTGATTTGATGTGTGTTCGCGAAAAAGTCTATCGACCGTTCGTTCTCTGTGTCCGTCGCTAATTATATCGGCGAGTGTGTATTTCAACGATTTAATCGTATTCAATATCTGTTTTCTAATCAGTGTCAATTGCTCGTGTCTTTTCTTCGAAAAATTTTCTTCTAAAATTTATGGTGTTTCAACACGTAGTGTATGTATATACGTATAGAACTTACGTATAGCATACAAATTGTGAAACGATCGTGAGCCAGTGAATCAATAGTAAAAGGGAAATTCATTGTAATATGCGATAATACCGACTGGGACGTGAAATTGTTTCCTTTCGACCGCGTGGAATATTCAAGACGCTATCGTGTGTATTTGACGTTCACAAGGTAAGTGAAATGTATGCCTTCCAAATGAAACATTGTCAGATTAAAACATACATCTTGCCTTATTCATACACAGGAAATCTAATTAAATACTTCTATTTTAGTGTTCGGTACAGTTCGCTAATCAAAACGTGCAATGCAATCTTTTAGTCGTTTATCGTGAACTAGACGAATATGAATTAAGAAGAGAATTATTGAGGATTTTCCATTTTAGACCTTCCATTTTATCCCAGTAATGTCTTATTTAAGTATTGTTAATGAAATCGTTTATTTCCTAAATAGCAGTTAGCATTAACAAACATATGGGGAGACTTCCGCCTCTGCAGTAATACTTCTGTATATATCAGTATTACTTCGAACTTAAAATAGATTCATCACGAGGATTCGTATCTTTTGGCATGTTCAAATGGCATGAAATTTAACTCTGAAACTGTATTACGCAAAATTATTATTAGACGATAATGTGAAGACATAAACAAATAACGTTTCGTAGAGAACAAATATCAAGTAAGTTGGTTAGTATTCATACTACCTATTTACATAATTTTGTAAATTTAGCACAGTGATTTTTCAATCATTGCAAAAAGAGTTGTCAAATCGCTTTGATGATCACTTACACCGAATTATAAGAAAAAGTATATTCTCTTACAAAAATGTTATATAATCATAAATCAACAAAAGTAATACTGTAAATTAATAGTCGATATATTGTACATTATACGTAATCATAGGCAAGATAACAGAATAGACTTCATACGCAACGCATCTTTATGTCATATGGCTTAAGGACTTTAAACTCTGTTTATGACCGATTCAAAGCACAGTAAGATTACGATACTATGTACGATATGAAAAGGTATCAATTAATCGAGATTCAACAAGAGTAGATGTCTATACAAAAGTCTTTCTTTAATTAAACAGATTTTGGTTTTACTTAAATGTGAAATTAAAAAATGTCTCATTTTTTATGCTTATTACGTCTATATACAGGGTGTCCCATTTGAAATAAAGCACGTAATTATTCCCTAAACCTAAACTATCTGTTACAGAAAAATATGTTTCAAGTAAAACTTACCTTGTTCCGTGGGGAACATCTTGTAATGACTATCAGATTTGTCCAGGTGGAGGCGTGTTCGAAATCTTAAGGTGATCTTTGTTTTTTTTAAATGGAACTATATGTTTTCATTTAGTCAAGTTTGTAGTCTACTACAAGATGAATTTCATTAACCTAAATGTGTTGGTGTTTCAAGGTCATTTCCTGTTATTCAAAACCTACTTTCGTTGAACATAGCAAGATCTCGTTCTTCGCAATATTTTATCGATACGGTTGTAAACATAACTCAAAGTCACACTAATAATATGCATTATCGTTACTTCTGTTTACAAACAGAAGTTTCCTACCACTTTTGTTTTTAATTTTTTATTACATAATCTGATAGTAATCGATGAATAAAACGAAATATTTACAACGGCTTTCAGTGTCGCAATTCATTGGTTCAAATGTTGCGCGTTATTACAGTTTGTGGAAATTATTTACAAGTACTACTACCTCATTGATTTCGATGGTTTTTGAATATGTGTAGAAACCGACATTGTACAACTTTTTCCTATACATATAACCCTCGTTCGACCTTAGTTTCCCAGATATTCTACTGGTAAAGAACAAAAAACTATTGGTAGTACTATAGTGAATTCTGACTATAATTGTACATTCATGACAGCGTGTGCGTTAGCATTTGTTGTCGTTATTTTTTGCGATTATAATATTATACTATATATAGTATATTATATATAGTAGGCGGGTATAGTTAGAATTGATTATAATGCTACCGAGTTTTTGCAAATATCGCGGAAACTAAGGTTAAGTGACGATTGTATGTAAAGGAAAAAGTTGTTCAGTATAGTGGCATCGACAACATATCTAAAAATCATCGAAATCGGTGAGGTGGATGAGATATCGATATTTAAATAAATTAATAAAATCGACTGCGATTGCTATCAGATTATTCGAAAACCATCGTAAAACAAGCGGTGCTCTAAGACGAAGTTTAACTAGATCTTTTGAAATCAATATTAACACATCGAGTACTGCGGCATAGTCACGTTATAGACGAGTGTCGTTCTCTGATGAGGTCACGTGTACCACGGATTACTCGCGTGATTACATTCATTGGAAATGCTTATAAAATATGAGTTGACATTTATAAAACTACAAAAATAATTAGTAGGAGGAAAAAAAAGGATAATATATATGATATGCACTATAAAAACAATGCACATATTTATTTGAGTAAGATATAATTAAAGAGATATGAAATCAGTGACGGTTCGTAGATTTTACACCCGGCGCACTGTGTACTACATACACGTGTAATCCTAAACAGTATCAAATTATTAAATCGGTTCAACAATTTTTTTTAATTGCCAACATGTCAATAATTCTAGTGTTGTGTATGGAACAGTTTTTCTTCCCTTCGATTAATGTACTCGCGTATTAAATTAAGATTCCAATTAAACCAACACAATTAAATCAACAGAAAAACTTTGAAACATTCACAGCAACCACAGAAACGAGTAGAACGCGCAACACTAACTGCAGCGCGGAACAGGACATTTTGAACGAAGTTTGAAGAAGTGTGTAAGAGAGAGTGAGGAACTTCTTACCACTACCGCTGTGCCTACAGCAGTAAGATCTTATTTGTATATGTGACTTTTCGGCCAATACGCGAGTTTATCTTTTTGATTGTATTGAGTATGGCAGTGGAAGTAGGGGTAACCTTTCCTCACTTAAGGAACCCCTCCGGTAACCCTGGCGAGGAAAGATATTAACAGCTGTAGCGATACAATGGTCGGTGATAGACTTTTGTTTAGTCTAAAAGCGATTTTCATACGTTATGCCCGCATTTAATGAGCCGAAGGCGTGTAGCAACTGTTGCGAGCCGGCCGCAGTCATTAACGCACGCTTCGTTTATATGCAAGGAATCAACTCGCTGTGACAGTGAGCCATGAAGAAATAACAGCACAAAACAAAAATTATACTATCAGCAATTTTCGAAATATTTTAATGTGCTGTAATAAAAAAAGCTTGCATAAAACGATGTTTAGCGTTAAAATACACGTAAATAAAAGTGAGATTTATTCGGACAGTCGTCACAAAATGTTACTATTCTCACAGTACATCCTCTTGCTTGTTTGCCAGCAAATTTTTGAACATTGTTTATATAACATTCAGTTGACGCTTTGCTTTCTTCTTACTGCATTTCATGACGGTCCAGATATATCGCTCGAAAAATCTTCGTCTTAATTCCATGTTGATCGTTGAGGATAATTTATATAAACTTTTTATTTATATTTTGGAATCAGACGAATCTAATTTTTATTCGCTTTATACTTTTAAGGTGGAGGATGTGTTGGGTGTTATTGAAATACTGCGGTGTTTATCTTCAACAATGTTTATTTCTATATGGAGTGTGATGTCTGTCACGTTACGATCCATCTCAAATTGGTTACCCCGACGTGATCTGAACGAAAGAGGTGAACGTGTTTGGACCGCATAAACATCCTACCGTAAATCATGGCTGTTCATAATGGCAAATGGCGAACGAGGAAGGACGCGCAACGAACACCACGGACAATGCAGACACTACAAGTCAACTTATTCCGCGTACCTCCACTACGGCCTCAAAGAATAGCGATGTAGTTTGTCATGTTGCAAGCGCAGATCAAGGTAGCGCGCATCACGAGTGACAAATCGAAATTTACCGTCCACGTCGCGAACCTCGGCGATCAATATTTAGATCAAATCGAGGACATAGTGCTAGATCCGCAGGCGATGGGACGATACGAGAAGCTCAAAAGTGAACTCATCAAAAGACTGGCCGATTCGGACGGCACGAGAGTGCAGCTGTTGTTCGAAGGTCAAGAAATAGGAGACAGGACACCGTCCCAGTTCTACAGGGATCTGAAGAAGCTGGCTGTCCCATCAGACGACGATGCTCGGAAGACGAGCAGCAACACTGCGAACACCTGCGTACATTGTTCGAACAGTTAAACGATTATGGTGTGGTAATTAACCCCGCGAAATGTAAATTCGGCGCGAGCGAAATCATAAGCCGTCGCCGTACGCCGCGTTCACGGACGGCTGTTCGCATTTGGTTCCAGCTACATGGGAAATGGGACTTATTCGCGCTATCACGGAAAGTTCTGTCGTAGTTGCATATGCCGGGCTACTGCAGTCTTTTTCTCGAACGCGATCTGCGATGTCGCGAGCGTGATCCTGGTCGGTGGCGACTGTCGAGGAGTAGCGCGCTATTCTGCGCTTCCAATCGACTTACCCGGTCGTGCACCGTGTCTGGGGTGCGGTTCGATTGCTCGCTGACCGCTGCTATTTGTCCGGGTACGGGGCGTATTTCGTGGATCCTGTCTGCCACCGTGGTCAGGACTTCTGTTTGGACACTTGTTTGGCTAGGACCTGTTGCGTATTCACTGTAGAAGGATCTTTCAAAGCGTCAGAACGAAGTCGTCTGGAGATCGATGGGACAGCCAGCTTCTTCAGATCCCTATAGAACTGGGACGGTGTCCTGTCTCCTATTTCTTGACCTTCGAACAACAGCTGCACTCTCGTGCCGTCCAAATCAGCCAGTCTTTTGATGAGTTCACTTTTGAGCTTCTCTATCGTCCCGTCGCTGGCGGATCTAGCACTATGTCCTCGATTTGATCTAAATATTGATCGCCGAAATTCGTGACGTGGGCGGTAAATTTCGATTTGTCACTCGTGATGCGCGCCACCTCGAACTGCGCTTGCAACATGGCAAACTACATCACTATTCTTTGAGGCCGTAGTGGAGGTACGCGGAATAAGTTGACTTATTGTGTCTGCGCTATCCGTGGCGTTCATTGCGCCCCCTTTCTTGTTGCCATTTGTCATTATAAACACTCTTGATTTACGGTAGGATGTTTATGCGGCCCAAACACGTTCACCTCTTTCGTTCAGATCACGTCGGGGCAACCAATTTGAGATGGAGCACATGTTGGGTGTTATAGTACTCCGATGTTTCACTTCAACAGTGTTAATTTCGATGTCGAGTGCGCGTCGTTTTTAGATCGTATCGTGACGCATGTCGAGCTCGAGCGATGACGATACAGTTCTGACGATTACTGAACTAAACTGCTACTGTCTCGATAGCGCCTCCATACAGGCTCGATACAGACTTGATACAAAATTCATACAAACTCGATACAACTAACCGTGACTATCTGTCTGACTGACTAACCGTGTGACTACCATCGACTACCATCAACTACCATCACGAACTTTTCCTCGTTTCGCTTTTTATAGGGTAGCGAGGCGCTCGGAGGAGAAAGTTTTCTTCAGAGGTGGGGATGGAGAAACCCGTAGGCAATAAAACAATAAATTTTCTCTTCGAAGGCTCACAGGTATTTTAGTAAGTGCCAGGATTTGTTCTTTTACGACGTCCTGTCTTCGGAAGTCGTTTCGCGGGCTATGCGGCCGACACATGTGCTTCAACCCTGGAACATTCTATACGGCCATGGGCTGCTACAATTTTATGCTTATGTCCTGCCCAGTTGAATTACGACTTAAGACTCTCGCCGAACAATAATAAATGACAAATAAAATGAAAGAAAAACGATGGCCGATTTGAACAAATCAGCAGCGCCATCGTGCGATCCAAAGACGCATCATCATGCCGCATGACCTACCGATGGCTTACAGTATGATAATCCTATTAAACATGACAATTATATACCAATTAATGTTATTATGAAACATTTCGCGATAATGTTTCTTCTTATATGTAATTATCCAAATGACCTGAACGAGAAGTTCAGCGTGGGCCATCCGTGGCTCAAATCAAAGGTATCAAATCAATTTAAGATGGTTCATTGCATACTTAATGAAATTACTTGAAATATGATTCCGAACGAAATGAGCCATCGTAAACTGAATTGATACCGATACAAGAAACACGCACTGCCAGACACAATAATATTGATTTTTAATACCGATTCCACGAGATTGTAACAGGAACTGAGAATGTTCTGGAAAATATCTGTTTGTAAAGAGAAATAACAATACAACTGTATCGACGACGTGCTACGAAGAACGAAATCATCTTGGATTTCTCAAGAAAAGAAAATTTGAATTCGCCTCGAACTGGGTTATAAACCTAGCTAAATGAAAACATATACAATTTATAAAAACAAATTGAGGTCTTAAACTCCTTGACAGATCTATTGGTCATCGTAAGATATCCTCCTCCAAACAAAGTACGTATTGCTTGAGATATTTTTTTCTGTAATAAATAGTTTAGCAGACAATTGCGTGATACCATTGAAATATTCTATGACACCAAATGAGACAAAAATGAAACACAGCAGAATTGCACACACAAACGAAAATAAAATTTGGAAATTCAAGTCTACACGAATTTGGCTAATTTCCAATTAGACAGGAGTAGACAATCTGTAAGAAGTTACATATTCTACCAGCGAATATAAGCCGGTAATGTAAAATAAAATTCTTCTGTTTAAGGTCACATTTTCCAACGAATAGAGTTTGAACACGTTCAGCCACGACTGTCAGACACTTGGGACGGAAAAGAAGGATGTTGAAAAATGGCCACTTTTAGATCTCCTTGCGAACGATAAATTCTTACAGGACATTTAAGAGCATCTTTCGACGAACGAAGCATGTTATTACCATTTATCCGAAAAGCGATGGGAAAGTTAAAAAAAAAAAAAAAAATGAGTGCGAAGATGAAAAATTGGCAAACTTACTCGTGTGTTACACTTAATCTTCATTTTCTTCATATTCTTGTTCACTTATAGGATAATTTCTCGTCCATATCGACATCGTAATATCTCAGAAATTCTGCTGTAATATCACTAGATGGTTGCTACGTGAGAACAATGATGAACGATACGCTCGCTGACTTTGTATCCGCATATATATGTTTTGTATGTCAGCAACGAATTACACTCGGTCTAAAAACAGAATTAATGTAAACACTTTGAAGTAATTATGAAGTGCGAAAAATCAGCCAGAGTCACTCTCAGATACTAGCTTGAAGACGTAAACAGATAAGACCTTTCCCCATTGCATCTGTCAGTTTCGATGTTCGAAACGGGGACTTTGAATTCCAGATTGCAATTAGCATTCGATTCCATTCACTATCAAAAATATCAAATTGAAATAGAACCGAATAATTGCATTGGAATAAGGCAGTCGAATAGTTAAAAATACTTTGTTTACCTATTAATTGACACAGATAAAACCGGATTGGAAGACATTGTAGCACAGGCATGCGGGTGCAAAGTTGATGAACGTAACAACGATCCTGTGATGCTCTGGACTGGCTCGATTCCAAGCTTCGATTGATTTACCAGCAGAATTGCGAAAAAATCATTTCCTGGATGGTTCAGTATGTGGAAAAGGTGAAGATTAAGTGTAACGCGTGGATTAGTTTCTTGAAAGATGCTCTTAAATGTTCTGCTACAATTTGTCGTACCCAAGGAAGTCCAAAAATGGCCATTTTCTAACATCCTTCTTTGTTTTTCATTTCCCATACGCATACTTGACAAGTTTTCAAATTTGATTTTCTAAAAACTGCAGCCTCCAACGCAACTTTGTTACTCCACATTTTCATCTTATTTTGATTTATTATTCATCTTATTGTCACATGTAAGAAAACGTAAAGTTTGAATATACAGAATGTACTGTAAACGCGATTGTCTTGAACTCGTTTCAATTACTTTCCTACACATAGAATCTCTCTAACCTCGTGTATTATTTTAATATACCCTTTTTGTAGCTTAACAAACTAGGTAATATGTAATTTATTTATTTAAGTTTTTCAGTAATATAGGTTTACGTAAATTTTATGTATTCATTTTACTCCTTGGTTCTTAATGGGTTAAATTTTCATTTTGCTTGACACAGAATCAAGATAGCAAATCAACTCTCAATATGGACAATAATCGCCACATTTGTACAGTCATCGTCGTTGACACAAACAACTGCTTTTCTATTACGATATCCTACAATTTATTAATTCTTATATTTTTATCGTAAAATTGTTTTCGTCAATTTGCTATAGTAATAAATGTTTTGATTTATGCAAACTGTTAATCAAAGGCGATACTTACTGTCTTTCTGTAGAATATACAGATATAGATCTATTATATGGAATTTAAATTGTTTACTTAAAAATCTTATCAATACTATATTAAAATGAAATACTTAACAAATAAGTTGAACAAGCCATTTTGAATTTGATAGCTATCGTGACTGAATCGTGGCTATCGTGATTGAAACCGATTAACAGAGAGACTTATTGTATATTTGTTAGCCTCGCTATCGATTCTAAGGAAACTTGTGCAACTTATCTGTTAAATGTGCTCAGAATAACAATAGCTTCTTTTACAAAAGCTACTCAACGAAGCTACTCCAAAATATTTGATATTCACTAATACTAATTTTTGTTAATTCGTTAGAGATATTTATCATGCCACTTTAATAAAGATCAAGGTTGTCCCGAATCTTTCCGCTTTAATTTTACAAGTAAATTACAGTCTGTTAATAAAATCAAGTGTCTACAGTCTACGTAGTCTTATATAAACGATAATGAATGAGTATATTAATATTATTATCGTTTGTTTAAAATATTAGTACGTAGCTACAAAGCAGCCAAAGCTCAGACTGATTAGTGTTAAAGAATGGAAAGAAAATTCAGATTGACCAATATTAACGAATGGAAAAAGTTACTGGTGTGAGCAAAGCTAGAAGTGGAGGAACGTCTACAAGAAAGGAAATTTTATAAATTAATTTGCAACATCTGTAATGGTATACGTTTGAGAATATTGTGGTAAACTTCTCATCCTATGTGCCATAATATATATATTATTAGTATATTTATTTTATTCATGACTTTCGGCTTTCGGTCACTCGCGATTACATCTTCGTTTACATTTACATCTACGTTTTATTTAAGAATCTTACAACCTACGTGATACGTGTATCGATAATTGATCAATTTTCTTAATTCTATTCTAAGCAAGTATGACTATTCAACAATTATTTATTAATTGTATAATCCGATTATTTTACTTGTTTATACAACGTTGCATTAAAGATATTATAATCTCACTATCTCTCACTGGAGCTCTCGAACAGCTCACAAGTAGAACTTAAATACGTAAGCCTGTCGTGTATGCAATAGAACTCCATTTACCTGGTCTCATCAAGAACCTATCGTACGACAATTTATTGACTAATAATTTCGATAATAATAGATTGACAAGTTACGAGTTGTAGCTTCAGTTATAGATTTCTTTGTTACACATTAGCTGATGGGATAGTCATGTAACTTGTCGCTTGTAAAGTTTATCAAAAATGTTGCTTCAGTACTTATTATATCTTAGTGAAAATGTATTGCTAGTAACAACAATGCGTTTCCAGCATCATACAAGAGCCACATAACATATATTTCGTGTATCTTCGCATTTCTTATCGGTGATGCATAAAAAACAATTGCGTTATATCGTTTACGGTAATAGCTATGATTGTGATTAAACAAACTTGAACCTAAATGAACTGAGACGACTTACAGACAATACATATGTTGTTTCTTATAGATTCGGGCAAACCATGTTGCAACATGGATAATAATTGCGCCAGCAAGAATTTGTGTGAATAACTAATAATAGAATTAAGAAATGATAAGAAATAATTGGATAATTGTTTTAGAGTATCGATTACAAATCCTAAGAATATATTGTCGCGAACAACAGAGGAGAAAACAATTATTGGTTAGGAGATGGAGACGAGTAAAGAATTAAACATTGATGACCTTTATTTGTCGATTTGTGCTTTCGAATATGCGGATTCGGAAACGATCTCATGGTGGTTGGCAACGGTCACGGTAACTCGGTGGAAAAATCTATTGTGAGAGAGGGAGTGGTTGTTTTAGGTCTTAAGTGAAAGTTCAGTTGGTCGGGAAGGGGATACTTTATGGAGCAGAGGCTCTTGAGCTTGAGTTGATTTTTTCAGTTCTAAATGACGAACTCAGAGTTTTGGCGAATACAATAGTTAGATTTTCTGAACGCCGGAAAATGGAAAGAGTATCATCTAACAGTATATAAAAATCGTCAGGTATGGGACCATGTAGGGTTTGACGACATTACATTGTATACGATGTACATTATATCCATATATGATGTGTAATACGTTATTTAACCCATTAAGAACTGAATAGTAAAATAATGTGAATATTAAACTTCAATTTAAAATTCGCGCTATAATTTTGAATTTTGACGGCAGCATATCTAATCGGTAAAATTGCAAATCAATATAAAATTGTACGAAAAATTAAAAAGTTGTGTAATAAAATTTCCAAAGAAATTTTTCCACACAGTAAAAACCAATATCTCGAATAAATATCGAATAATGGAACATTTTAATACAAGGTTACGTTGGAGTTTGCCCAATTAATTCGAATGGAACCACAAATTGCTTGATAATTGTTCAGCGTATGAAATACTTTGATTTAATATGCCACTGCATAATTTAATCTATAGAAACAAAAAAAGAAATGATATATTATTTCTCATTTCGTAATACGATCTTCCGATTCCGAGCTGCTATCTTTTCGCATTACCGCGCTTGCGTACGTGTACGCATATTTTATATGTGTAGCGCAAAGTTGATTGGAAAGTTGAGATAAAGAAGCTGAGGGTCGTTCGTTTGATTGTCTAGTGATGCTGGTTTGGCAAGGAGCTCGCCGTTGCCTGAGTTGCAGCGGGCAGCGCACCCATCAAGGCTACCAACTGCGTCGTCATCGTGGATCAATTGGTGATAAACTCGATCGATATCAACTCGGTACCCGGTAAGTCGTCTGTGAAAACAAATCGTAATTGATAGGTGTGCAAATTTGTTAGTCGCGTATTTTATCGAACCAACCTAATCTCCCGTTCGATTCGTGTGATCGTACCCTCTCTCTTCTCTCTTCTCACTACAAGGATAAAACGGTTAAACATTTAACGACCGAGATAATCTTCCGTGTCTGGGTTCTCACGAGTTTTATATAATTCGAATATTCGAAGATTTGTTTGCGTTTCAGTAATTTTTTTTTCTCCCTATTTATCGTTCCCCCGGAGCCGATACATTCTCTATACATTTCGTCCAATCAGACTCCTCAAGGCAAATTAATTACCCAAAGGCTGATGGATAGTGGACTTACGAGAATAACTTTATCTCGTAGTCCAAGGTTCAATGCACGTAAGTGCCTTATTACGGCATTCAAATTAATTGAACGCCAGAGCTAGTAAATCACATTTCAGTATGTATTACGTATACGGGTATACATATGTATATGGTCACGCATACACGCACAAACACATATGCGCAAAGAACTCTGGACATTGTGTCAACGTACTTGGAGACCCGAGTAATCCTCCGCTCTTATTGACCTGACCAATTGATCGAATCGTTTAATCGTGGAAAAATTTCATGTCGGCCGCTAAAAACATTGCTACAAACATTCATGATAATTTCAAGCACGTGTAGACTCGATGACTTTACCAGAAAAATATAAATACGAACAGTTATAGAGTGACTTTGAATCATTTGCTGTACAACTGTGCAACGACTATCACATCACGGCTCGCTTTGACTCGCGACACGATTACCTTCTCGATCAGCTTTTACATACATTCGAATTGTATTTAACGTTGGAAAATAATTCCGTTCATTCGTCGTTAAACACTCGCCATTATTTTGTTATTATTCACTGGATCGTTAATGGAAGATGAAATGACATATAAGTAAACCAAATCGAATGTATCGATAAAACAGGCTACTTGATGCGCGCGAATTTAGATCACGTGACGAAATCGTAATCGCGTGACATTAGGAAAATCAGCCGACTACACGGTCACGCAGAATCACTGACGTTAAAAATCTGTCATTTAAATCTACTATTCTTTATGTGCCAATTTATTCTTCTTGGCCCACCAGACAAAATCAATTGAACAATGGCAATTAGGAGATTCGAGGTTAATTGAAATTATTATTGTTGAATGTTTTTGATTTGTTGCGTTATAGGGACAGGAGGCGACTTGAAATGATGGCTCGCTAATCACGCTATATGATACAATTTAATAAAATATAACTTATATAAAATACCACTACAAATTGCCACAAATTTTGTGTATAAATGGAATAAGCTTTTGTACTGTTTTCTTTAATCTTGGCATATATAATTTAATTTTAATTAACAAAAAGGAGAAAATTTCTCAAAGAATACCTATAAGTTACTTCTTGCATAATTGAACTAATACCATTAAAATGAAACTCTACGAGTCACGAGTTACAAGTTATTATTACTAATAAATTCTCTTGCATCATAATAACAAGTTTGATGATAAAACAGAGGACATTTTTTACAAGTAAATTTTATAAGTCAAAGATATCTGAATATCCCATTTCACGTAAAATTGTAAAATTGTGGAAAAGTCTAGAACCTATAATTTGTAATTTATCAAGTCACTAATATTATTCGTTAATAAATGATTGGGACGCAGTATGTAAGTAATAGATTCTAGAAAATGAAACGTTGTGGGGAATATCAGAAAAGAGTCCACTATAATAGATTACAGCAGCAGATACATAATTTTTACCGGCGAAACATATCGATACGAGGGGTAACTCTATAAAAGTTCTCCCGATTCACGCCAGTGCGTCAGTGAGCAATTGGACGCCGGAGCGTTCGTATCTCTCGAAGGTTACGCTCTTTCGTTACCAGTGCCGTATAAGATTCGCCGTGGTGTGTTCATATCGTTTCCGTTATTTTAATTCTTCGAACAACAATTTTCTCTCGTTTAAACGCGACATCATTACCGTGCATGTGTTATTTCGTGTTTGTTTCCTTCGGCCGATTATTTAATCCATACAATCGTGTTAGGAATAGTCGTGAAACAGATAGAACTGGTACCTAACCTCTAACGATATTAGCTTGCTGACAAGAGATATTCAACGCTGTCATAGGCAAAAAGTCACGTGTATTGGAAGAGTGTGATGTTTAGCGTGCACGCGATTCTTTCTTGCCACATGTTTACGATCTAAAATTACATAGTGCAAATAACTTGGAACGAAATACATTGCCGATGAGAATCATTCAAGTGACTCAAAGTTAATGTTTATTCTGCTTATTGCACCTCGATTTCTGCAAGGAATTTTTCTTTGACGAAATAGTGTCGAGGTTAAGGACGCATCAAAAAAGAGTCTGAGGTCATTTCGAACGGTATGTATATAATATCTTTCATCATCTATCGAAAAACAAGTAACCGTTCTTTTCAATCAAAATAAATATTCGTAAAAAGGCGGATTGTTGTAAATATTTATTATTCTTTTTTCTTTTTTTATGTTTGTGCGATTTTACAAATACCGTTATTCTGCTTGTACGATTTATTTTATTGCCAATTCAAAGATAACATTGCAATTAAGTGAATCGATTCTTGGAGTCACGCGTTTCTCTAACGGGAGAGGATCGATCGTTATCGTTGTCGAGTTGAGTTATTCAAATGAGTTACTATATGATTTGTGTAACTACTAAGATAAGATAAATTATCGACACAAAATCCATTCTTTAAAAAACTCAGATTAATTCGGCGTGTCTTTATGCAGCATCAATTATCGCGATCAAAGAGAGGGCACTTGCGTTGTAAATGTACGCCATGGTAACGTGTTCAAACGACACGTGGTATCTTCGGTTCCTTTCGTATCGATTCGGTAGCCCTCGTACGTTTAAAATCTATTTGCAAAAATCAAACTATGGGTGGAATGCGAGCCTTTAAAAAATTATCTTATTACGAAAAAAAAAGAAAAATTAAATGATATTGAGAACGACTTTGTATTCTCCCTTTCTGGCGAATCTGTCTAATCTATCGTGCAAAAAGTTGGTGAGAGGTCACAAGAAAAAAATTCGTATAGATTACATTCTCGCAATTACTGTTCGCATAATGGAAAAATATCAGTATGTACAGTATGTGGATAGAAATGACCATATTTCGATAGTATTTCATAAACTTTTTTCCCATAATATATTAACTGAATTAGTACATAAATCTATAATGATAAAAACAAAAATTTTGCTCGTTTATGGTTGAGATAAAATTAGTGAATGATTCGCATCGTGGACACGTGGTTCGCCTTCGGTTGTTTTCGCTGATCCTCGCGTAAACTCGATGTCTGGCTAGACGCCACGATGCACACATACACGTCGATGCAAACCAGTTCATACCGGGTTGTTCATGAGTGTAGACCGAGTTTGAATGTAAGTGGAAAGATTAAAAAAAGAAAGTTCTTCCAGATAATGTTTCATTTGTTTCCCTTTGATATACTTCATTACTCTATCATCTCTTTAAATCTACGCAATGCTGTTATTATAATTTATAGAAAAAAAAATTTGATTGCTTTTTTCTGAGACACTGTAGACACATGATGGGCATGCCTACCTCTTTATCAAGAGAACGAGGATTTGGCAAATGTAAAAAGGAGAGGGGGAAGAAAGACTGACAATCAGTAAGGGCGATAAAACGAATGAACGTCAAAGAAAGAAGGAGCGGGTGGGATGAAGCGAGAGAGACTGAAAGAGGGAGACGGACAGGAAAGGAGAAAGAGGGGACGAGAGCGAAAGAGCGTCTGAGTCTGAACGGTGGAGGTTCACTTGGATACTCTCGGTCAGTCACATACGCAACGCGGAACAGTGAATAGTGAATACTTTTTTCTGTAACGAATCGATTAATTTGATTTCGTCATCAACGGTATCTACTGCGTGTTTAATATCTGTAGCATTTCGTTGATAGCTATTTATATCGCGTGTGTTTCCGCTTTCAAGATTGTGCGATTCGTTTGCTCCGATCTTAAGAGTGGTTAACCGGGGGTGTGAGTGGGTTTGTTACGTGCTAATTTTTCCTCTTTCTTCCATCTGGTTCGCCGATAGTATGGACAAAGGTATGTTTGCCTCCTGTTCAAAAGAAACACAATTTTACCCATCTATCGCGTTTCGACTGTTTCTCGATATCATTCAGAAACACGTGTTCTGACGTTCGCCACCGCTAACTCGATTCCTATTGGACGGAAATTCAATTTTTTTTTAGAACGTCTTACATAATGTACTTTTCTTATCTTTAATAGAACGTAAATTTTTGCAAGTTTGAGTGTAGTTCAGAAGATTGAATTTTTATACGTATATGCAAGTGTTCAGACAAAGAACATTTTACACGTGATTATAGTTGTTAGACCGATCGGTGCTAACACGCACATACTCGTATATGTTGTACAACTTTTGCACAGAAAATAAGAAGGAAAAATAACCTTGAATTTGGTATTTCGCATTTTACGCTAGTGTTTACTGACATGATCACATTGGAATGTTTCGGCAGTCTTGCAACTTATCGAATAGATAATAGAAAACAAAAACAAAAAAAGAAAAAGAAAAATGATACTCTTTCGATGAACGTAGGAACGTGCTGAAATGCTATTTTCTTTCCAAATTACAATTTTTTTATGATGAAATTAACGAGACAGTCCAAACAATATCCGCTTAATGATTCAATGAAAATTGTCTTAAGTAATGTTAGTATGGCAATGGTATGGCAATGTCACAATTGAGAAGTTGCCAGAATTGATTTCAAAGTAAGTTAGAGGGTCGACCTAATGGTATTATTAGATTTCATATTGTAGTATTGTGAACTGTCGTATGGGAAAGATTCACAGCTTCTCATTTTCAACGTGTTCAATTATGACAGCAGACGAGTTAATTGACCAAAGCAAGCGCATACATCACGTGATAGAATGCATTTATACTGTACCAATATAAATCGAAATGATAGGAATGATCGTAAAATTAATTCGGTCACGCGTTGCTCCGTCAATCATCAACGATGTTTGTGACCCTCTACGACCAGAGAAAGCGGATACATACGCGCGGTCGCGCCTTCGGAAGTCTTAATCTCCGATTGGTCGAATTGGTAGGCGTTGGTTTCGAGGCGTCTTGCGATTGGTTCAACCAAGGGGGCTCGATCCTCAGCGATTCTCATTCCTCCACCTTCTCCTTCCTTTTCATTTGTGCTTTTGCATCTTTAATTAACAACTACGATTCTCCCCCAAGATTTGACGTAGTTATACAAAGAATCTAAATATATCCTAATCCTTTTGGAGATCTTCGAACTTTTCTTATTCCAATCTTGCACTATTCGATTGATACATTGCTTTTACACATATGTAAGTATGTATACGTATCACGATGATTGGAGTATCGATGCCAAGTTCAAAAGGTCATACTATCGAGTATCTGCAGGTTTTACTGTTCTCGCGTGTTTCAATGGTGGTTTTATTTGAGCGATACTATGGTCGTGACGAATGTTCGATCGTCTACTACCAATGAGCAGGTTATTTTAACTCTTGTGACGTAATGAGAAGCGCTAGGAGACTTTGTACAATCTCGTACGATGAGATGTGTGCTAACTGACGATGCAATTTCAGTCGCGGCAACTTCAATTCGTATAGTCGATAGTATTGAGGAAAAAATCTTCGTAGAAGTTAAAAAAAGACCAAGAAATTGGCAAGTAATCCTGCTACTACGGAGATTGTCTGGTTAGAAAATTAGAAGACTTCAATTTCGTAGACTACGGGAGAGCCTTTTTGTTGAACTGCGGTTATATGAAGTTTATATGAAATTGGTTCAATGAATTTACGCATCTTAAAGCTCCTGTTATATTATTTTGTACATTTTTGTATATTTTAATTTCCCATAAATGCATAAACATTCGCATTCTGATTATAATATTTAATTAATTATGAAACAAAAAGGACGACTCTTTTGGAAATTGAAATATGTGACTAGATCTACATTTTCAGAATCATGACTTATATTGGTGTGATTTTCAGCCCGCTGTTTATCGCAACAGTATTAGTATGATCTTTCGAGATTATAAAATCCTGAGAAATGAACGATAAGCTTCAAAATTTCAAAACCGTGAAACAGCAATAATTCGAATGTTGCATGAAACACGCAAGAAGCGCGGGAAGAACGTCACGTTGCAACGTCATGGGTCGAATGTCGGATAGTCGCGTAGGTAGTAGAGAACCTCGACCGAGAAGATGAGATTCGAGTAAAAGTTGGCAGCTGTACCTTCGTTTCGTTTTGTCACTGGCCTAAATTCCGGCTTACTCTCGTCTTTTTTGATCATTGTTTAAATGCAACTTTCTCCTCATAGACAATGATAAAAACTTAATTGGAAAAACAAATTGATTACATTTGTTTTCATTAGATGAGTTAACGATTTTGCGAGTTATCGATAAACTAACATATGCTTATACATTTATAGGAAGTCGAAATGTATAGAAATACAGAAAGTATGCATAATACGGAGAAATATATAAAATATTGTAAAAGTATACGTAAATTTAATATAAAGTTTCTTCGTGAAATCGTTAAATAAGACGCACGTTCGAAGAATGCTTCTAGTGATATATATCTCGTTTTATAAATAAATATTATAAGCCGTTGTTAATTTTATTTTACATGTACGTATACGTATAAAAATATAATATATTGCATCTTTATAATATATGAGGAATAGAATATAAGTCTCTATCTAGATACCATCTTTTCATTTGTATATATAAAAATATGAATTTCCATCGAAAATATGAATCCGCAGTCCACTTATGGATTCACGAATTCGATCTTCAAAAAGAAAGTTACCGATCGATTCGAAAGCGGTCAACAAATTAGCAAACGATATAATATAAAAAGATACTTGAAACAATGAATTTTATTTGACTAACTAGCGTGTCATTGAAAGAGGGAAGGTCAAATATCGAGCTTCCATGAGACTTGATCATTAAAATCGTGAGGAAATTGTACGCGTGTTCGTCGATCTTCACTGGGGGCTCGTCGATGCGCGAGCTCGATGATTGGTCGGTGTATAACTTGACGTCAACGTGCAATGAAATAATCGAGGGCTCGCGCAATTGCGCTTTATTATTTTGTTCCTTCCTTGCAAATCAGCCCTGGTAAATCAGAATTATCGTGATTAGACGTTATCGGCGAACGAGTCGCAATAACGACGAAATTTTTCCACGTTAGATGTTTCAAAATAGATTCAATCCGAAATTATTCAAAAGAATAAAGCGATTTTTCTTCTTATTCATCGACTAAACAGATAGAAGAAAATGCGTGAATTCTCTGATTTTAACCGAGTTAATTTGGTTTTACGGAAAAGCAGAAAAAATGATGGATACATAGATTGAAACGATGTTGCATCATCTCATGGTATCTACATATCACGTAGGCCTTCGCTCATCTGGACGCTATAGGACGCGAGACGCGACTCGACGCACGCTTTACCTGTTACATAGACCAGCGCACATTTCGGTATACGTGCCGATGCACACGCCACGTCGCTGTATCCCGTGATCACTTTAAATTTTAAGTAAACGAATCGCTGTTCTCGCCACACAGATTCCGTTACGCGCAACATACGCTGCTGCTTGGACCAGTTGAACTGACTGGATTTGGCTCGTTGATCCATAATTGAGACATTCGTCTTTTATTGCGTAAACGTGTCCTTTTGTTTCGTATACCAAAAGCTTTACATTACCAACAGATGTTTAGCATTCGCATTATCGACCACAACCGCTATTGCCTACTATCAACACTATTAGCGACTTGTACATTTTGTTACGTTATCTCCTCAAAAGATGGGAGCACCAACGTTCTTAGCGATTTTTTCGTCTTTTGAGAGTTTGGAGGACTTGTAACCGAATTAAGCGTAGAGTAATTCGTATCGTGTCACGCGTACATTTTTTAAATTCAATGATTTCACAAAACGATTCAAAAAACAATTTTACATAACGAAATTTATTCAATTAATTACGGTTAGCTAGATAAAAAGGAGAAAAATACGTAGAAGTAATCAATTTTGTTTCGTGAGTTGACACGTTCCTTTTTAATCAGTTCGTGCATAATCGACGCATGGCTTGATCAGCATAACATCAACATTATTTTTTTCAGTATTTAAGCTTAAATCATCATTACCAATGAGCAAATTTTTGCAGCAGATTCGTAAAATAATTTTAATTTTTATGTATTTACAAAAGTTATCTCGCATTCTTCTGCTTTTCGTTGACATTCAAGGACACGTGTTCAATTCAGTGATAATAATTACTTGACATACCTTTAAATTCGTTAATCTTTCGCAGCGTAATCGTCGCGAATTATTTAGCATATGTATTCGGTGTAAATATTCGTCAGGGACGAATATTCGCGAACGTTGATCGTTTGGGTCACGTTCATCGTCATACATATAGATCGAATCGTGAAAGGAAAGGAAGGGAAGAATATTCGGCCATTGTTGATTGTCGTAACGCGTTACAGAGTACAGGTGTGCAGCTGTGTCGCAACGTTTGAATAAAACGCACGTTCGTGAATTATCAAATAATAGCAGTTTTATTACACGGATGGCAATTAATTTGTCGTTATTTTTCGTATACTACACAACGATCGACAATAATACGACTTATTGTCGTATCGTGACCTTCTACTTTGTAGTATTTCACATCAAACATATTCTCGTACCTTGTAATTCGACTGAACGAGAATTTTAAAGAGAGTGCTACAGATTATTTTTCGTTTCTTTCTGGTTGTTATAGTTGTCGTCACCGTTATTGTGCCCTCTCGAAACCGCGAGCCCTCCACTCCGACCTATTTCCAGCTAAAAATAGCCAATAGAATGATTGTCGTTAGAGCAACGTTCATTCGGTCGCCGCGTATCGCTATTAAACTTGAAGACTTTTTACGCGCAATTGACACTCTTCTCTCCCTTTGCTTTGCCTTCCTCGTTCTTCTTTTAGTCAACTCCTTTAAGCAGGAGTCTTTCGCCGCGAAAGTAACGTGCGCGTTGCTGTCCCCACTTCGCTGCCAACAGCGAATAATAAGCAACGAGATACGCGCAACATCGCTGGCCGCCGCACGCACGCGAATCAGATACTTTTAACTTGAACCAGATCTATCACACCTTGTCACCTCTATCCAACCCACTAGTCTTCCCGTACTTCGTGCTTATTCTCTCAAACTCGCTTTCACTTGTGTGACTGTTCCTTTCACGGCCATGTTTCTTTTTTTACTGGCAATTATAAACCACGAAAGAAAGCGACACGAACGTGCCACCTTTTTTCTTTTTTCTCTATTTTATTCTTCCTTTTTTCTTTTTTGACCGACAGACCTTGAAACAAATACATCCTAGTATTACTGTATCACTTTCGACGAATAACAAGCGAACCTTGCTTTTGTTTTCAAATATCATAACGTCAGATTAGAATATGAATATACATTATGCTTTTTTGTTTTCAAATACGGTAACGTTAAGTTAAGTTAGAACGTATATATTAATTTTGTGTTTCATTTTCAAATACAATAACGTTAGATTAGGTTAGAATATGAAAATGAATGTTGGCTTTCGTTTTCGAATACGATAATGTTAGGTTAGGTTAAATATCAATAGATCAAAATATAAACATAAATTATGTCTTTCGTTCTGAAATACAACAACGCTTAGAAACAGGTTAGATTAAAATATATTGTTTCCAGATATATATGTGGACGACATCTGGCAAATGTGGTAGCTACTAGCTTCTAGCTACCATCGTCGCGTCCTTGACCGGTCGAATTTAGCACATAGATGGTTGAGTATAAGAGGTTAGATGAGGTTAGAATCGTGGCTAGAATCGTTGAGAGTAACGAAAAGTTGTTGTCAGAGGGGAAAGAGAGTAGATTCGAATCTGTGATCATGTCGACGAGGCGCGGGACGATGGTGGTGCGACATGGGCCGATCGGGACCAATCGGGACCGCGATACCGGGGGCTCGGCTGTAGCGTTCCTTGCGCATTCCTCGGGCATTCCTCGCGCACGGCCTATCACGAGCTCATAAAGAAGCCGCGTACCTTCTCGGCCGATTTAGTCGCGTACCGTACCTATTGCCGCGTAGCGTGCATCGTGCACCGTACACCGTGCACCTTCCCCGCACGAGCACCACCGACCTTTCATCATCCAAAATTCCTCGAAATCGGGCCTATTTATATTCGACTAATCCTTCTTTCCCAACTTGTGACTACATACTGCTCGTTAAGTCGCGGTCAATTAAAATTGTTTTTCGTTATATCCTCGACTCAAGCAACGATCTGCAACAGCTATCGTTGTAAATTGGCCAAGGATTCCGGAAAAGCAAAACTTTGGCGTTTGTGCCAGCAAACTATCGTCGAGTCGTAAGTATCGAACGATCGATCGAGACATCGTAAGGAAGGAAGCAGACGACAGCAGTGTCGTTAACAGAGATCGAGGAATCGTTAGGCGCGTAGGTATTACGTTGCAGCGATGACCTTTCTGCGCTCGAAATTGTATAGTTTTACGATATCGTGTGTCCGCGTCGCGTAAACGATCCACTCGGCTGATCAGTTCTCGTGGCGATTCTGTCCATTCTCTCGACTAGAGAATCGAATTGAAAATCGCGAATCAAATGAAATCGTCGTTGGAATGGCGAGATGCGATACTATGACCACGTGTACTTGCGTCAGGAAGTCAGCTGGAACGAGAGACAGGTTTAAAAAAATATTATTCGTGGAAATGAAACGGTTGGTCGATGCACGTTTTGTCCGCGTGATAGTAAACGCGTGAATGTTATTGCGATCGCGGCTAAATACCTTGTGTTTAATGGGTGTTGCTTTAAATTTAAACGTACATAGGTATATTCCAGCTGTAATTAGCGGTTGGTCTGTTTCAAGCAGTCGAATCGAGTTGTCGCTGTTATCGCCACCATAGTCGTTACCGTCTTCGTTCGGATTACAGTAATTGCAATCGTCATGACTTGGACGTGTTCGCGGTATATCGTGCTCGTGAACGTCATTCGTTTTTTTAATTCCCACCTGTTTTTTCATTCTCGCCAGCTGCGCCGTCTATTTCAAAGTCGTGAACTTTCAATCGAGATTATACACCTTGTCTCTATTATAAATTGAGAGACAGAATTCTATTGCATATTTTCGATTACGTCGTGTCTTAAGAAATGAAATCTTCGATTTGTTTGAAAGATAAAACCCTAACATATATTTCTGATTGGTCGAAATTCAGATAACGAGACATCTAAATACACATAATTTTCACAGGTGAATAAAATCATCTGTCTGTGGAGGATTACACGTGCCAACTCTGTCGTTCGCCACTCTTTATGCAACATTTCGCAGCGGTTTCTTTCGCCGTTTCACCGACGGCCTCCAATTAACGAGATTGCTGGTGAAACGGCGCCGCGATAAATCCTTCAAGCGATTCGCGATGCGTATTCGACCTTGCTCGTTCGTTTCTCATGGAAATTTCCCTAATCGGCCTAATGCGATCGCGCGTATCGCCAGCAAGATCGTTGGTCGATTTTGCGCTTGTCGATAGCGTCGTTTATCTCCTTGACAAACGATTTTGACGCAAAGCCAGCGAAAATGCGAGTCGATCCAGATGGGCATACACGTTGACGAGATAATCGGCTCCTCCTTCCACTCGGCGAATCTTCAACATCGGTCCAACCGACGAGCGGAAGGAACACGCGTTTACGATTAGGCGTCAGTAATGGTTGGTAACCGGCACGTTATTTTTAAGCGGCCATACCGTCAAAAGCTCTTTCGCCTTCTATTCAAAGACGCGAATAGAATGGCGCGATTTGTCCCCTTGCCTCTTTGCTTGTGCCGACTCTCGTTGCGGCCATTTCTCCGACTGTTGTATAAATTCCGTGGGTGATCGAGCTTTGTCGCCCGCCTCTCGGTTCCGTTTGATTTTCAAATAATTTTTTTATTCGTTGGCTCGGTCGATTCCGAATAAGAGAGAGTGGAATTGTACATTGAAATTTTGGTTCAGACAGCTCGCAATTAGAGTAATATTTTTTTTATTTAGGATTTAGTTCTCTGTGAGGTTTCATTTAGAGAGAGGGAGTGACGATAGGACAATTTGCATGAACAAGGAGATGGTTTCTATACTTAAATTGTATTTATCGGAAGGGAAAGAAAGTTCACTACACAATTACTGCATGAATATCAGAGGATTATAAATTTATAAGGTCTTTCATTTATTTATTCAAAATATTGGGAAATGGAGCAGTCTTCTTATTGTGGCAATTAACAAGAGACGGCCGCGATGATTCAGATTTCCTGGCGGTTAATGTGCATGTCAATGGAAGTTAACAAGGAAAAACGAGTTGGCTTGTTACTCGGATTTCCAGTTTCTTGTACATAACGTTATCTCCTTTGTGATCGGAAAAAGTGCGAATAATAAAATCGCCAAGCAAAGTTATGATTCTGTTTCTTACAATTTACACGTTCGTACGACCGGAGTTTGGAAATTTTTTTAAAAAATAAGAGCTCGGCTAATAAACAGATAAATTGGTATTAAGCGAAATTTCGTTCATGTAAATGGAGCTTTACGGCATGGAAATTTCTGAACGAGTAACGTTGATTAGCTTTTAAAGAATACATGGAATTTCACAAAATCTGTATATTATTATGTAAATATTATTACATACAATTTTCTTTCATCCTTTCTAATAATTCTCAACTCAACTACAACGCAAAGTACGAGATATCTCGTAGTAAACAGTGGATGGATTAAAGTAGGATGAGTATCGTTGACTAAAAAGTGTTAAATAACGCGAATAACTAGATAACACACGCCGTATAGTGGAAAACGTGTTATTCGATGCTTAATAGGTCTTCATCGTAGTACATCGTAGTATATTTAGCAAAAGTGAAATGTCGCGTGCCATAGGCAAATCGTATAAACCAAACGCGACAGTGAGCGTGTTAAAGATTAATCGAAGCACGAATTTTCTGTTTCAGGGAGGATGATGAGGCCCTGGAGCTGAGACCGCCCCGCAGACTGCGTCAGACGGAAGGTCCGGTACCACAACCGATCTCCAAAAAGTAAGAAAAGCTCTAATATCGTCTCGCGTCTCGACCTTTCCACGTTGCTAGCGTACTCGCAAACAACTCGAGTATCAGAAACGAAACGATAGAACAAAGCGTTACAAAAAAAAAAAGAGCGAATACAAAAAAAACAGAGCTTAAGCGTGCGAGAGGGGGGAGAGAGAGAGAGAAAGGGTGAAAGGAGGCGACAGAAAGAAGCGGACAGAGAGCACAGGTGGTAACCAGAGCTAAGAAGAAGAAGGAGGAGCAGAGACTAAAATAGGAAGGACGAAGAAACGAATGCTTTCGAACTGAGACGGTGTATAGGTCGTCGAAACTATACAGGGTATGTTGCAGCGGTAAGCAGACGATCGAACGAAGAATTTAAGAAAGTTGGTTCGAGTGGCGCGCTTACTGCCGCATCGTTGTCTTCCGAATTCGAAGCAAAAGAGGAACTTGTTAAAAGAAGGGAAGTAAAGGAGACAAGGAGAGAAGAAGAGGGATTGTGTGAAAGGGTCGACCGGTGGAGAAAAAAATGGCTTGGAGCTGCACGCGCTGCGGTTCGACGAATATGCTGCTGAGTGCTGCGTTCCTCGCGCTTCTCGTCGTTGCTCCGTGTTACGCTAGCACAGAGAAGGCAAGCTACGTGAAACCGCCTCCGTGTCAGAGGTAAGTACACCATCTAGAAGCTAACGCGTAAAAGTCGCCGAGGTAGCCGTGTCCGCGATGCTCGTATCTCGAGCCGAGAACCGCTCTTCGCTGTCGCGTTTTCTCCACCTTTCTCTCCTCTTTTCGCCTCGTGCCCTGCCACGCGTCCTTTCGTCCCGTTTTCCTCGCGCGGTTCCGTTGGTACGCCCGATTAATCAACGTCTTGTTTTGCCATCGAATCTACCGTATCGCGCAGAACGGCCTCAGAAGCGTCCTTTCGCGGCCAAAATCAAACTTTTGAAACTGTGTATTCGTAGCAAGAATCTCTTACAACTGCCGCGTCTCGTAACCAGACTGCGGATATTTGTGTAAATACGCGGATACAGATATATCTCGCGAGCACAGTTATTTACATACTTGTGCGTGTTATGAACGTTTTGTTATTTACGTGCGTGCAAAGAGCGCAAGCTTTATTGTAATTTGAACCTTGAGAAGATGTATAAAAAGATAATTGGTAGTAATGGGCGTCGGACTTTTTTATACGAATGTTTACACCGACGTTGACTTACACGAGCGTGTAAATTTTACTTCCAGCAAATTTTTAATCTTCGCAAACCCCCGAGAAACAGACGTCCGAGCAATTTTTCACGTTACCAAATTTCTGAAATTATGGCGTAGGAATTCGTACTTTGGTCGAAACAAACTCCGACGACAAAAGAATTTTTCGCCCGCTTCTTCACCATCGCTAGGCTTTATCGTTACAACTAAACGCTGTTTAATCAAAATGGTCGAACGTATTTCTTTTTTGCACAAATCGCTTAGATTAGTACCTGGACGTTAATGCGTGCTATCTATTGCATAAAGATAAATGGCCGCCTTTCATCGTCGAACAAAGTCATTGCCTGTCGACCGCGTTTCTTCTTTCATTTTGCCAGGTTTCGAGAGATACGTTCGCCGTGGCTTCTCGAATAGCATCGTTCGCCTGATCCATTAGTTTTCGCGTATTGGCATACACGTTACTTTTAACGTCACTCCGTAAAAGCTATTGGTTGACTAAAAATTGCTATTCGAGAAGCCAATACCGAACGTACCCTTGCGAGACCTGGCAAGATGTAACGAGAAACGCGATCGACACCAATTGGTGATCGTTCATTTCTAAGCAGACATCTTTCTTGATATTATACACCATAGGGACAGTGACTGCAAACAATATTGGCGCACACCCTTATTTACCATACGTTTTTCATCGCGTTCTATACATTTCATTTTCACAGTACGAAATTTAATATACCCGGGCCTAACCGATTAGCACGTAAATATTTTAAGAAATACGATGGCGTGGCAAAATACTTTCTGCAATCGCCACCGTAACTCCGTCCAAGTATGAACGAACGATTTGCGCTAAAAGAAGCTTTTCTTTTATTTTATCTGTAATTTTATTCCTTTTATTTGTTTTATACGGCTTAACGTGCATACAAATCGATCGATCGTATATTCTCTCTGGCTCGTACCATCGGTGTCGACTCTAATAAATTTAGATGTTGCTTCTCTCGTGGACAGAATACATCGGTATAAATATGTTTGTAATTTTGGCGACGAAATAGCGCATCCGAGACCACCGTGTATCGTCTGCGCGAAGCCTAGCATTTCACGCGCTCGTTGCGTAACCGGATGACTCGCGAGTCCCGGCCATTGAAACGAGGAATTCTCGTGTCCGGCATTGTCGTCACTCGTGGCAGCGCGCAAAAGGCGATCCGATGATCGACACGCGCGATCTCATCGCGTGACTTTCGACAAAATTAGTCGCGATTCTTTCGTTCGCAAGCCGTACTAATCTTATCAACCGGAAATAGATGCTCGATCGTCTGCAAGTTGATATTATTTGCGAACGCACGACTCTCGCTGATTCATCGTCGAGGAGAATGCCAACGAAATTGGTTCGTTCGTCGCACGTTTTCTCAGCTTCCTCGGCGTATCGCGGAATCGTCGCGAATTACGAGATCGTGGCGAAGTTGCAGCCAGCGAGAAACGGCCTTAACAATGAACTTGGCCGAACGAAACTGCGCGTGTCTCGCCTAAATTAGCGTGTTCCGCAAGTACAATGAACGTGACCTTAACGCGCGATACGTCGAACGAACCGAGCACCGTATTTGCGAGGTTTACGAGCGATTTCTCTTGCATTCGCTCGTCCCTACTCGGCTCGGCTCGGCTAGCGAGGCTGATGATGTTTCGCTGAACGTTTCTTCGTTCGGATTAGTCGAATTACGCGAAACCCGTGTTTTTCAGTTCTGTCGGGTATTTTTAATAGAAAATAAGAAATAAACACCAGGTAACACGTAACATGATGATCGTATAGTAAATCATTGTAACGCTCGTAGTAAGCATCGGAGGAGTCGTACATAGCTTTTACGAACACGTGTGCGTGTCTTACACGTAGCGTTGCGAAGTTGCATACGTAAAATTTGTTTACGATAAACGTTCGAATGCTTTCGCGAGTCATTGCTATAACTTAGAATCGACTAAATGCCTATGCTTCTGGACAGGAATATCCGCAAAATGTTAATTACGAGCTTGATTACAATCTGAACGGAATAAGAATAGACCTGGCTGACAGAGCCAAGGAAAAATCGGCGTGGTTTTCAAAACTAATATTAGCAAGTACGAAACTGAAAATAACGTTATACAATAGCTTGGCGATCGCTGTTTCTTCCAAGAAATCACCGCATCCTCGCTTGAAGCTAGAAAGCGGATTTCTAATGAGACGAGCGGAATCTAAGTAAAACAACGGGTTTGTATCAACGTCTTTTAAAACGAGCTTCGCAATAACGTTCTTCAAGCGCTTGAATTTTATCGACGTGATGAACGAGGACGAGAGCAGAAACTGGGTAAGAATATTTCACGCCAAGTAAATAGAACGGTTTCAAGTTACTCGAATTGATCCGAACGAGGCGTTGCGTTTCAGCCGCGTACGATAGCTTATCATAAAGGTAGTAAATATCAGCTACGAACGAGATAATGGATTAGCCACGTTATCGTAGCGAGATCACAGTTTCGCGTTTTACAAAGACTCTCGTTTGTCGACGAGATGCGCGATAACCAAAGCACACGTGGTTAGTTCGATTCGCACGACGCGATACATCGTGCGTTCCTATAACACGCGGCCGCAGAAAAATTTGATTATCACGATGGCGATGAAATTGAACGAAACAAAATGAAATTGGACGAAGCGCTCCAGCTTCGAATTATTTACACGTGACCTTCATTAAAATAAGAGCCACCGGGCTAATTGATTGGTCTATAAAAAGATCGGTCACGACGAATATCGACCTATCGAGGGATCACGTTGCGTTAACGCGACGTGTATCATTTACAACTTTGCGCCATCGATTTAGTTTCTTTTCGGTCTACTTTTTAACGTTACAAAGGGAGAAAAGAAATTCCATGAATTCGGTCGACGCTGCTTCCGTGCAGATTCTATAACTTGCAAATACTCGTAAACTTTTCTTTTTATTGCCATTTGTTATCCCGCGCGTATGTTTCAAACGATGCAACGTTCGAAAGACGGCTCGTCGTTCGGATATTCGCGTGACACGTGTGGAGGTCGATATCGCGCGGAATTTTCGTTCCACGCTTACATGGAAGAGTATGGTAAATCCTTGACCAAATCCTGAGACTCGTGTGGTCGGAAATTGCTCGTGACGTTCGACGGTGCCTCGTTAACGAGAAGAATACGACGAGTTCGGGGAAATCCGCGAGACTCTGAAGATTTCTACGATACGGATTCGACGTAGACGAGCGACGCGTATTTCTTGAGAAGATTTATTTCAATTAGAAAAGTACGGGTAAATGGTTTTGCTACGATCTTATCTTTTACAATCGCCATAACTACGTACGATATAACATCGAACAGAATATCGTCGCTCGATTAAGTTGATATTCCTAGAGCGAACACAAAGCAATAAAACTGTCGTTTGCAATCATAAGTATGTTTACTTGCTTCTCGCGTTATCTAACTGACGAAACGCGCGTAAAATTGGCGAAAGAAATGTCGCTCGTCTGCGTCGGACCACAAGACGCAAGGGCTGGTAGGAACGAGACGCAAAGTTATCGAGATACACAGCTAGCGAATTCTAGCTCGTTTCGACTGGAATTTGTCGTCTGATTCTATCGAACGTGGATGAATCGGAAAATCAGCGTACTGATGGGACATACGCGTGCGTTTCTGTGGCTTGCAGCGATATTTACTGCCATGGCGAGCTGCTGCACACGATACAGATGGCCTCGATCTACAAGGACTCGAAGACGTTCGTCGACATGAAGATGAAATTCTCGCCGAACGAGACGCTGCTCCTATTTCGCGAATTCATGGAAAGCGTGAATCAAACACCGACCAGGAACCAGATCGAACAATTCATCAACAACACGTTCGACCAAGAAGGATCCGAGTTCGAGGAATGGAACCCAGTGGACTGGACCAGCCAACCGAAGTTTCTTAACAAAATCCACGATCACGATCTTCGCAAATTTGCCTCTGATTTGAACCAAATTTGGAAAATGTTGGGACGAAAGATGAAAGACGACGTGCGGGTCAACGAGGATCGATATTCCATCATCTACGTGCCGAATCCGGTGATCGTGCCCGGCGGCCGATTCCGCGAGTTCTACTACTGGGACTCGTACTGGATCGTGAAAGGGCTGCTGCTTTCGGAGATGTACACCACCGTCAAAGGAATGTTAACCAATTTCGTCTCTCTGGTGGACAAGATCGGTTTCATCCCGAACGGAGGCAGAATCTACTACGCTAGGAGATCTCAGCCTCCCATGTTGATTCCTATGGTCGAAGAGTATCTGAAGGTTACCAACGACTACAAATGGCTGGAGGATAACCTTCACCTTCTAGAGAAGGAGTTTGAATTTTGGATGACCAATAGGACGGTGGACGTTGAAGTGGATGGAGTGAAATACACTTTAGCCAGATTCTTCGAGGAGTCTTCGGGACCTCGACCAGAATCCTACAAGTAAGTAAGTTGACCAGAATGTCCTAGGAGAAGAGTGGATTCTCGATTTTCCCTACGCAGTCCTGTCTCGTCCTCTTCCTTCTTCGGCGCTTTCGTCGCCGATCCTTCGTCGCGACCGAATCTCGTAACGCGTTCTAACGAGCACATTTCTACCGACCAGAGAGGATTACCTGACCAGCCAAAGTTTTCGCACGAACGAAGAGAAGGACAACTATTACGCGGAATTGAAGACCGCGGCCGAGTCCGGCTGGGACTTTTCTAGTCGATGGTTCATACTAGACGGCACGAACAAAGGTAAAGCAGCCGCGCATTGTTTTCTCGCGTTATCTCGAAAGCGAGTCCAAGTTTGCGGATTCGAAGATAAAACGATTCCTTAGATTCGTCCCGTTGACGATTAGTAGTCGCTGTTTCGCTCGCGTCATTGCTGTTCTCCGCGCGGCTCTTTGCGATCAAAAACGCAAATTATATCGCAACGCGTATTTTCAACGAGATGATGCGTAATTTTCGAGAAGGAAGGTAGATTCTCGGAAAAAAGACGTCCGAAGGGATATAAGCGTAAAGAAGACGAGGAGAACAGCGAGGTTAGAGGTGTTTAGTTACTTCGTATCAGACTCTCGTATCGCTCGGTAGTACGTGGGTAATTTCATTAGAATACAAAGAATTAATGCTACAATCACGAAACGCGGAGCTCGATAAAACTTTTCATCGGAAGACAAGATATATGCAAATACTTCTCGTAGCCACATCCGCGTCGAGCGTATCGTATCGTATCGTATCCTGTAGCGTCGCCGTGTCCCATTCACGATGAATAGCAACGCGGCCACTCTACGAACTTCTTGTTTAGGTAACCTGACGAACTTGAAAACGAGATACATTGTCCCCGTGGACTTGAATTCGATAATATATCGAAACGCGCAGCTGCTAGAACAGTACAATCAAAGGATGGGCAACGAGACCAAGGCCGCGTATTACCGGAAAAGAGCGGAGGACTGGAAAAGAGCGGTCACGGCCGTACTGTGGCACGACGAAGTCGGTGCTTGGCTCGACTACGACTTACTGAACGACATCAAAAGAGATTATTTTTATCCGACGAACGTTCTACCGCTTTGGACCGATTGTTACGACATCGCAAAGAGAGAGGAATACATAGCGAAGGTGCTCAAGTATCTAGAGAAAAATCAAATAATGTTAAATTTGGGCGGTATACCGACCACCCTCGAACACTCTGGTGAACAATGGGATTACCCGAATGCCTGGCCGCCCTTGCAATACTTTGTCATCATGTCGTTGAATAACACCGGAGACCCGTGGGCGCAGAGGCTCGCCTACGAGATCAGCCAACGATGGGTTCGCAGCAACTGGAAGGCGTTCAACGAGACGCACAGCATGTTCGAGAAGGTAACGCAAAATTCCATGGGATCTAGGTAAACTTATGTAACTGTAAACGAATAGACCGTCTGTGACATGTTCGTTTCACAGTATGACGCCACGGTATCAGGCGGTCACGGAGGTGGCGGTGAGTACGAGGTGCAACTAGGTTTCGGTTGGAGCAACGGGATCATCATGGACTTGCTGAACAAGTACGGAGATAGACTGACAGCAGAAGATCGTTTCGTAATAGTGCAGAGCTTGGCCCCTCCAGCGGTCGTCGTTTCGACCGCCGGTCAAGTGATGACCGGTATTCTCGCCCTCGTAATATCGTTGGCCGCGGGATTCATCGGGTGAGGTGAGTCTCGTTCCCCTCTCGTCTTTTAGCTGCAGCCTTAGCTTAATTCCGTACGGGGATACGTGTGTCGATGGTACTTATCACCGTTGGAAAGAATAAAAAAGGTGGAAAATTAATCAGATTCAAAAGTGCTTACGTACGTTTACATCGGCGAAACAGAAATTTCATGATACCTAGAAATCGTAACAAATTATTCCATTCGCATCGATATCTCTTTCTCTCTCTAGTTTCCCAAGAAACGAATAATCGACACCCAGCCATTCTATTACAATTAAATATTGTATCACGTGGGTATTTTTCTCCTAGACACGTATCTCGTACACGTATCACGGTACACGTGTGGAATTAGCTATGGCCTTTCTATCGCTGAATAATACGTCACTCGTCTCTTCTCTTTGCTTTATGTTTCAGATATCCTTACGTGCGCGGTCTCTCGCATCTATCCGTCTATCTGTCGATCTGTAGGGGAATCTTTGCGAAATCAAGGCGTCTTTTATCGTTATTATGTAGTAGTATTAATCGATCGTAAACGCATAGATCCAACAATTATCCCTGTTTGCTATCGATCGTTTTTTCCCTTTGCGTTAACAGCTCGACGTTCAAGGGAAAAGCCGAGACTTATCTTGGCTATTGTTACGGTTATAAACGGTTTATCCAAAGACGTAACGTTTCCCTGTTGCCGCTAATTTTAGCAATTATCTTAAACGAACGTCGCTCGAGATTATCGATGATATTCCTTTGGAGCGCGGTATCGTGACAAGCTACAACATATTTCTCTATTCCATCCCGTGTCTCCGCGTCGTGTCGCGTGCAATATTCTGTGATTTTCGAAACGCCTCTTCGCTGGTCGAGGACGCGCTTCTACGATAACGATCTTTCGGTTCAGCTCGGTTGGCTCGCGGATCAGACCACGTGCGCATTAACGTGTACGTTAATTCGCGTAGAGGAATAGCCGAACGAGGGATTTCGCCATAACTTTCAGTATTAATTGAGTTGTATAGCTTTGCGTCGCCACCAAGGTATCCAGCTGAAAAGCGAACCACGCGCATGAATTTGAATAACAACGGTGTAAGGAAATCTTGTAGGAAAGGGTGGGAGGAGGAGCTTATATAAAGCACGTATAGCTACGAAAGCTTACGTAAAGTATGTATAACACCGACAAAGCACGCGGAGTATTCTGGGAAGAATTTTTGAATTAGGCGCGCCGCGTCTAAATGTTGTAGACAAATGTTGAAAAACACCTGTTGCATATACTATGGTGAAAGGATCGAGAGCGAGAATAGTAGCGCCTTGTAGTAGATCTTGTCTAGTCAATCCGACCACCGTGCTACATCGTGCGTGTACCAAAGAGGCCTTATCAACAACCCATCTCCGAACCATGCTATTCCTCGAGAAGTATTTATTTTTCTACGTTTCGTGGCTAGCAATGATGATTCTTTATTGGAATAATCGCTACTATTAGATTTACGGGATCTCCAAGTATCGGGTAATATAGCGTGTAAGTTCGCTTTTAAGTATCGACACGTTGCATTAGCAATACGTCAGGATTTGTCGTCTTAGTTTTCAATATATTTATTTAAAGGGTATCGAGTTAACGTAACAGAGTATAGCGTTCGCTGGTAACGCTCGACGCTTACAATTAGACCAACTATTTCGTGATAGTAGTTGAATCGTTCGAATAAATAAAGTTTATTAGTAAATACGCTCGTTCCACGCGTCCTAACGGGTCGTTGATCGATCCGTAAAGCAGGATGGGATGGTTGCAGGACGACGAAACAAAGTAGGAACGACAAACGAGACAGAGTAAAAGAAACGTCGCTCGTATGAAAAAGGTAAACGGAGACCGTCTTCGATTGTTTCCGGTCAACGATATCGGCATGCTTCCTCTTACCTAGGTTTACCTGCGTGTGTGCTGATTTTTAAATAAAGAGTATATATTAATCAGAAAATTTACCTAACCTGTTCCTCTAAAGTTTCGTCCTCATTGAAGCGATTGAACAACGAGGATCTTCTTACTCAAGTTGCATACCGCATGAAAAAGTTACGGGTCGTTGCTCGGTGTTCTTTTTTATGTTCCTTCGCGTTTCTGTCGTTGATGACGAAGCTTGGTGCTTCTTGCCTGTTTCCGTAATGCCGAAGACCGAGGCTAAAAGTAAGAAACACGCAGCAACGCGTTGCAACAGAAACAAACGTTCCTTCAGCGTGTACAGTTTGTCAACTGTTTTACAAAGCATTTGGGTGCAAACAACTTATTGAAAACAATTTTCGCTTTGAAATTAAAAAAAGAGAACTCCAAGTGATTAATTTTACGATTCGATATTTGTTGAGTTCCGTTCGGAACATGCAGCAACGACAGGCAACAAAAAAGCTGCTCGGTGTTGCTTCAGCGAGGACGCAGTCTATCGTCTCTCCGATCCTCAAAATTTATCCCTTTTGACAAATCCAAATCCGTTTCGCATATCCATTTAAATAAACTCGCATTTTTGCAACTACAGCTATTTATTCGCGCCACTGTCCCGGTTGATCGTGCTGAAAAACAACGCATAAAAGTGAACGTGACGATTTCTCGCATAACATTTCTCTTTTATCTCTTTTCTCTGTTTGTCTTTGTTATCGTTAAACACATAAAATGGACTCATTTCGAGAACGTGGAATGACAATGTTAGAACTCGATCGTATTGTCGAGACAATCGACATTGACTGTCTGACGGTTACGCCAATTTCATGGCGACGCACGGAACACCGGAAGTCGCGACACGTAACACACGTTCGCTATATCGCGCCGACGTAACCGCGATCGGTAAACCAACGCGAAACAACATTTTCTCGTCGCGACACTTCGATTCTACACGATCTACATAATTTATCGTTGTATTTTATTAGCAAACGGATAACAAAAACAATTTGTTCGATCTGAGAACGTCGAACGAAAGTTTATTAGTCGTTCGATCGTTTATCGATAGAACAAGGATACGTTTCAAGCGTTGGTCGCGTAGAGTCGTGTGAATCCCATGGACCTAACATTAACATACATACACTCACATACGATGACTCATGAAAGTATTCGAACACTCGTAGAAACTGTTGGAATATGTTATGTATGTTATGGAAAAGATTTTGCATGACACGAGATCATCGATAAAGTTTGAAACTAACAGTTTCGCTAAAGCTATTATTTAAACAGCTACGTATCTACTATATTATTATTATCATTTTTAATGTATTTAAATTATATTACATTTTTACAAACTATATGCCTACAGCAAATATCTTGTAACTCCTATGTAGATTTTTAGACTGCTTTCAAATTCTATCACCGTGATTACGATACTTGTGATTCGTTATAAAATTTCGAAAAGTTTCGTATGTTGTAGGTATATGCGTAATATATTTAGAAAAACTTTCTACGATAAACGTTTAAATACTTCTGCGAGTCAAATACTTTTCTCATCACTGTACGTACACGTGTTCATACGGACGTGACGGGAACGCATCATCGAAGCACTTGACACCAGTTCTCACAGAATCGATCTTCAAGATGGTGTATCCTCTTTAAAGCGTACATCGCCAATTGCGCTTCGTTTCTTCCTGAAATATTACAGAACGATATTACGCTATTCCCTCGTGAAAGTCGATAGCAAATGGTGGACGATTCTTAAATACCTCGCATAACGATACAAATCGATGGAATAGGAATTAGGAATCGCGATTGACAATCGACTAATCGAATCGTTTGCTACATTTACAGAATGGTGGTTTACAAAAGGCGACACTACTATGTTCCTGGACCATCGACGATGCCAAACAAGAGAAAAGTGATCTCACCGACCGGAAACGTTTATCGAAAGAGGATCGCCTACACTGAATTGAAGGACATGAACAATGATTGACGACCGTTGCTCTTTTAGAAAGCCGATTCGTTTAAAGAGACTCTTAAAGCGCAACGAGAGCACAAGAAGACCGGGGATAGGATAAAAGGAGCGCAGACGCAAAAAGGACACCAACTAGAAACCAGAAACCGTCGATTACTGACTGATCGCGATCAAGATCGACCGTGAACCAACCAACGAAGATCGTCGCTTTCGATTTTCTCGCCAAAGGCTAGAAAGCTTGGTAACAATTCGTGTGCGGTTTCAGATCGTCCTGGCACGATTCGACTACGCGAACATCATCGCCGTTGATTCGCGCACGCATCCATCGCGGTGAATCTTCCGACTCGAACGTTTTTACGGTCGTATATTCGTAACAAAAGTTCGCACGTTGGTCGTGCGTGATCACGTCCGTCTCAAGTTCTTTTTCTCTTTCTCGGTTTTCAATTCGGTAAGTGGATCGCGCGCGCTACATTCGCGGGGAAGGTGATACGGTAGCACGGTGACACGTTAACGACTCTTTGTAGGACAACTCTGTCGCTGATAGACTAAAGCGCGAAAAATCGACTTCTCCGAAGGAAAACGTTCGAGAAGAGACGGCAGTGCGGAACGATTTGGAACGCGACACAGCACGGCACTAAAAACCGCTGGAAACCGTGCGTTTCGCTCGCCAAGCTTCGCCGCGACTTCGACGGGTGTCCGCTCGCGTCGTGGGCTCCCCCACTTTAACCCTTCCCTTCCACTACGCGCTCGGCCTAATTACACGACAGTTATCTTCATTGCAAGCACGCGCTTATCCTTCTCGAATTACCTTATAATTTCGAAACACACTGGCGACGAGCGAAACTCGCAAAATTGAACACGAATGATGGTGTGAAGAGCTGTGCAAGGATCGGAACGAGCAACAACGTGCGTGCGTTGAAGCTCGGATGAAGAATGTGCAACTTTGCGACCAAGCTTTGTGGCACGTACTTCCACGTTCATTGTTTATAGGTGAGTTTAGATAATCGATTCTGTAGATAAAAATGTCGTATCTTTGAGGATATTTTTGTATAAAGAGCAGCTTGTACGTTTAGTGAAAGTCGTGTTCTTATTGCTATTTACCATCCGGGATAATTCGCTTGAACGTTATTATCGACTTGTATAAACGAGTCGCGCAAAGTTGCCGCAAGGTGCGCATTGCTATCCGGAAACGGTGACGAGATGAACGATCAATTACCGACGACGAGATTTCGCAAGAACCGGTCTTCGTGCTTTGTATCCGTCTAATTGTAAAAGATGCATCGAGCTATCCTCGTTCGTTTGTGACGACCGAATCGAAACAAGAGACGTCGTTTCTAATCCGAACTCTATGCTCGCTCAACTTTTCTTGTAAATAGTAATACGTGTTTTCGTTGTTCGACGATTTGGAACGTCGATACGCGGAACGTAATTGGCCAAACGCATAAGACAATTTGAACTGTTACTTCTACTATAATCGTTGTTTATAGACAGATTTACGTATCAAAAAGCTCGAACGAACAAAATTTTGCACGGCCACGGAACGAGTTATTGACGAACCGTCGTCGAAGCGCGTCAACCGACGAATCGAAAATCGACTGGTTCGAGACTGAAGAACGTTACCGCGATATCTGCATCTTCCGCTAATCGCGATCGATCGCCGGCCGACGAGCATCGACCAACGAGCACCGCGTCTTAATGATTTTTGACACTGTTAGTTTTATTGTGAGCGACGCGAATATTATATATATACAGATATATATATATAGATAGATAGATAGTTAGGTAGATAGATAGAGAATTTTGTGTTTGCGAGTGAACGAAAAATCGGTCGAGAGCCGACGAAGAATGATCGCGGTTGATCCTATGAGGAAATTTACCGCATCACAAAGGATGACGACGCGGTCGGATGGACTCGATCGTTAGCTGCGACTGTTTCGCGCACGCGCATGCCTATTCTGAAACCATCGCGCGCCGTCTTACCGACGAAAATTCGCTCGAAACCTGTACATATTTTGCGGTGAAATAAATCTGTTATTTTCGCGTTACCGTTTAACGACATAGACGAATCACCTGGTTCGTTCAGGATGCGCCGAGTCAGGATGCGCATCATGTTTAACAAGCAGGATATTAAGAAACTATATTTGCGATTTGCAGATAAAACGGAACCGGCAAGAATCGAACGATTCCTTTTCCTGCGAATATCACAATTTTCAACGCCTTTTATTGGATTGTTCGAAAAGTTCGTAGCATTTTTATTACAAATTCTATCTATCAAATAATGAAATGTTTAAACAACTATACTGCTCTTGGTTGGATATTAAAGAAAATTAGGAAGAAGTATCCAAAATTTATTAATAAAATATATTTCTCTTTTTCAGTGGGACAATGTTAAACGTTACACATTCAAATTTTGAATCGTATTTAGAATGTTTGTCTCTATCGGCCTCGTTATTATTTATTGTGATCTTTACAAAATTTAGTCGAAAGTCAAACATGAAATAAAAAATACTTTAGAAGCCTGTAAAAGCTATGCGAAGTTTAGTGATGAAAAAGACGACAAATTTTTAATTTAGATCTTTCTTAACTCACATTACGAATTTCCCGAACAGTCTAATTTGTTAGTAAATTCCTTCCATTAACGACAACAAACTTCAAGAGATCTTTCGCAAGAGATATCGTGGCTTTTTACCATCAAAGATGTTACTGTTCCCAATTTAAAAGGAACCACACGATGTATTTTACTTAACTAAACTATTTTCTTCTTATTTATTTATATATTGTTCGTCCTTTAAAGCGTCATAACCTACGCGTTTTCTTTTATTGTTTAATCGCGTCGCAGAAAAGCACGATTCTACTTTACCATCGCATGAAATGAACGTTATCAACAGATTGCGAATGTTTACACAAATATTTATCAAACTGAAACATAAATATAGATTTCTTTCAATTATTAAATGCTATAAATTGTGCTTTACTCTGAATATTTTATATATTTTTCTCTTTTATTTTCCATAAATGCATAAATATTCGCAACCTGGGTATCAACAACGATCAGTTCTTGCGACAACGAATCGAACGACAATTTTGATACACGCTGTGTATATGTACGATACTTTGATCATTGTGATACTTGGAAATAAGTAACTACCCACGTGCCGTTATATATGTATTATGTTTCTTACATCTTAATTCTCTTTTCCCCGCCTCAAACTTCTTGTTTCTTTCGTTCGCGTTTGAAAACTATGTATAGAGGAAAAACACGATAAGACGTAATTTCCATCTCTTTTCTATCATGCTGTAGTTTTAAAATTCACTAACGCTATTAATTAATCTTGCGTTATCAAAATTGTTCTTTTATTTAATATTTATTCTAAACATATATTTTTCCATTTTATTCATAGTTTGGAAAACACTGCTTGAAGTCATTAAAGTATTGAACATATTAAAATTTTCTTTATCTTAACAATCATACTTCTGGCTATCCATATCTGTCAGATTCTTTCCAGTTCTAATTATTTTATATTAAAATATTCCTTTCCGGTTTTAATACGATATTAATATCGAAAAATTAAGAAAAAAGTACTTATCATGTTTTCTCTTAAGATCTTAATTTTTAAACGAATCGGACATCGCGTCCTTTTATTTTCTTCGAACGATTCTAATCGCGAATGCGTAACAAAATCATCGAAGGGGTTTCGTTCCTATCGATCGTTCATGACTGACATCAACGCCATCAGATTGATGATAAAAAATCAATTCTGAATTCATCTGAATGCGAATCTAGTATTTTTTAACCCTTAGAGAACTAATATCTCGTGGGAATACTTGTATATGTGTGTGATGCGTGTTTTCATGATCACCGATGTAGTGTAAACAGGAATATTCGAAATGGCTGCAACCGCGCAAAATATGTACACCCGCACAGATATGTTCATTGATAGCAGAAAAGAAAAAGGAAAAAAGAATATAGAAAGAAAGGAAGAAAGAAAAGAAAGAAAGGAAAAAAAAGCATATGGTTATGATACGCTGGCGTATCGTTTCAATGTTTCTAAGAAGATTGCCGAATCCGTCTGCTTTTTTCTTTCTTTCTCCTATGAATGTACATGTACATGTATCAGCAATTGTATATTTTAACAAAGTATGCTCGTTTGGTAAATAAAGCTCAAGAGAAAAGAAAAGAAACGAAATGTTAATAGAGAGGAAAGATGAGGGAGTTTGTTTGCTGACTGACTATATAACATTATTCTGATAGATTACTTGTATTTGTTTATAATATACCACGTAACAACAAGGAAAAATACTGAATTAAACGAGGACACCTTATTCGGTGTATCACACACAGGCACAAGTCAATCAACGTTTTCGCGACAGATTCTCTTGTTTATTGGCAAAATACGGTTTAATACTTGTCAGTGGTAAGTTTGCACGATCCCACTGGATCTGCTGGCCTGCTGGACGCAATCTTAATTCGCAATCGTTCGCGACTCATCCCTGAATCCACCGGCGACGATACATTGAATTTTCATTCTCTTCTCTTTCGCAGAACAAAATAACTGTATATTTCATAAAAATCTTCCGTAGAATGAAAAACGACGCATGCTGCAAGTCATTGATGACGAAAAGGGAAAGGAACTAATAAACGAACTTGATCGTAGACCGAACAACCATCTATCGCTCGTGATACGTTACTACGCGATATAATGCGTTGTATCGCGTCAACCAAGAATGACAATATTCGCTTAACCTTCTTTTTCTCTTTCGTTTTCCTGAATTATATGATTTAAAAAAATATAGATGATTATGAAGGATGTATTTTTAACCGCGACATGATAGCGAAACGATGAAGTATCACAATCATAATTTTTGCAAGCATCGGCTTTTACCAAAGATTTGCGTTTTCCTGTTTGATATCTTATACCATGTATGTTCACGGTCATTTTAAATTGCATGTGCGCAGCACGGTAATATCACAAATGAACTTCAAATTCACAAAAACTATAATATCCACTGGAGTTTTTCTACACAGCTACCGTCGTCTTGTCGCTTGATCGCTCAACTAATTACAATTCTACTTATCTTACGTTTAGATTTTCTATTAAAACGCACGAATACACAAGAAACAAATTATTGATAGAAGAAAAACTAAGGAAGAAAGTGTTTTCTCCTGTTAATTTCTCCTCGATCAAAACGACGATAAAACGCAATCGTGACAACGTTTGCGAACTTTCATGAAATTACTATAATAAATATAATATTCTTTGCATGTTTAGACGCTATAAATTTTAGTAAATTAAATACTAAAGGAAAATCGTTGACTTTAAGCGATGATAATACACAGGCAGATACTAGAAAACTGGTATTGATATCTATCGGTGATGAGCAATCGTTATCGGATTAAATTGTATCAAAGTGTTTATCTAGGTGCGACGTAACCATTAGCTATGAATAAAAAATAAAGAGGAAGACAAATCATGAAGTGTCTACATATCAGCACTTTGGTGCGTAACAATTGTACACGCATACCCGTTCGCTCGTACGTATATATGTATACACAATTAACGCGTTTGTTGTATATGTAAAATACGTGTGCGTGGACTTGTGTACGTATGTACGTTTCTCTTTCTCATCTCATCTGTTTTTTTTTCTTTTTCTTCTTTTTCGTTTAAGACAAACTGACGTCATGGGGCACTATAAATACAAACATTATCTAATAGTAATTAAGTAATCCTAAAAATAAATATCTATCACAAAAGACTGGTTTATGATATAAGTGGCTTTTGCGGGTTACGGTAATTCCCAGTGTCAACATACTCTTATTATTTTACCCTTCTCTTGACGGCACTCAGTTACACACTAATTACGATGAGTCCTTACTCTTAAATATTTACAAATTTTACGTCATTAGTACTTTCTAGTTTACGTATCGTTCTTTTGACAAACGTTTTTATAATAAATACGACAATGATCGGGATCCTTGTCTCTTATACCCCTATCGTACACCACGACATTAATGTTCATGACACACGAGGATTGACAAATTGCACATTTGCTGTAGCAAATAGTTTGTTGTCAAACAGTTGAAACAACGTTCGATCGCTTGCGATTTTTCAATCGTTCTTTTGCACATGGTAAAGAAGAACGTTTATGCACGGACTGCGACGAACCGATCACGATGAAAACATATTTGAAATTTCTGTTTTTTAAACGGCGCAGTCTTTGTTCTCCAGGACCTGTCGTTCATGATTCGTGTATCGTAACAAAGGTGCTCCTACATTCACCACTGCACTTGTTTCTTCCTCATTGTTCACTGAACATGTAACGATCTCTTCTACAAATAGAAATAGTCAAATTTCAAGATAAAAAGGAACAGAAGACGAGAATAAAATGAAAGGTGAAACGGAACGAGTGACAAAAATATTTGTGCGTACCGGGTAAACATAATTGTAACTGATCGTTACTAGGGTTGGTACTGTCTCCTGTACCGCTGTCTTTACTATGCTGAGAACTCGTTTCCAGATATATATGTGTTTGCGTGTCCGCTACCGTAGCTGCTATAGCTGACGACGGTTGTGAATTTCTAGTCTGAGCAACAGCATTCAACTGTCTTCTAGTTTGATAGATTATAACCACCCATACTACCGATGTACCAACAGCGCAACATACAACGGTGATTATTATCAAACCTAGTATATCATCCTCGTTTACCGACGGATTAGGAGTTGATGCCGGAGCTGCGACACGTAAAATATTTTTTTATTAGATTTTATTCCAAATTTGAAAGAAAGATGTAATTCACTGAAGATCTCTTACCTGGTTTCACTGTAAGGATAGATGCACCAACGACACTACCCAACGAATTGCTCATTTCACATTCATAACTACCAGCGTCGCTAATTTTAGTGTCGACGATTATCAGTAGTTGGTCTTCAGCTGTAAAGAAATGTCGCTCGGTCGCCTGCAGAGGATTTCCATTCTTACGCCATGATAACTTTGGTCTGGGCATACCGCTTGCCATGCACTCTAATACGATCGAACTACCCATTGTTACTTCTTTGTTTTCCATTGGTTTTACGAATGATGGCGTTTCTTTCGGAAGAAAAAATTAGATATCATAATTTCGCCTACATTAAGTAATTGTAACTGTATTGTGTAAAAGCACATGCCACTTACCCAATATCGTAAGAGTAGCATTCGCGACGATTAAACCAGCAAGATTTTGCGCAGTGCACGAGTAAATGCCACTATCCGCCGTTTTCACGTCGACGATGAATAGTACATCGTCAGTAGGCATCATGTGCATTCTTCTCTCTCTTGCCGCTGGAAAGTCGTTACCACCATCTTTTTGCCACGCTATTTGCGGCGATGGATGCCCATCCGCGGAACACTCCAGTCGAGCAGTGCTTCCAGCGATTACACGTATATCGTGCGGAATTTTCGAAAAAGATGGATAAACTACAACGAGGATGACATTTTATACTTACATTTGACAGTTTCATATTAGGAACTTACTTAACTTATTTAAAATGAAAACTTACTTAAAATGCTTATTTTTGCTTTTGTGGAATATGTCGTTCCGTATGTGTTAGTTACCATACACTGATATTTCCCAGCATTCGCGTGTGTAACATTAGTAAAATGTAAAATGGAAGATGCCTGTGTTACACCGTTTTCCACAGAATCGGTGTTTATTTGCAGATTAACATCATCCATTTCAACGTTATCATGCTTCCAGGTAAAATGTAGTGGCGCACTGGCAGTACTCGTTGCTCGGCAAACTAGCGTCACGTTATCTCCTTTAATGCCCATTTGACTTTTAGGTTCTTCAATAATCCTTGGCTTTGGATATTCATCTAAATATCACACAAAATCTCGTTAATAGTTACTAGTTTATGGTAAAGTTACGTATGAATTCTAATATACCAACCGCATGTAAAATTCTTATGATGAAGCTGAGTCAACGACATTCCTTGTAGCCAATGTGGAAACCCGCAATAAACTTCCGCGTCACTGTAACTGTGCTCACGTAACCACATACTTAACCATTGCAGCCCACAGTCACAAACTAAAGCTCCTGTGCATGTAAAGAAAACATGATAATTGCGTGCGAATACTTAGAGTACCTCGTTTCGATTTAAATCGTATCATAAAAGAACACGTTTCACATTCGTACTTACTTGTATTCATTCTCAGTTTCGTTAGGCTAGTCATTGAAACGAATGCATTTTCCTGAATACTCGTTACATTGTTTCCGCTTAAATCTAGTTCAGTTACGCTACTTAGTCCGGTAAATGCATTTTTGTTTACCGACTTTATTCTATTGTGCGCCAATCCTAGTTTCCATAGTTGTCCAAGTGGATCAAAGGCACCGTTGATATCTTCCACCATGTACGAAATTTTATTGAAGTTTAGTTCCCTTTAATAAAGGATAGTTATTGAAAGTTTCACAAGGTTTTATATCATTACAGTGTATTATGTTATACTATACTATACGTACAATATCTGCAAATTAGGAGTTGAAGCAAATGCACCATCCGAAATATAGGTAATTTGATTGTGATCCAGTTTGAGCTTTTCTAATTTTTCCAAAAATTCAAAAGTGTCTCGTTCAATGCTCTTCATTTCGTTATGCGATAGATCCCTGCAATCAAATTCTCGATTATAATCGAATATACTGTGTGTTAATTAACATTATAAATTCCAGAATGTCTTATTGTATATTATATGTATTACGGGATGAAAATATTACTAACAACTCTACAATTTCTTTGCATCTATCCCATGCTTGTATTTCAATGGTGCTTATTCGATTGTGCGACAACGTTAACTTTTGTAAATGCTCTAATCCGAAAAGGCCTCCTTTTCTCACCACGGTTAACATGTTAAAGTCAAGTTGCAGGATCGTCAAATTTTCGAGTGGCCAGAATGCACCATCATGTAACGTTTCAATCTTGTTTCTCTTCAAACGTAATTCTTTCAAATTTTTTAAACCTGTTAGACTAAGTCCTTGGATCGTTTGTAATTCGTTTTTATTTATTTCTCTACAAAAGGAATATCGTACTTTTATCATCATCCTAAACACAAGTAATAATAAACGATAAAAGATCATATGAAAAAATTTCTTACAATATACGCAATTTTTTCAAATTCGTAAAGAGATCTTTCAGCTGCGTCAAGTGATTTTTATTCAAACGTAATTCTTCCAACGAAGTTAGATTATCTAAACTTCCGTTTTCAATTATCCTTATTTGATTCATGTTCAAATTTCTGTAAGAAAATAGAAAATACGAAAGTTTTCGTGATTATCGTTATGAAACAACAACGTATCATAAGTTACACAAATGAATAGTAACCAATACATACAAATGTGTAAGGCAATTAGGAGCAAGAAAGGACCCATTCCGAATAACACTTATTTTATTTCCACTCATATCCAAATTTTGAAGTAGCTGCAGAGTAAGTAATGCAGTTCCATTTATATCAGTGATAGAATTATGAGCCCTACAAAAACAGAATATTATTTTCTTCTATGTTAAAAATACTAATTTTATGTATACACTATACAATAGTATCTAGTTGATATACTCACAAGGCAAGGTGTGTTATGTTTTTAACAAAAAACATATCTGGTACCTCTGTTAATTGATTTTTATTTATTTTAAGCCCTTGCAAATGTGTATCTTCTGGTAGAATGATCGTAAAATTGTCTCCAAATTTGTTGGCGCTAAGGTCTCTAAAATAATTATCAAACAAAATATTAATTGCAATTAATAAAACATTCGTGTTTCAAAATATATTTGTGATTGAAATAATATTTTAAATTAAAGGTACTTATAGAAGTTACTCACAATTCCTTTAATTTAGTTAAATGTAATAATACATCAGGCTCCAAGCTAGCTATGTTGTTCTCTTTTAACTCTCTACAAAGGAAAACAATAATCTTGATTTTAATTTCTTCCTTCACTTTTTTTTATTTTACTTCTAATAGAAAATATTTTATAATTAATATATATATATATATATATGTATGTATGTATTATCTTTTGTTCTTCATAATGTCAAGCGTAATATCTATAAATACAATTATACGTAGCAGATAATATAAGTGGTCTTAAGACAATGTAAGATAAGGATTTTTCCACTTCGATCTTGATCTCCTTGACTCTAAACACCATGTAGTCTCAAACGATTTATGTCAGTACATACTGCCATATATAGTTAAAAATCCTTGCCAGCATATTTGGGAACAAAAACCTGCTTTCAATGTAACATCTTCCTATGTTTGGAATACAATTACACATGTGTCTTGTCTGTACTATTTTGATTTACTTATGATTTGAAGAATAAAGACTATTTTGATAAATATTGAAATACTCCAATATAAATTAATTGTTTAACAAATATTAAACTAAAATAACTACTTAAATACAAAATTAGTTACTTCTTATTATTACTAGCCTGTCTTACCTTACTTAATGAACTATTCTGAACAGAATCTTATTAAAGAATGGAATCATATACTATATCTATACTATATATTACTATACTATATATTATATTTTTAGATTTATTTATGTTACGCATAAGTTCATAAGAATATAAAGAATATGATATATAAAAATACAATAAGAGTAATGAAAATATTTGAAAAAACAACAAATTAACAAGATGTCATGAAAAGTATTTATTTTCATTTAGTTAATGAAGCCAATGTTATTTATTGTGTACATTAACGTTTTTGTTAGAAATTCATAGTATGCTATCTTATCTGGTTAGATCATGTTACACTGGATATATGTAGTTTCCCGTTTAAATTTTGGCGATAATTGTTATAACGTGACGCTATAACGATTGGAACAGAATAAAATTAAGAAAAATAAACTTATATGATTTCTAAATGACAATCAGCGTTAAGATGAAGAGGTGGAACATAATAGCATCTCGGTGAATTTTCGGAAACGAATCAAATGAAATAATCCGTGAAAGACAAGACAGCGTGGCGTCATGATGATGCACGTTCTTCTTGATAGAATAACGAGCGATTATTTACTTACAAGATCTCTGTCCATGGTGGTAGCCCGCTGGGTGCTCCGATCAATTGTAAGCTACTGCAGTCCACTACATTCCCAAGGCACGAACACTCAACGGGACACTGATTACCCTTGGTACTATCGTATGATATCCTGTCGGCTTTTGTAAAGTTCGATGGAATTATGAGTAACACCGACAATGTAACAACCATCCATTTGTATCTCCACACAAGTCGATGTTGAAGAAAAACTTGTTCCGAATTCGACATCGTATGCACCGTTGTATCGTTCCGCTTAAAATTTATTTCGTAATTGTACATCGCGCGTCAATGATTTTCTCCATAGCGGTTTGCGGAATAACAATGACATTTCTGGTAAAACCATCACCGTAATAATAAAAATGCCTACGTCCTATCGATTAAAAACAAACTTGTCTCTCAAAAACGCTTCAACCCACACACCATGATGACGCCCACGGACCGATGCGAGACTCCCTCACTGATTGCGCGATGCCATTCTCTCTCTTTCTCCTTCGTGTATCCATCTACTTCTTTGCAACGTTCCAACCTTTATATCACTAGAATTTTAGTTCCTAGCTAGTAACATATTCTATGTTTAATAGCATCGGACAGTATATATGTACATATATACATACAGATGCAGATTTAAGAGTATGTATCAAGAAGTAGGAATGAAAATTTACTTTTACGTTTTTCATTAATGGAGCTCTTACTGTATGCGAACGGTACCACAAATGTTATGAAAATAAATTGTTGACAGTCTATGCTCTTTCATTTCATGAAAGAATGTATTTAACACTTCTAGCGCCATCAAAGCAAATTTTTAGAAACTATTTAAATAATTAATAGTAAGATATATGAAACGTAAGAATTTATTTATTTTCAGCATAAACATATTCTGAATCTTTGGTTCATTTATTTTAGTGTTTTGTTCACTACATTTTAACTAATATGAAAATTCTAGTAGAATGAATTTCTGAGTTATTATCAAAATAGCATATCTATGTAAAGTAAGGATAGGTATTGTTGAAAAAATCGTCAGCTGTTACTAAATATTTATATTATTATTATTATTCAATTTCTATCTGAATATTTATATCTTGTCAGTAAATCACTATTTCACAGCATCGCTTACTTTTCTTCCAAACAAATCATTAACATTACACATGAAGCTTCCATAAAACATTAAAATATTTTCGTCCAAGTAGGAAACGTATGTATATATACTATATGTACGTATATGTATTCTTAAAAGAATATATACATTTATATTCTATGTATGAAATCGACCGATTCGTCCAATTTCTATTAACGTTATGGGTTGGAAAACCATCATAACTGTTGCAGTTTTTTTATTCTTATGAAAATTTTATTTATGGGCTTTAAGTCCACGTAGAAATCTAAGTTAAATCGTGCAGCCTTTTGTTTAAGTTACGATTATATCGAACTGGAATAGATTGAGTTTAAACTGTTATACGAACTACGTTCCTCCATTTAAAATCGAAATTGTATTTTGAATTTTATAATGCTGTTCAACAAAATCTCCCAAATTGTATATTCTTTATGAATACTTTTATAAAAATAAAGAATGAGTTTCTTATACGTAGATACCTACTGCGATACACGATTATTGTTACTATCAGTAAGAAAACGCAACGGAAAAATATTCAAGTAAGATGTGTTTAATTACTGCATTGAATGAGACTTTGATAATTGCGTTGCTACTGCTTATGACGAAAGCACCAACGTAACAATACGTATAATGGTCGTTACGGTCGTATAAAAATTTTGCCGATAAGGCCATTAGGGTTAATAAATCTAAACTTTTAAATAATTTGAATGCAGTGTAACTATGCGTATATAAAAAGGACATATAAATGATACTCGATAGATACTAATATAAATATAAAATTCAACCAGCCCGTTTCCTTGTGTGAAGTAATTTGGAATATAAATAAGAGACACGGAATACCAATACCTTTGCTTTACAATTTCTTCGGTTACAATGTGTACTATTTTCAGAAGAAAGATTATTCATAATCTAAGGCCAGGTCACATTGAAATAAGAGGCATTATATTTAGAAACAATAAGATTAACTTTATATGCCACAAGATATATTCCGAAAATAGGTTTTTAGTATTTGGAAACATGAAACCATCGCAAATATGGTTGAAAATATACATAGTGCGATATTTTTTGTGATACATAATATTACTTATGATATTCACAATGCATACAATTGGCTATAACTACTCGACCAAATCACCAAAGTCAAGTAGATGCTACTCTTCCTTCAACTGAAAGTATTTTTAACAAGATCTCATATCTTCGGTTGCTCCGTAAATTCGAGCATTAGATAGTGTATCTTTTGCAGCCATATGAAAGAAAAGCTATTCTTTAGATTTAGCAGAAAATTAACAACTATGGCAATTGCTTTCTGATCGTAAATACACTTTACTTCTTATCAATGATCCATGTGTAGAACATTACCCTGTAAGAGGGAATGACCTATGTAGAAGACATTTGAAACTTTTTATAATACAAGTATTATTATTACTTAGCATACGAGCAGGTATGGTGGATACAATGGCAAATATGATCGACCATTAACAAGAAAAGGTCCCTTTGCTAATTAGAAGCCATTATACGTGGTAATAAAATTAATGGTTCTTCTTTCAATTTTTCTGTTCAGCAATAATATTGTTTGATTACCGATTAGCTATTTATTCCATTTCCCATCTTCATGGTGTTAAGTGGTTGGATGGTACGAACTAATCAGTGCTGCATCTACTGGTTCCATGCACGATGGACAAGTCAAGGAACGTAGCAACCAGTCGTCGATACACACAGCATGATAAGTGTGCATACAGGGTAAATAACGCACTTCCTCTCCCACTTGAAGCTCCATCATACATATCACGCATTCTCCTTTTTTAGTTCCATCATATTCTCTCATAGGCAAGTGTTGGATAAGTCCAATGCGCTTTGCTATTCTAACTTGTTGTTCTTCTTCGTTACCTGGTCCTAGATTAACACCGATGCCAATTTGTTGAAGATGAAGTTCTCTTGTGAAAACTGGTGCATAGGAAAAGGTAACTGCCTCCTACAGAATCAAGCATTAGTAAGTTTCATTAGAGTATACTAATCAAATTTTTTTAGCATTGATATATCTTATTAACTTCTTAAAAAACGAAAATTTAGCTGGATATCGTCTTATTTGACAAAAGTAGATTATTATTATAATCGTTCGTATATCTTGATAGCATTTTTACAAAAAATATTTTTATCGTTAAAAATACACAAATGAAATCAAAGAGATGGAGTAGAGACACAGTAGTTACGATTAATGCGACGATAAACACCATTTGGATAGTGGAATCACGGTTGGTCGAAATATAGGAAGAAATGAAATTACATTGTTAGGTACTGGAGGTCCAAGGCCTTCTTGCAAAGAACCGCTAGTTAACGTAGGAGGATCAGTATTGTTACTCAGCAAAGTGGTATTATCCTGGTGGCCGCTTCCAGCTCGTTTCAAACAATTCCCCATTTTGAAGGAACGTCAGCTCTAGCTTTACGTTTCTCGGGCAACGTGGTTCGGTTCGTTAATCCCAACGTCGTGATTAAACGATCGCGATAACTTCGACGTGGGATATTCCGAAACTTGTCCCCATCATAAATTGCTTGTTTTTCCGCCGATACACTTAACAAAGCCCGTTTCGGCCTTTGAACAGATGACACTTCGTGTCTCGGTTGAAAATTTCACGTACGAATCTTTACTATCAAAACATCTTCAGCCGTCACATACCCGTACCACAGCTGAGCGCCCGACGTATCCAACGAAACGTGACGAGAAAAAAAAACGGGCCAGTTAGTCACAGGTTGTGAAAAAAACACTTCACATCCCCCACGCGACGTTCTTCAAACGTTTAGTACACACCACCGCTTTCATCTTACTGCGTAGAAAATACCTCGCTGTGATTCGTCGTTACAACCGTGTCGCATTTTCCAACCTCCAATCACCGAAAAACGATTCCGTGTGATACAAAGACTTTGCACAAGATTACTACGTTCCGTTCAGAAGACACTCGGCAACTGACGTGCGATTGGTTCGAAATCAACACCGACATATCGTGAAACAACGTGTTTACATTGTGCCTTTAATTTAAATCTTTGGATTCGAAGCGATTTGCGAAAAATGTCGATAAACATGCTTTTCCATTCGATTTGTTTCCCATTTTTCAAAATACTTTCAAAAGATGGGGTTATTATAATAAGAATGAGTCGGTAAACGTGAATAATGAATTTGAAAAAATAATTTATCGGTAGAATGACTGTGGTATGTTCCCGCGTATGGATTGCGTGAGATCAAATACATATGTACAAATGCTGTTTAATTGATATTGTTCATTTATTTTCGTTCATTTTTGTTACTGTTTCTTTATTCGCGATATTTTCTGTGTAAATTGACGTTATATCGATATTCCTCCAACTTAAAGAAGAACGCGGAAGTTGCAAAAACACTCGATGTTTATACGAGAATTTATCATACTATGCACTTTATTATGTATTTCTGACCTTTATGACCTTGTCCTATTGATCTTGAACGATTCGTGGATCTTCGTTTCTTTCGATGATATGCGGGAATATGTAATATTCAAAACTATACCAAATAAGCATTCATTTCAGCAAATATGATTTCTTTGCTCTTCATTGTGAAATCTTTAGTTAGACTTCAACGACGATAACAGCGCGGCGTCGATGCGTCGATCGATAATTTTATAAAATAAGTACGGTTTATCAAACCGAATCTATTTCGAAGCAAGGGGCACGTTAAATTTAAAAAACAACAAGAGAAAAGCAACGATGTAATCGTAACGAAAAGTATCGTTAACGCATTATAGCAGACAAAAATGTTATAATGTACTGACGCAGTACTGATGTACCGATACTTCGTTAACGTTTCTGAACGAAATAGAAAGAAAATATGCTATAAGTACGTATGGTCAGTGATGAGAATATGAACTATATTGTTGCAACTTAATGTAAAAATCTTAGGTGGCCGAGAATAATCTTTTTTGTTGTTATCTTATCTAGTTATGACCTGTAACCTCCAATAAGCACGAAAAGCAAGAAGACCTTTGATACTGATCCTCTCCCCCTTGAAAAGAGTAGCAGTGTCGTAGTTGATTCGATGTCGTTGGCCATTCGGTCAGCGAACATAGTCGGGGCAGGAAGCACTTACTTAACCGATCTATCGTGTATCCGTGCTTCCCATCAAGCGTGTACGACCGCAACCTGCTTTGCACCCCAATCCTGTTCTTAGTGCGATCATTCCCCTCGATCAGTGATTTCTTAACGCAATCTTTGGATATCTTCGACACGGTACGAGCTACATTATATTCTTTCATGTAGTGTCTTAAGTCTCTATCATTTCTCTATTCGCCGATCGAATCCTTTAAATCGTTTCGTGGGAAAAGCAAAGTTCAAAAGGCGATGGACCAGTCAGAAAAAGAGGGAAGGAGAAAGAGAGGGGGAGGGAGGGAAAGAGAGAGAGAAAGAACGAGAAGGAGAGAGGTAACGAGATCGAAATGTTGCAGGAGGGTTCGAGTATCTGATCGTGTTCCGGTAGGAGTGCGCTAGTGCTAAACCGCGGGTCATCTCGTTCAATTTAAAAGCTGTAAGAAGACTATCCATGAGGAACGCAAGGGGATGAAGGAGCGAGCGTATAGATGAAATAAGCAGATATTCAGCCCTGTTATCGTAACCAGCAATATGATTTGGAACAAGGAACGGTCGCGGGGACGCGCTACTATTTTTCTTCTCGTTGCGATCTGTCTCGTCCTCGGTACAGCGCAGTCAGGTAAATCCAAGTTTTCAGCAATCGAAAGATCAATTGACGATTTTCGATCGACGTAAGATCAAGCTTGAACAGAATGAAATTCATTTATAGGATAGTTTATCGGTTTCGCGTCAATCTTTTTTCGTCGGCTGGTTATCGGTGGCGCTTATTGTTTAACGTTTCCTTCCAAGAATTTACGTCGAGTACTCGATTCGCGGGTATCGGTGGCTACCGTTATCAATAGCGTGAAAAGCATAGAACGTATTTCTAAGAATCACGAAACGGAGCGTGGATTAATTTGATTACGAAACTTTCGTTACAGAATTCGTCAAAGATCCTACATCGTGTGGCCGAGCGAAATGCAAAGGTAATTGATACGATTTTTAAAGCTCTTGTAGCCGTATAGCGAAAGAGAAGAGGCGGATAATTGATGTCGATCGATGTTTACAGTGACAGCGACGAAGAAATTCAAATACGAAGAGAACGTGTCATACTGGTACAGATATTCGGTAGACGTGAGCACCAATCTGGGCAATGTATCGTCGACGTCGTTTTCGATGCCGCCGTCATCGGATTTCCTTGCGAACGAGTCCACCTTACGATTGGATGCGGATTTGGTGATTCGCTTCAACAACCCTTGCGAGGGAAGCTTGAAATTCCACAACGTGAGTCTAAGTCACGATCCCCGGAAATACAATCCAGAATTTCCCGACCGTGCCGGCTCGGAGTTCAAGAAGAACCTGGAACGTTTCGCGTTAAAGTTCGCCTACGACGATGGTCGGATAGGCGAGCTATGTCCGGACAAACGCGACCCAGTCTGGGCCTTGAACTTGAAGAGAGGCGTGTTGTCTACGCTGCAAAACAGCATGCACAGACTTGACGTGGATTATCGCGCTGAAGAGTTAGACGTGAATGGCATCTGCGAGACGAGTTATCGATTCCACGAGGCGAGACAGACCAGTCTGGTCGTGAAGAAAACGAAAAATCTGTCAAACTGCATGCACGGGCCAAAACATTTCTCTGTTATTCGTTCAAACGCCTACAAGAGTCCCCGATCGGGCGCTCACGGTCCTCGTCATCCTCTTCTCGAGTCCCGAAGCGATTGCGAGTTAACGATTGATCACAACGTCTACGAGAAGATCGTGTGCAACGAGTTTCATGTGCTGGTGCCGCTGTCGAGTGGCAGCACAGGCGCGAGAACCGAATCGACGACTACCCTTCGATTGACCAAAGAATTGAAAGACGATTATAGTTACGGCAACGAGTACGAACAAAGCGACAATTACGGGGCCGACCAAGAGGAAGACGAAGAGGAACAGGAAAAATATGAAATGGACAGACACAGTCGCGCGAGAAGAACCAATTTGTTGTACGATTACTCGAAAACACCGAGGACCATTCACGGCGAGTTGAGGAGTGCCAGAGATTTGCTGAAGACAATGTGTAGACTAGGAGTGAGTACGGATGAGTTGCAGCAACGATTTCCCGAGACATTCACTGCGTTCATTCAGTCGGCGCGACTCCTCGATTATTCATCCTTGTCGCAATTATTCGTCAGAGCCCACGGTATTTGCAAAACTGGCAAGTGAGTAGCGTTAAATTTAAAAGGAAAGATCGAATGCGAGATTGTACTTCCGAAAGACACCGATCGAGATGAAATCTGTTACGTATTATGGGGAGAAACTGTGAACTTGAAATATGAAATCTCAGTTTCGACGATTCGTGCGTCTGAATGATGCAAGTCGCTATACGCGAGGCATCGTTCCCTGTACGTGAAAGCACAGCTGAATTAAGTCAAAAATTGTACGTCTGTGAATTTAAATTTATAACGTTAGTTTGTTCCAATAGACTGTACTTGTGTCTCAAAGCCATCGTATCTTTCCACGATATCAAATTTCACTTCGATTGGTTACCGATCCCATTTGGAGGAATACGGCACATAATCCACGATTCCTCGGAATACACGAATTTATTTTTTATTAATTCCATAGGAAACACATTGTCGACTCGTTGCCATTCATTGGCAGTAACGCAGCCTTGAACGTAATGAAAGATCTGATAATAAAACGATACGTCAATCATTCAACGATCGAAAAGTGGGTGATCGCGTTTGCTTTAGTTCCTCGGCCAAATCGAGATACGATCAGGGCTCTGTCACCCCTTCTCGATTTTCATCAACAAATTCCAGAGACTCAGTTCATTTTGAGCTACTCCACGACGATTTATGGCTTCTGTTCCACTCACGACATAAGTTGCACCAATGTCGAACAGGTGACACGATTCCTTTCATACCTCGAGCAAAAGATCGAAAAGGGATGTGCACCTCGAACGCATTCACTTTCTACGACCAAAGAGGTACGTTAAATATCGAGGTATTTTGGCGAGTTATTTAAACCCTTTAATCTTTGTAAAAATTACTAGAATACATTAGAGTCTGTAAACTATCAATTTGGTTCTCGAGTGTCTTGCTCGTTCAAAAATTTTGAGCTGGAACAAAAATTTTGGATCGACTGATCTATGAGCGGAAATTCGAAAGATGCTGCGAAGTGATTGGCTTTACCTGATTCTTCCTTGCTTTTACAGACATTAGAGGCGTTAAAAGCGATCGGAAACATGGGCTTGGAAACCGAGAAGCTATCAAAACTATTGAAAGAATGCATAGATGACGTAGGAGGATTTTTATCCATGGAGATTCGCGTAGCAAGTATCGACGCTCATCGTAGAATGCCGTCTTGCGAGAAAACGCGAGATCTCTACTTTCTCAACTACTACCGGAACTTTAGCTTGGATACGGAATTACGTATCGCGTCTTATCTGCAAGTAATGCGTTGCCCCGATTACAACGTCGTTAAAACAATTAAGCACACGTTAAAATCGGAAGAAATTAACCAAGGTACTCGTCGAATTCTCTTCTATGATCTTCGCGTGAAATAGAATCGAATTTAATTTTCCGAAATTTCGTTCACAGTCGGGACCTTCGTTTGGAGCCACTTGACCAATCTCTATAATTCCGCTTCGCCGACCAGAATCGAAGTTCAAAGTCTTTTGACGGATCGCGACCTCGACGACAAGTTCAACAAAGACAGAAGAAAATTCTCACGAAACTACGACGGATCCTTTTTCTCGGAGGAATATAATTTCGGTGGAAATTACCAAGGAAATTTAATTTTTTCTCCTAAATCGTACATACCTAGAACCGCTACGTTCAATTTGACCTTCGACCTGTTTGGCGAATCTGTGAATGTTTTTGAAATAACCACCAGGCTCGAAGGCTTCGAATATTATGCGGAGAAGTTCTTTGGTCCGAATGGACCGTATAGTAACGAGAAAGTGTCGGGATTCTTCAAACATTTATTCAGAAACTTCAGAGCAGCTCCGGAACAAGAAGAAGACTATTGGAAACGCGTGAAAAGGCTACCGAATGTTATCGAGAATAATTTCAACGAACCCAGAATCAGCTTTAGTTATAAGGTGAGATAGAGAACGTGACCAGTTAATGATCACGCATAGCGATGAATTCCTATAAATGTTATTTCGATGTTCGTTATTCGTCTATTTGCGCGTTGTACGAAACGATGGTTTCTCGCTTCGTTTGCAGATCTTTGGAAGCGACTTGAAGTATTCTATGTATAACAGCGATCGCGAAATTAGAGAAGCCTTAACGCGTATCAATCCATGGGAGAAGTTTAATGAAATTGCTTCTGGAAAGGAGATACGCTACGAAAATGCAATAATGTTCTTGGATTCCACTTATGTAGCCCCGATGACATCGGGGCTACCTGTACGCTTGGATTTTGCTGGCTCAGCGGCTTGCAATTTCAAAATGTCAGGGTTATTGGACACTAAGAGGATTTCTAAGAAAGAGATCGAACTCATCAGTAATATTGCACCTAGGTATAATTAAATGCATCGTCTCTTTTCTCATCTTCCTTGTTTTATTTCTCTTGTTGCCTTTTCTTTCTTCGGCATTATCAAATTATGATGTATGAAACTAATATCTATATGTGTGAACAGCATGAGCGCCGACTTGATCGGTAGCATGACCGTAGACGCCTTTTATAAGACTGCTGGAACTAAATTACGAACGAACGTGTACTCCTCCGGAGCAGTTCAAATTCATCTGGAGGTAAAAGGAGTACAGTCGGTCAAATTGAGTTTGGGCCTGCCGAATAAACAAATGGAGGTATTTTCCGTTGGCACGGACATCCTTCTAACAAGAGGCAACGGCGCCGAATTAGTGGAAAGGCCACTAGGTATTTTAATCGCCGGCCAAAATAGCAACGATCGGGCTTTGATACCAATCCCGAAAAATGTGATTAGCAACACGAGCTGCACTTGGGCCGCACTCGATAGATTGATTGGTTTAAAGATGTGCGTTAATTATCAGCTATCCAACGCAACGAAAGATCCGAACGCGCCTTACTTCATTTTGAACGGACCCACGCTTTTCAAAATCTCTTTGATCAAAGCTGATCCGACCGCCAAGAACTACTTGCTGAAGTATACATGGGAGAAGACAATGGTATCGTCTCCTTTATTTTCGTTTTACAAAAACCGCTAAATTTACACGTGCTTCGCATCTGTATAAGAATAAAAGATTTTACGATGATTTTGTAATTATGAGAGACGTAGCATATATATATTAGTATCCAGTATTTTCGTTTGTCTCATTTTAGGAGAGAAATATTTTTAGAGTCGCATTCGATACACCTGGATCGTTGGTTAATAGAGAGTTAAGCGCAATGGTAGCGTTCGATACGAAGACTCACAACGTAACGGTTTTATTAAAGTCTGCTGGAAATTCTCTGGTGGCTGAAGGTGAGCTCGTACGTCAGCAAAACTATGAGTAGACTCATCGACGTTCGTCATTAACTTCATTTCTTTCAGGTACCTACAAAAGCACGGAAAACGAGACATTCGTGGACATTGGTTTCGACATAAATGGTACCAAACACTTGGACGCAAGCTTAGGTTACGCGATCAAAAAGTTTCCCTATGGATACACGTTCAGCCCACAAATGCATTTAATCGTGAACAACGAACGGGTTGCGGCTCTTTCAGGTTTAACTCTATCGATTCGCCTATCATCAATTACTTGGTTTAGTTCGATTTGTTTAACCAAAGCTTCGATTTTATTAAAGGTAAAATCCGAAACGTTTGGAAAAGCAATGTTTCTCAGTGCGATATAGACCTGACTTTCCAAACGAAAAGGGTATGGAGCAAATTCACGGGATACATCGTTCGAAGAAACGTAAGCTTGACCAGCGCCTTCCAATTGGAGTATCAGATACAAAAGATGCCCAAGAAGGAAAGTCTCATATTCGAGCTGTCAGCTTACAATCGTTCGTTGAAACCTGTGACGCACAAGACGGTCGATTTAAAGTTACAATCTAGCGCATATCCACAATTGAACACGGAGATCAAAGGATCGTATAAACAAGCGCTCGGTCAGTTGGAGTTACGCGCGGAAGTGAATTCGAGTCCACATCTTAAGGACGATCGTCACAAGCTTACAGCGTTACTGAGCATCTTTTATTCGAAAATGTATTTTCAAAATCAAGATACGAAAGTAAACGCGTTGTTCGCCATAACAAAACCCATTCAGAACTTGGACATCAAAGTTGGAATTATTCACTATGCTATGGGACCAGAATCGAAGACGGACTTGTTGATCAGATACGCTCCAGGTTAGAATTAAACGCACAATGTTGGGAAAAAACGCTCTAGAAAACAATGGTCAAATGAAATTTCTCATCCCTACTCCCTGAAATTCTCCTCCCATGTTCTTCTAACGCAAAATTCAACTATTTCCAGTTGTGATATTGATTCAGCCTCGTATATAATAATTCAATTCCTGACGTAGAATAAAACCCTTACCTCATCTTCTAATCTCAATTTCTTTGTGTTTAGGAAAAGAGATTAACCTAATAGTGAACTTGATAATGCCTCGCGGCTTGGCGTTCATCATGGAGAGTCGCGTAAACTTAACAATTCCGAACTTTAATTCGATGCTGGTCAACCTACGAATCACAGAGAGAATGAAGCGAACGTACGATTTGGATCTTGCTGGAACTTGGTTCAGCGGCCACAACATAACAGCACGTGGCACTTACTCGGACAGATCCGTGGCGACCGTATTTAGTCACAGCTTGAAGCTGATTTTGAAATCTCCGAGCTTCGTCAACGACTTCCTGGTGAATTGCAAGGTGTATCGAAATTACAGCGACGTTAGAATCGCTCTGCACGTAGAGCAGCTGGATCAGGATAGATACGCTTTCATCTTAAATCACACGGTAGCATCACCGACAAACATTATATCGTACGTGGAGGGAAGATACAAAGGAAACGTGTATTCGGTGATGACAGAAGTTGACACGCAACGAGAGATTCGAATGCAGATACACTTGGACAAATGGCGAGACGTTCATTTAGCGTTTATTAGCATGAACGAGGAAAATGAAAAGAGATTCGGGGCGGAAGTGAAATGGGACGCAAATCGAGATCCTGCGTTGAAGCTAGCGTTGTTTTTCTCATTAGATTGTCAAAAGGCTCAATTGCCCGCACTTTCCAGCGCGGAGGAACAATTAACCGAACGAAATATTAGCACAATGGTCACTCTGACCTATCCTGGTCGCTTACTAGCCTGCTCCTGCCACGTGACCGCGCGGGGATACTACAATTACATCGTGGATGCTTCGATCGATTGGAATCCAGAAGAAGCGATAAAATTGTTCATCGCGACTGAATATAACGTAAAACCGTTGATAAAATCGATCAGCCTGGATACTCGGTTGCTCATGCCATTTGAAAATTGGAGGAAAACGGCCTTAGGCGTCAGGCAAGTAACGAAAATTCTTTCGGTTGAATTTAATCCTTGAATTTAAGTAATATACAGGGTGGTTGATAACTGGTGGTACAAGCGGAAAGGGGGTGATTCTACGTGAAAAAAGAAGTCGAAAATATAGAATACAAATTTTTCGTTTGAGGCTTTATTTTCGAGAAAATCGATTTTAAATTTTCGCTGGGTACGCGTGCACTTTATCACGTCTCGTTATAACGGATCTCACTGTAGACCGTTGTCTCGATGGATATTATCGCAGTTTAAGTTTGTTTTTGCCGTAACGGAAAATTAGGAATATATAATGAAATAATATGAAATAATCATAAAGTTTATTATTACAAAAATTGCCGAAAATGTTGCCCATTCTGCCGAACACATACTTCTGCTCTTCTAATTAAATTTCTATGAACACTTTCTAAGTCGATTTTCTCGAAAACAAAGCCTCAAACGAAAAATTTTTATTCTATATTTTCGACTTCTTTTTTCGGTAGAATCAACCCCTTTCCACTTGTACCAACAATTACCAACCACCCTGTATAAGTCTAATACAGTAACGTATAAGTCAATTTGGCTCGATTAATTCGTTCGTTCGAATTGGGTTACAGGTACGAGCAGGAACAAAACAAGATAAAATTGAACGGTAATGTTCACTGGAAGGATTCGCAACGATTGATGGCGGAATTGGACGGCAGCACGGAAGAGCACGATAACGTTAAAGAATGGAGAGCCAACTGTGGAATAAGTAGCTCCATTCATGACATTTTGTCGACCACCGTCAATGTTACTCATAAGGTTATCGGTTGGGAAACCGCGAACACTCGTTTACTAGTTAAATATCACCCGGATAAGGTGATCAATGCTTGGAGTATTTGGCACTTGGACAAGAAGTCCGATGACGTTTTCAATCTAACCGGTAATCTGCATCTCGAGTCGCCGGTGACTCGCTACAAAGTGAGCGACATGAAATGTCAGCTGCAAGTGTTACCAAACTGGAAATTCTTAGGGGCGGCTAACTTGGATTTGGATGTGAAAACCTATACTGGCAAACTGATCGGCGATCTTCATCGTTTGAAGGAATCCATGGTGGAATTCAACGTTACCACTCCGTTAGAAAAGTTTTCTTTGGTTCGTGGAAGGTTCGGTCTGTCGGAAAGCAATAGACACATCGTCGCTGAAGTGGCCACTCCAACTAGTGTTATCGGTTTCGAGATACTCTGTCAGTTCATCACGCCGATTTACAACTTCAACGTTCGACTGTCACTCGCGACGCCATTGGAAATACTTCAAAGGCTACTTTTGGTCGCTAAGTTGAACAATCGAGAGGCCGACTTCCGTGTTGGCTACAACCGTATACTCGCTGGCTTCCAGGGTATTTGGCATTATCGCAATATTACTGATTTTCATTACAGTTATGTACTGTTTACGCCTGTCGAAGGTTTCGAGGAGAACGGAATCGTTGCCAAGTTAATCGTCGCACGCGATAAGAACGAGTCTGTCGACATCGATACGGAATTCACCATAAGAATGTCTGACAAAAAATACGCAGACGTGAAGATCGGTGTCAGAGCTAAAGCCGGTCCGAAACCTGCGCCGATTACTATACCGATTATTATCACGGGTAACCAGACGAACATCGGAGAAGTGAAGAACGACGGTAGCAAGGAGTTGACAGAGAACGAGGATGACATCGAGAAAGACGAGCTGGATCAGTTCGAGGATTACGAGGAGCAAAGTAGCCTTCATTGGCACGGTGAATTCGAAGTGTGTCTTATAATCATCGAACCTATCGTAGGAGAACTAGATATAGACAACGAAGGACCGACTTACAAGGTTGCCGCTGTTCTGGGCAGTTTCAACGACAAGAAAATCCTGTTGCACGATACATTTTGGATGGAGGATCTTTTCAATATGCGGAACAAATTGAACTTGGTCGTTCCGTTCGGTTCCGTCAATGAGATCGTTTGCTCGAATGCGTTTATCGTGGACCTAGAAAAACTCATCTACAGGATGGAGGCAAATGTGGAAGTTAAAAAAAATGTGACTTGGTACGAAACCGGAGTACTCGCTATTTACACCTATCGAGAAAGCGAAGAGCAAGTGCTAGAGTTGAACATAAAAACTCCGATAGAGTCTCTGAAATTCATTAACATTAACAGCAGCCTGCGCGTCTCTGGCAGCCTTTACAGGCCTAAGTTCAGTGTTCGTGCACCGGACAGTGTCATCGATGTGAACGGACTTCTGGAAACGAAAGAATCGTTGATGGACACGTTGATCGTTATCAAGGTCGATACACCATTGCTGAAGATACCGAAATCTACTATTACCGCGAAACGAGAATTTACCGTGGAGAAAAGGTACGCGCAGATAAGTTGTAACGTTGCCGAACCTGTCGGACTTTCCCTTATGTCGAGCTGGCACGCGACGAAGGATGAAATTAAAGCTTTCGTTCTCTTCAACTCTTGGATAGAATCGTTAAAGAACATCAAAGTTCATATCTCGTATCATCCAAACACGACCACGAACAACGGTACCGCGAATCTAGAAGTTTTAGCGAAACTACTCGACCAACAATACAAACTATTGGGCAATTATAGCGGTGACACGATCGAGTCTGAGTTCTATACGCCTGCCTCGAACGGGAAACCGCATCTCCAGTTTCACGGCAACACGATGAAAGAAAGCGATTCTATACACAAATTGAACGGCGAGTTACGAAATCACATGACTTCGAAGGTGTCTACTGTTTTCGGTACCATCGAGCTGATGCAGAATGGCTCTTTACACACTGTCGAGGTAACGATCCAGCCAAAGGAAGCCGAAGTCGGTCAAAACGACAGTTTAGTTCTGAAACTGAAGAAGGAGAAGTATGGATTAAACGCTGCGTTAATTGGTCACCCGATAAACGGATCGTTGGACGTGAATTTCGTTAACCCTTTGAACTGGGATGTGAGAGCGCTTGCAAATTTTGACAAAATATCGACCGTGGAAAGTCAGGTGCAATTTATCACGTTTATGAATGTTCAAGTGAACGGTAACACGACGCTGTATGTTCATGCGATAACACCGTTACCGGATATTCGTATCGTCACTCTTATCGGAAGTATGCTGATGTCCAACGATAGCGGTGATATTCGAGCAAATGGTTGGCTGAACGATTACACCCGATATGCGATTCTTCAATGGAAGTTGATCTATATGGCAGACATGTTCGGAAGGGTTTTGATCGGCTATGAAGGACCAACCGATCTTGACAACAGGCTTGTCGATACCCGGCTATTCTTCAAGAATCCTCGTAAAGCGTTCAAAAACGTTGACGTAGGTTTCGATTTGGACGTGGATCGTGAAAAATGGAAATTTGCGGCGAACGCTACTGTTGGATTCCGCAACCATGAGAACATCGATGGAGTGTTTAGCGTTAGGCTACCACCTCCTGATAACGATGATCATCGTCTTCTTATTAGTTATCACGCCAACGGAGGCTTCAAGGACGTAACTTACGTGATCGGATACAACTGTCTGCGTGCGAAAACTAACTACGCTTCCGATGGCTCGGTTTGTCTTCCCACATTTTTTTATCTTGTATTCTTAAATATTTAGCTTTTATTTCATTATCTTTACTGTCGTTGCCTATACACGTTATCGTCGAAAACCTAAACACCCGTTGCAAATCTCTTCATCGTTCCCAATCGACTAACTTTGCCCTGACATAATATTTTCTATCGGCAAGACTACAAACGTATTAACGAATACAAGGCAAGCAAAACAGTCTGTAAAATGAAAAATTCATTTTGGTTTTACCATAGATACACATAGACGAGAAAGACATCAACGGACATCTTCGCGGCTCCTGGGGAACGCTACCAGTTCAATCCGTGAATAATCTCCTGAACATAAGCATCGACGAAGAGTTCAAACTGAAATACTCGCTATACAGTCCAAAGTTTCAGCAACAAGAAACGTTAGTTTTCTTGCTTGATTACGGCGCTACGCAAGGCTCCATAGACGCAGAAATTTATTATCCAGCTAACACGCGATTAGCTTCGGCAAATGTATCCTTCGAAAGTCTGGAGAACGTGAACGGAACCATCAACACCATCTTACCTATGGCGAATATCTCGTCGTTAGGATGTCAGTTCACAGTTCTCACTACTTTGTAAGTAAATCGCGTCATTTATGCGTTCACAGATCTATACCTTTGTCTTTACACATAGTAGGTCATATTTCTTTTCGATTAAGTTACGTCGAAGGTACATCTGGGTTAGTACAACGAATGGTAACTGTTACAGGCAACGAAACAAGAGATACGTGAAATTTTACTGGCCACAAAACACCGCGATCGTGGATTCAGATTACAATTACCGGAGCGAGAAATTGAATTCGGATCTGGAAGGAATTCTGCACGCTGAAGTTCCTCTGAATACACGTCACATCGGCCACTTGACTTACGGTTACAAGAAACGACCACAAATGACCAGCGGTTACTCCAAACTGACGTACAACGGTCAGCAAGTTCTTCACGGTCAATATAATTCGAAGAGCGAGTCGAGAGCTGGCTTCGAGAAAGATCACACTCAAATCACGATTGAGAACGTATATAAGCCGATAGGTATTCTTTACATAAACCAATTCGAGTACAGCGCAGGAAACGAAGGGACCAACTATCCGACTGTCGAATTTAAACAAGTTAATTTGTACCGATTGGATAACAAGACGGCGTTCAACGTAGTCGGCGAATCTAGGATTAAAACGTCGCACACAGGCCAGGATATCCATTTGAAGGCGATACATTTGAACAAGACTGTGCAATTGAAGACAGATTATCAAGTTTTACCAGGCGAATTCGAGCAAACCAGCTGGCTCAGTTTGGGCGACGACGTTTGGGCATCTTACAGTATCAACATTTTGAACAAAACTACCGAGGAAGTGGATAATCAATTCTTAGTCCTGAACGTCTCTTATCCTCGTAGAAATTTCAGCCTCGACGGCTCTTACTGGATCAGCAGCGAAGAGTTGAGGTCTGCGGTGAAACTCGCTTGGGATCAAAAAACGACGAAACCTAGAACCATAGGAGCATTGTTCAACTGGACGAAACTTTCTTCGGAGGATAAAGCTGGCATGCATCACCGAGCAACCTTCGCTTTGATTCATCCGAGTTTCCTGAAACAAGCCGCTCTGACAGGCGAAGTAAAACGTAGCAACTCCAGAGACTCCATGAATATTCTTCTCGTCGCTAATTACTCTATCGATCCGAGCAAGTGGTTAGAGTTTTCAGCGTCGTTTAGAAATGAAAGTGAGCCACCGATTTCTAAAAAATATTCTTACCAAATAGTGGGTAAGCATCCAAGTACGAAATTCGACCTAGGCGCCGAAGGATTCGCATACGAACAGAATAGCAGGTTGTTCGGAATGGCGAACAACGGACATTACAAACGTGGATTCATAACCCGAGATACTGGAAAACTAAATGCACGATTGGATCTCATTCGCAACGAGATATTTTACCAGCGAGAGTATAACGATGCGATCAAGTTTTTAAACGCTCGGTATTATCCCTTTGACCGCAAATACGTCTTGAACGGTAGTATAATAAATACACCGAATCTAAATGCTACTGGTTACTTTTTCCTCGATCCGACTGAAAAATTGACGTGGATGATGGTCAACTACACTCCAGGTTAGCGCACGAGCTAAAAAGAAAAATATTGTTTCAATAATTATTTAGATTTGAATCTTGCTTCTTTCTAATGTGAACTTATCTTAACGAATTTAACAAATTTAACAAAAATTCTTTAACAGATGCTGTGGAGAGTTTACGAATGTATGGTAGAATTCCTGACGCACGGAATGCGGTGTTCGATATTTGGAGAACTTACGAGGAAGATTTTACCGTGTCAGACGTCTCTTTTTACTTAAAGCTCAATCATTCCCGACTGATTACTTCCACCCTGCGCTGGAGACCCGAGCTCAAGGCCGATATTATTGTACGCAACCATTTCTCACACTATCCTTTTTCATTCAAATTTCACTTCAAAATAGACGAGTTTTCGAAGAAGACGAAGAAAGAAAATAAATATATGTGCTCTTAATTTCAGGCTCTTTTGAAAAATACGGCAATGGATGCATACGATGGTATAAACAACGATATATATTATTGGAAACAATATATTAAAATCGAAACCGTGAACGTAATTTCGGATGTTTGGGATGACGCTCAATTAGATCTTCGAGAATTTATCGATGACTGGAAGTGAGTAACTTTCGTCGTTTTACCGTTTAGTATCAATAGACTGCAGATATCTATGTAAATTTATATTTGTATAAATTACCACTAAAATAGCAAAATCTATTTTATGTACATTATCGCTCAGAAGTATTCGGACATTTATTCTTAACAAGATGTTCTGTAATTATAAAATTACGAACAAATCAGACTGCGATGATTTTAATCTTTCTAGTATTTGACTATTCAAACGATATTCATAGTCATGTCATCGCTTGTTTATGTTATAGCAATCTGAAGGAAGTGCAGACAGACCTAGAGGAGTTGAAGAACTATTTAAACGATTCTTACAACGCAAACGATTTTTACATTAAAGATATCGTTCTTTACGGAGGATATATAATAGATGAGCTATCGTTACGAAGTCACATAGAATCCCTGCCAAATATCCTGAACGAAATATGGGAAATAATGGGCGAATCTGGAGAAGCGATCAGAAACTCGTTACTCTGGATCATTGAAACGATAAAGAGCGCGTTAAACAAAATCCCCGAGATCACTGCAGCGATTCTAAGGGGTGACATGATTACTCAAGTGGCAAGCACAATCGATCAACTGCTCGAAAAATACGACAAGTTCATGAAAGATCTTCACGTGTCGTTCATCAAGTACATAGGAAATTTGTGGGGACAGATTTCTCAGTCGATCTCGCAGCAATGGAATCGATTTTTACTGTTTATAGAGCCGATGTTCATCCGTTTCATTCACTATTTGGAAACTGTGGTCTGGAAGACGAGCAAAGAATTCCTTGACTTCCTCTACGATCGAAGAAACGACCTCATTTCTTCTCCTTATTTCGATCATTTCTCCAATTTCACTCAAGATATCGACAAGTTTTACCGAGACATCAAGGGCAACGATATCATCACCAACATTCAGAAATACTCAAGTTTGATAATACAATTCTTGAAAGATAGATACTTCGCCTTCGTACCATTTGGAAAAGAATTGAAGGACGTCATCGACGAGATCGTGAACGAGCTAAAGGAATTGCAAAAATTGCCGTCTATACGTTACGCTTTAGAGAAGATGCAACAAGTGTACGATAGGGTGTGCTATGCTTACGATTACTTCGAGATACAAGCGAAAATAGAAAGTGCCATACGATTAATTCACTTGAAATTAATCGATATAAGTCAGACAGCTCTCCAGGCTGAAAGTAAATACCGGGTAGCCAAAACGAAATTCATCTTCGATCCTAGACAGGGCTTGATGTGTTTGGAGCAAAAGCTTCCCATGTCTTGGCACTCGTTCAATCAAACGCCAGAATTTCACGAGATACCTGAAATCAGGGCCATTTCTGACGCAAGTTCCTATTTCGCGTCCTCAGACGTGACTTTCTGGAGTTTATACCGGTACAGGCCGTACATGGATCCGTCTAATTGGCTTCCACCGTTCAGAGGTAATCACATGATCCAGTCTTTTGTGTCTCTTTCATTTTGTTAGTTTCGCGGCGATCTAATTTCGATCGATCTAATTTCAGCACAAGCGATGATCGTTGGTTTGCAAGACTTTATTACCTTCGATGGAAGACACATAGAGTTCATCGGTTCTTGTACGTACCTGTTAGCACGCGATTTCGTGCATGACACCTTTGCCATTCTCCTTGAGTATCAGCAACAATCCAATCGAGTTACGCACAAGATTATCGTGTTACTTGGAAAGGATGCTCTCGAACTCAACTTCTTCAACGATGTTAGTAACGATAACAATAATAATAAGAACAATAGCAGGAATTAGCGATATGCTCAAATATTTTTCCCTTGTGAAATAACAATCGATTAATGATACATTTATCTTTGCGCAGAGTATTAAGCTCATCTCCGGACAATCGTCGAGTACAGCAAGCAATCTCGTGCTTCCGATCGAACTCGAGAATGGAACGACGTATGTCTATCAGGCAGAAAGCGTGGTTACCGTGGAGCGCAAGCAAAATCAGTTCCGACTCGAATGCAATTTGAAATTCAATCTGTGTACATTAGAATTATCCGGTTGGTATCACGGCAAAACCGCCGGTATTCTCGGAACGATGAACTACGAGCCAATGGACGATACCATCGCATCGAATGGTATGGTAACAAAAAACGTGAGGGTATTTGCCGAAAGTTGGTCGGTCGAACAAGAAACCGAAGATAAGTGTCCGACAAATAATTCCGATCCAAGAATAAAATCAAAAGCGGATTCGGTGGTCATAGAATTCTGTAATGATTTGTTCGTGAACAAAAGTTCCGAATTCCTTAGCTGCTTCCACGTAATAGAGCCGGAAGAATACTCGAAAATATGTACTGCGAGCGAGAGCAGATCGGAAGCCTGCACCGTGGCGTTATCCTATATGCAGATTTGTATGTTCCATGATACATATCTCAGAATACCGGACGTATGTAGTAGTTGCAGTATGATAGACGGTAGTCAAGTTGCGGAAGGCCAGTTCATTAAATTAGAAGGTGATCGAGTACCATGCTCGACCGACGTAGTGTTTATCGTCGAGGGGAAAGAATGTAACCACGGTGTGAAAGAAAATCGTAGCATCGAACAGTTAGTCACTCAATTAAACAAGGAGCTGAACGATCAAGGTCTGACGGATAATCGTTGGTCTCTGGTTACCTTTGGAGCGAACGGAGTGTTTGATCATCCGAGAAGCGTCGTCTTCGATGGACAAATCTTTACTAAGAACGTGGCGCGATTTGTCGATTACTTCGATCACGTGCCTATCGGCGATGGAAGCGGCGATATTTTCGCGGCAATCGCGTTTGCCTCGAAACTCGTGTTCAGAACCGGCGTATCAAAAACTTTCATCTTAATGCCATGCTCGCATTGCGAGCCGGAAAATCAGACGGTAAGTGATTCGACGTTATTCTTCTGAATGGCACTTGTGCTTTTCAGAACTACAATTCGATTCGAATCGTTCAATCAATCTGTTTCCTTAAACAAATTTCCTCTCTTAGCTTGACTACGCAGTGGTACACGAGGTATTATTGGAACACGATATTACGCTTCACATATTGATGGATGGTGATTTCGAATTCGAAAAAGAGAAACTGAATAAGATCTTCTATGGTCTGGACGCGACAAAATCGTATACGAAAAAAGATTCCAGAACGTTAATCGGTGATATCGACCTACGAAGACAAGTGAAACTTTCAAAAAGTGCGTTAGGTTATTGCACGCCTTTGTCTCTGGAGATTAATGGAACAATATTTAGCGGTAACAAATTACGTTTCGATAAGCTGACTTCGATCAAAAAATTCGCCAGTGTTTTCTCCAAGAGGGTAGCTTTAACGGCGCAACCTAATCCTTGCCAAAACTGCGAATGCACCGCTGATAATAATGGCGTCACACGTATGGAATGTATACCTTGCATCTATCCAACTCTGGTTTCTGTTGATTACGTAAGTTTCTTCTTGCCATTTCCATCTGTATTTCTGTTTTTATATTAACGTAAGAATATAATGAGGTTTCTTTTTTTTACAGGAAACATTTAATCTGAACGATTCTTTGGCATCTCTACAGTCACTGAACATCGATTATGATCAAATCGATATCGATGACAGCTGAAGAAGCACTAAATGGGCACACGCGTCCCTCCTTTTTCTTACTTATTTTATAGGTATTGTTAATTTCGCTCGAACGAAAAACTTCTACCAATGTATATGCCATACATCTTTCGACAATGAGTATTCAAGACGTATTCTGAACTTAAGAATATCATAATGATACCATACGTTTAGTAAATAATTTCATGTATTTATAAAGTAATATTCAGTCCGACTTTTACTTCGAGATACTTTGAAAGGAATATTATATTTATATAGATACATAAGTAAGAAAGAGACAGTCTCGTTTATTAATCGACGACGCTACACGCTTTGTGTGTACAAGTTTTCGATCAAAAAATTGGAATCGAAGAATCAAAAAACATCACGCTATTTTAAATTTAATCGACAAAGAACATAACAATATCGAGTAAATAATAATAATACGTGCCATATGCTAAGAGTACAATTCATCTTATGAAATACGCATTTTTTATATCTTTTTCCTTTTTATACAATTTTCGATTAGTCTTTCTCAACATGCAAATTATCAGGCAAGTATCTTTCGATACTTTTACGTTCTATTAAACTCTTGTGTATATATAAACGCAATGTCATTCGTTCGAAAGTCAACTGAATCACTGACCAAGGACAAAATATCATACATTCTAATTATTTTGTAAGATGTTTATAGATAACTAAGAATAACGTACAGATAATTTAAAGATAGAAGCTCTCTCTGTAATATTTGTATTATGGCAATGCATAAACATGGCAAACATTTGCTTCGAAATCTCCTGACACGAGATTCTAAATTCCGAACAATAGCCTGTTCTCTTTTTAAAGGTATTCTGAAGTAAGAAAAACTGACAGAAATGGAAATAAATATTATCATAATACATGTGCTACTCTTTGTATATTGTAAATTACATATACTAACTTGTTTAAATGAAATCGGGCACAAACTGAAAATTTATACGAGTAGAAGAAAACTTGTAATCGCTACGTAAAATAGCAATCATATAATTGCAACTGGTTTATAAAATCTTTCGCTTATTTGTTACCGATGTATATAATAATTTTAAATATATTATACAAATGTAACACGAACCATGAGTGGCGGTCGATCCGCATTACATCTTCGTATTTCAGGATGCATCTAAATATATTTTTCACAAATTGAGAAATGGCGAGCAAACTTATTGTTCATAGATTATCGTCCAGTAACTCTAAAAATAATTGCTACAATATTATTAGTAATAATGATAGAAATGGTAATGGTAATAATAATAATAATAATAATAATAATAATAAAATATATCATATAATATAGTAATAAAATTTGTAAAGACTTTGAGTCTTTGAAAAACATAACGAAAACAAAGCTTCCTTTTTGAACTACAGAACAAAGCGACTTAAAATTAATAACTTGAATCAATTAGAAAACAATTTAAACTGGTCCTGAGAGTCATCGATATATTATATAATATAAGCGATGACTATAAAAACAGGCGTATCATTTTAGCACAAAATCATTTGTGTCAATGTTCGTGGCTGCAATTCTCATATCGTTATCTAAACACATTACAAAGTGGTCACCTGGTATCGTGAGCTTGCAAGTGATTGGGAGCATCTGCGAATGTGAATTTTAATTTGTATGCTTCTGCTACTAATATTCCTATTTCTGAATCTGTCCAATTTTGAGTAGGCAGGTTTTGTAGCATTAACATTAGCCCCTAAACAGTAATAATAAACTATCTCCATCTTTCTTTACTTAATAACTGAAAGAAAGCTTTACATCGAATTATAGTTTGCACTAGTGCTATGGTCTAAACTTACTTGAAAATCAGGCTGCAATAAAAGATGACGTCTCCAGCGAAGAAGAAACGCGGCGCATACATAAAGTTGAAACGAAGCAAATCGATCAGATTCTGCTAAATAAGTGTCCCATAGACGAATGGTACAATGTAAAGGGATTTCTCTTGTTAATAGATTATTCATCCATCGGAAAGAAAACTGTAAATAATCCACGCCATGTTGGTGTAGATGCTGATGCAAAGGTACTAAGAAAATGAATTATATCTGTGATTATCCAAAAACAAGGTATAATGGAAAGAAAGAAAAACAGAATGTTCCAAATGACTGATTTACAAACCATCAATTCTTTGTATCAGTTCCTTCAACTGATTTACTTTGTGCTGGATGCCTAATTGAGCAAAGATATAATTATCTTGAATACCATCGAGAAACTTGGACAAACACCAAAAGCTATCTGCTTCTATAATATCTCGTTGTTCTTTTTGCAATGATGCAACATCATAATTTTCTAAATCTTGCCACGCTGACACAGGCACTGCTTCTTGCAAGAACACGAGAAAGAAAGGTGTCACTAGATCATTCATTCCCTAAAAACAAAGAAAATTACATGGAAAAGAAATGAAAATAAAAACAATCTGAAGATGACAATTAAAGGTAGAACAACGGCGTAAACATACTTGAACGTAACCAGAGGCGGGATGTCGAATCGCCCAAATATAGAGTATTCTTTCAAAGATGAATTGCACTGTTGTTTGTTGAAACAACGAAATAAGCGGTGACATTCTTGGAATGTCAATGTGTATTTGACGATATGTATCTTGGAATCCTTCATCTCTTTCAGTATCGTAATACTGTTTCACTAAATTCCAATAATCCAATCGTTTTCGTTCTAATACGTGTTGCCTTCGCTCCAAATTAGCTGGTAAATACTCCTGGATGACAAAAAACAAAATTAAAAATTTTTTACGAAATTTTATCATTATGCATAAAACATATGACATAGTTTACCTTTATTACTTACAGACAATAACCTCCATGTAACAGAACGCAGTCTTGCAGGTACACCCGACCACGACAACTGCCTCAGTTCGTCTAAGTTTAATACAGAAGCTTCCAGAAGGGACTGAAATTTATCTACTTTACTTTCCCCATCTACAATTATTAACAAATCAAAACTAAGGATATATTAAAGATAAATGAATGTAAAAAATTGTTCCATAAGCACCTTGTTCTTTAGAAGGTACAAAAAATTTAGCAGGCGCGGTTGTTTGTCTTAGCGGTTGCGGCCTGCCTGGGAATTGCGTTGGTTTATGTTGCGGGGAAACACCGTACTTTACACCCACATCTTCTGTGGAATGTTGACTGTTATTCACTTGAGAATGTATAGACAAATTAGCATTTCGCAAATGCAACGGTTGCACGGCTAGTCTTTGGAGAGCTTCCGCCCGTTTTTCCTCCGGAATAATTTCTTGAACGCGATGCGTAGATTTTACATTTGTCCCTGAATCTATGCATGTTTTTCCTGACCTATGACTATTAATGACACTGATAGCAGCAGATTGGCTAACTCGTTTTGATATTTTTACATCTGAGACTGTGCAAAACTCATCATCTCCCGAATCCCACGCATCATCTACACTCTCTTGAAAATCTTGAAATGATGTAGAGCCTCCACTACTTCCTGATATAACTCCACCACTTGTAGATATTATATTAGCTGAACTGCCAGACATCAGTGTAGTACTACCTATTTTACCAAGCTTACCATCTTGTTTGGGACTTGGTCTTTTATTATGCATGTAAAATATAAAAAATTATATTATTCTCAATAATCAATACTAAAGATTAATTATAACTTTATTTTTACCATTATTAGAAGCATAATGTTATTATACATACCTGCCTGGAACAGCACGAGTATTCTTTTTCCAAAAAGATTGATACGTTTGGTAAGCTTCGCCTTGGTGACTCTGATTTTCCATAATTATTAGAAATTATGTTAACTAGCACCTGTCACCTTTCCAAAATAATTAAAAAAATGGTACAAAGTCCTCATTCCCTTAGAAAAGTTTACTGAAACAAATTTTAATGATAGTGTTTGTTATTATTATTGTTACACTGTCTTACACAGTCTTATTACAGTCTTTGGGTTATTATCATCGTTATACTGAATATATTATGAATATATACTGAATATATACTGAATATATACTAATATATAAAATTACAAAGATCATATCATTTCATATACAAGCGCCAAAAATAACAGACACTAGTGAACTTATGTAATTATCATCTTCTTCTAACTCATGTTGCTTTATATTATATAAATTTTAATACATAAGTTTATCCAACTTATTGTTCATCTTATGATAAATATATCAATAGTTAAGAATAATATACAGTTATTTTATATAGGATAAAAAAAACATTTATTTGGTATATATATAAATTATATTAAAAATTATAAGTAATAATAACAAACTATCTCTAAAAGATATAGAAAAACAAAAATACTGTAACATCAAATCTTCATATTATTTTTAATTATGAACAGGTTAGGTTACACTGTACAAATATTTTGATCGCAGCGAGTGACTAGGAAAAATGGAGATACCATTATATCTAAAAATATTTATGCAATAGCGTAGTCACGTCAACAATGAACAAACTAAAAAAGCATTTAACATTAAGTAGGGTTTAAGGTATGGGACACTGTGCGTATAAGGCGAATTAGTTTTGATTTCTTGTTTTAGTGCATTCAACATTTCAATCAAGATGTTAAAACAAGTGCACTATAAACTATATAACATTAAATGACTTTTTAAAAATTTACCAAATGTACAAGAAATAGGATATGATACAAAATTTTGTTTGATGCATATACACTCACTGCTTTTGACGTATGACACGTCTTTGCTGGTGCTGCCATCAAAGAAATGGCTAAATTAAATTTTGCATAGGTATATCAGCATATGTACAATACTATTCGTTGCACTACATCACCTTTTTACATACTATATACGTAAGTACAATATTCTTTTCTTGTTAAGACTGTACTAGTAATTTTAAAACCTCTTGTCTGAAAAAATATCCTTCTCTTGATATCAATTAAACTAACTCGAAACTTATAAATAAAAACATTAATGTTATAAAGCACAATAGTGTTATGAAAAATGGTTTTTAATAATAGCAAACAATAAATAAATATAAAACAGTAACAGTTTCTCGACTAAATGAAATTTCGCGGTAGAGAAAGCAGTCTGCTAGGAAATCAGCGATTTTCAATATTTAGAAAAGTTTAGTGTACATCAATACATATATCAATTTTCTTTATATAACTTAAACTTTAAACATTTGGGTTAATGAAACATAAAACTTTAAAATCTCATTTGAAAATAAAATCTATATAGAATCATTTGTATATGTCCTTATAAAATAAATATGTCACATAAAAATGTTGATGTAATATTTATTATTTTCTATCCTATGAACCTACGAATTAAAAGAAATGTTTTAATTGAAAATATTTCTTTAAGTTGTGTATACCATTCTAATACTTATGTTGTTATTTCTTAGTCCTTGAGAAGGATTAGATATGTGATAGATTACATAAATATTAATATACATGTATAATTAAGGTACAGAATTTCATAGATTCGAAATCTAAAAAGATTACACGTGACTATCAGTGACTCTTGAAATTTTTAATAATTACATTTGTCATCTTTATAAAAATACAATTGATTATTTTTTATGAAGAACAAGCATTA